>NC_140586.1:903560528-904125528 GCF_964204655.1 Triturus cristatus
TTTTTGATAGTACCATTCATTTGTTCTACTACACCAGAAGCCTCTGGTCGGTAGGCACAATGCAGTTTGTCGTACATTCAATGCTTCACATATCAGTTTTATAATCTCGTTATGAAAATGTCCTCCTCTGTCTGATTCAATTGCTACTGGGAACCCAAACCTAGGTATAAATTTGACAAATACTTTCTGCTACAAGCCTGAACTTGGCATTATACCAAGTTTGCTTAAAAGACCTAATCATGGCATCTCTCCCTATATGTCCCTGTCCATGATACATCCGTGCCATGGCAGACATCATGCTATCAAGCATAACTGGTCTTCCATCTCGATAGACCCACTCATGATCTTTCTCTCTTGGTGCACATCCTGCTTTTACCCACTGTTTTATTTCTTTCTCTCCTGTTTCTTCCTGCAATTGTCTTACCTCTTCCCATGTCCCCACAGTGTTAGTAAACATTGGGAAACAAGAAATCAATTCCTTTTCCTTTGCCCGATTGATTGAATTCTGATTTCGTGCACAATATTGCGCCATATCATTAGCAAATTTGTTTCCAGTGGCAATGTAATCACCACTGCGACTATGAGCAGTACATTTTACCACAGCCAATTGCCTAGGCAGCTGTATTGCCTCAAGCAACTTTCCAACCACTTCAGCATTCTTAATGGGAGTTCCACTTGAGGTTAGGAAACCTCTTTGCAGCCAAATTTGGCCAAAATCATCGACCACCCCATAGCCATACTGGCTATCAGTTATCACAGTCACTCTCACACTTTTCCCAATCTTACAAGCTCTGGTCAGGGCAACAGGTTCAGCTACTTGGGCCGACCTTACTCCTTTCAAATAGGATGCTTCCATCACTGCTGCAACTGTACATACCACATATGCTGCACTCAGCACTCCATCATCTGTTCTCAAACAAGATCCATCTACAAACATGACATAATCACTTTCTGGCAAGGGTTCATCTTTTATGTCAGGTCTTGGTTTGGTACAGAAATCAAGTACATCCAAACAGTCATGATCTGGTTCATCTCTTACCTCCACGTGCTCTACATCTGGCAACAGTGTTGAAGGATTCACATTCACACATCTCACAAGACTCACATTTGTTGCACCCAAAATGACCTTTTCATACTTAGTCAGTCGGCTGTGCGTCATATACTGAGTACGACTCCTTGTTAAAAGAATCGCCACATCATGAGGTACAAACACTTTCACAGGATATCCCATCACAATTCCCTCACTCTGTTCCAAACTTCGAAATGTAGCGCCTACTGCTTTCAGACACCCAGGAAGGGCTACAGCTACTGGGTCCAACATGGATAAAAAATACGCAATTGGTTTCCTCAGTTTTCCATGCTTCTGTACTAGAACAGAGAGTGCACATCCATTTCTCTCACTGCAATACAACTCAAACTCCTTGTCATAGTCAGGCATTCCTAATGCAGGTGCTTCACACAATCCTTCTCTCAATCTTTTGAAAGCTGACAACTCCTCTTTGTTCAAATCAATTGGATCTCTTACATCACTTCTTGTCAATCGTACCAAAGGTTTTGCAATCAATGAAAAATTGCCTATCCACTGACAACAATATCCAACCATTCCCAGAAACATTCTTACTTCTCTTTGGGTCATTGGTGGACTCATTATTTGTATTATCCTGATTCTGTCTATGGTTATTTTCCTGTGTACTTTCTCAATGCTGTGTTCCAAATATTGGACTTCTTTCTTACAAAATTGTAATTTCGATGGTGACACTTTTAGTCCTCCATCTGCCAAATGATTCAGCAAAGCTACTGTGTCTACCTCACAAGCTTCATGACTTTTCGATGCCACAAGCAGGTCATCGATATACTGGACTAGTACTGAATTTTCAGGCATTTCTAAACTCTCCAAAGACGTTTTCAATAGCTGATTATTTATTGTGGGGCTTTCTGTATACCCCTGTGGAATTCGGCACCGCTCCAAAATACGCTCACAGAAACGAAATGCAAAAATTTGCTGACTGTCATGGTGCAATGGGATGGAAAAGAAAGCATGGCACAGATCAAACACTGTATACCATTCTGCGTCATGAGGGAAAGGATATAAAATCACAGATGGATTCGGTACAATGGGACAACATGGTACAACAATTTTGTTTATCTTTCTCAGATCTTGTACTATCCTGAACTTCCCACTAGGCCTTTTCAGTCCCATTATTGGTGAATTACATGGGCTACTCATTATGTCTCTCAAAATTCCTTGTTTTATCATTTTCTCAATCACAGAAGTAACTCCTTCGATTATTTCTGGTGTCAATTTATATTGTGGGACATTTGGATAACATACTCCTTCTTTTACAGTTATTCTTACTGGATCTACATTTCTCATCAATCCTACATCTTCTCCTGTGAAATCCCACACTTCTGCTTTAACAGATTGTTTTAATTCTTTTGGTAATTCGTCAGGGTCAAGTACAGCATAGGTTTCTGTAACCTCTTTCTCTCTGTTTGCCATTGTCATTTTTTACAGCACATCATCATCTGGTGTTTCAAAGGCTATTCCATCTGGAGTACAAAATATGGTGCAGTTCATCTTGCACAATAAATCCCTACCTAACAAGTTCACAGGACTGGTATCGCTCACAACGAATCAGTGCATTTCAGAAAATTTCCCTATACTAACTTTCACTGGTTCTGTAAGGTAAGTTTTAATCTGTCTGTTGGATACACCAACTACTTGGATCGTTTCATCCGGGAGAGGAAAATTCTTGACATCAGCTGATCTGACAGTTGATCGAGTAGCACCAGTATCAACTAGGAAAGTAATATTTTCATTATTAACTTTTCCATCTACAAATGGGCCTGTCTGGTCTACTTCTAGAGTTGCACCAAGTACGCACTCTTCTTCCTCCCTTCGGCACCATCAATAACCCTCTTCTGAATCACTTTCATCGCGTTGCAGCAAATACTGCGAAGCAGCGCTAGCGCGATGCGGCTTATTTACCTGTTCTTCGTTGTGGAATCCATTCTCCTTACTATACTTCTGGCAATTTTTGTTCTGTGGAAAAGGTGGTTTTGGCACCTGATTCTGTTGTGTTACACCCTGCTGTTGTCGTTGCTGTTGACCACTCACCTCATTCTGCACCTGTGGATTCAATGATGGATTTTCATCGTTAGTACTTGGAGAAAATTTACACTCGGATTTCCAATGCCCTATCCTACCGCAATTATGACATGGAAATTTCTTTTTAGCTTCCTCAATATTCCCTTTATTTTTCCCAGGATTCAATTTTTGTCTTGACCCAGCTTGTTCTGCTAATTGTGCTTCCTGTCTTTCTGCTACTTTTACCTGTGCCCACATAGCCTTCTCTTTCAGTTTTCGCTGTTTTGCTTCAATTTCATCACTGAAATATTTAGCATGTCTTAATACTTCGTCTATTTTCTTATTTTGCCAATCTACCGTATGCTGTTTTATCATTTCACTAATTTCTGGACGAAGTCCATAAACAAATCTGTATACAAAATGACTCAGATCCTTGTCACTTAAATTTTCATCTCCACTGAATTGTTTAAAGGCTAAGATTAACCTCTCATAATAGGCATGTACTGACTCTTTACTTTCCTGATGTGTTCTGTCAATTTTTACCCAATCTGTCTCTTTAGGGGGTACCTTGTTCTTCAAAAATGTCATAACCTGTTCATATTTCTTCATTACCTCCGGGTCTGGAGGTCCTGTCTTTAGATCCCTTGGGTATTCCTGTGTCGGCCAATCTATTACTATTTTACATTCTGTCCATATATCTGCTGGTATTATTATGTCAAACAAGCTATTCAGATCAATCCACAATACTTTGGATAATTTCACAAATCTGTCCACCTGTCTATACCACTCAACGGGTTTTTCACCCAGTCGAGGGAAGTCATTCGTAAATGACAAAATATCCTGTCTAGTCCATGGGACATGTACATATCCTCCTCCTGGAATCTCTCTCATAGGGCCTTCTGTCACAACTTCTCTCTTTCTCTCACAGGGTAAGCTGAAAACGTTTTGTCTGAAACTTCGTCTCGTTTACGATACCATCTGCTTTTCCATTTGTCCACATCTCCCCATTTTCTCAATAAAATAATTATCTCTTTAATCTGACCTTTCGTCCTGTGGTATTCATGTTTTCAATATCTTTTTTTCGGTGAAATCTACTCGATAGGGTTTCTGTAGTGCTTTTACCTTTTCAATATCAATACCCATTTCATTTGCCACTTCTTCTAATCTTTCATGGAGACTTTTTGCTTTCCATGTTACGCTTTTACACAAAAATAACAACTCCTCATCTTGGTAAGTTTTTAACTTTTCTGTCGGGATAGTTCCTACTATTAATTCTTCCAGTACCATTCGTAATTTGGCCACATCTATTGACTGGGATTCTTTGTCTTTCTTCTGTAAGCTTCTCAACCATTCACTCAACTCCTCTGTAGATGGTCCTACTGGCTTTTCTCCATTTCCTTGTCCAAAATCTTTTTGAGTTTCTGACATTGTCTCTATTATCGTCATACGCTTTTCTGCACAGTTTTGCCCTAAAAACGGGTTATTTGAAAAATTCGGTTCAATCATACTCATAGTCTGTCTCCATGGATTCTCACTCTGACTCATTCTTGGTTGGTCAACCGGTTTACTACTTTTAGAAGGGACTGTCAAAAAATGTTCACTATCTTTCTGTTTATCCAAAATAGGCATTACTGGACCAATCGTTACTGGAACAGTTACTGCTTCTAGATTCTTAGTCAATTCTCTTATTTTCTCGGTTAATTCTAGGGTTGCTTTTGCTAGTTCTGCAGAATTTTCTCTATCTAATTTTTCTCCAGACTTCTTTTCTACCTCTCTAATGGAATTGTTTCTTCCCAAATCTTGGAACTCTGGTTCCGATTTTATGATTCGTACTGTTTCTTTCATTGGGGCACTTGGAGTTAATATTTCTGGTTCTGGTGGATATGGAGGTGGATTCTTATAGAACATGTCATCAAGTACATCATCCTCTGATTCATTCACTCCATACCCTCTCGATTCCACATTATGCCTCTTTTCTACACACTTTCGTCCTTCATTCTCTCCTGCAGTTCTTACGGGAAACAAACACTCAGTCATACTTGTATTCCGTCACCTTCTCATTCGATCATCATGCGTCTCATGTCCGTATGATCTGCCAAACAGGTACCTATATCCTCTACCGTTTCTCTGTCTTTCTCGGTCATGCATCTCGTCTTCCCACTCCGTCAAAGCCTCAAATTGTGTTGGTCTAGGTCTTGGTTCTAAATTCATCATTTTCTCTCTCAAATTTCTCAAAACAGCCAAATTAAATGAACCATGTTCTGGAAAAGCCAACACTCCGTCCTTCTCGGTATACTTGACCCAATTATCTAACCAAATACAAGTGTGATATCCATATTTTGCAACCATAAAGGATGCAGGGGTTTTCGGTGGAGGAAGTAACTGTCCTTCCCTAGTTACAATCGGTTTGTCCTTCTTAAACCACTTCTTAATTCTACCAAATCAAGACTTTTTCTCTTTTTCTGGTGGATCATAATACATTTTCCCTTCTTTTGTGTCTCACTAGTCTCTCTTACAACTGTACCGCTCTTCTGTCCAATCGTAGCGCGACTCACACTAACGCACCAATCCGGAGCTTTTATGTCACTTTTACATTTCTCCAATCCCAGCGCGACTCTCATTAACGCACCAATAGGGAGCGTTTACGTCACCCTGTATTTCTCCACTCCTAGCGCGGCGCACACTAACGCACCAATCCGGAGCGTTTTACGGTTCTGACCGACTGTCCAATCCCAGCGCGGTCGTTCTGACGTCAGCAGCCGCTGCGGCAGCTCCTGCTCCTGTCTACCCCTCCTTCACAAAATCCGCTCAGTAAGTTTTTGTTTCAATTTCTACAATTTTGTTAGTAACAACATAAAAACGCCACCATTGTCCGCTTCGCTACCCAAGGAATAGCAAAAGACCTTTCTCACGAGAATTCCGTCTTTCCCGAGAGCAGCGCTTACCTCTGCCCCACTACGGAATCGTTACTTCCGTTGATAAAGTAGCACATCCCTCTACCTTACCCTTCTGACAAGCATTAGCTAACCGTTTCTCCAGAATCAAGACATGGAGACCCAATGCTCCTGAGAAATAAAACTAGAGTTTCACAATTAACCCGAAAGCCTTTACATTCACGCACTTTCACACAACAAAAAGTAGTACATCCACACAGAATCCTGTCTTTCCCGAGAACAGCGAACAGTCTGTCCTGTCCTACTACAGAATTATGACATACGTTAACAAAGCAGCGCTTCCCTCTCCTTTGTCCTTCTTACAAGCTCAGAGAATACCTATTACCTTTCCAGTGAAAAGCGTTATCGGAATGCCATTTGGATCCCTGATACCTAAGACCAAAATTTCACAGGTAACCTTCGCTATCATACACACTTCTCTCACACAGAAAATGTCTCTAATGGCAACACACGGCGATGTCACCGAATCGAACCCAGACAATGCGTCGTACAACTTCAATCGTCACACGTTTCCCCTGTGTACCTACAGGGCAACAACAATTCCGTCTTTACCGAGAACAGCGCTTACCTCTGCTCTACTACAGAACCGTTACAAACTTCCGACTTCCTACATCCCAGAAGCCGTGCAAACAACATAAAACTCAACGCGACTCATCATAGAGTGTTAGTACATAACCCAATATCAATAACCAATAATCAATAAGCTATTTACAAGCAATAATTACCAAACCAAAACAATAAAAACCATAACTCTGTTACCAGAAAAACTGTTGCAGCGTGGAACATCAAATTCCCCCTTCGTCACAGACCAAATACCTCAATAGCAAATTCACTCAAATACATTCATTGGTGGGGCCCATGACACCAATACTCACACTCAGTTGATCTGCTTCCCTAGAGGAATAAGCTTCCAAACGCTGACATGAAAGGAATTCCTTTACCTTACTCTAAATACAATGACTTTCAATCCTAAAATATTCCCCCATAAGGCAATGAATCATTTAGTTGTTTGTAGGTTTAGTGTCACAATCATTTATCTACTCTTTAAATACTAAGCTAAATTCTCTGCTTTAAATAATCAACACAACACATTTGTCAATTAATCAAATATTCTTTATCTAAGAAATATTGCAAAATCGTTAGAAATCGTCATCAGCATTGCAGAGCATCATATTTACCTAATCTGGCTAAAAGTCGTCATCTTAGTCAGTCAGGTCGGGGAAAAATCTTTATTCAGCAAGTTAGGCCGCAATTCAGTCTCTCAAAGATTCAGGATAACAGCTGTCCAGCAGTGTCACCATCCTCTCCGTGAGCATAATGTCAGGAAATCGAGTTCGTCAAAGAAGAGCGAATTTTTTTTGTTCAATTCCCTACCTACTTTTATAATGAAAATAATGTCAAAAGGTATCAAGATCGGGGTTTTAGAAAGTCCTGATTGGTCGACTTGGGGTCGCGAGGTAAAGTTCTCATGGTGTCTGTGTAATGAACTCATCGCACTTGATGGTTCCGGTTTTTTAAATTTCCATTGTCTTGTAGCTGGCGAAGTTCCCGGAGAGACCTTGAAGGGTACATGTTCTCCCGGGGTCAGGTCCAGGCACCTTCCTGCTGGCGGTGACGCCTGCGCACTTCACCCAGAACCTCGTGTTGTAAGGGGCAGTCACGTTCAAGGTCTCGTTCAGCCATCTTGTCTAGGCCGAAATGGGCAACTTAAGCAAAAGAAACATAAAAAGATAATTAAAACATAGAAATGGCTAATAAAATGTTATCCCTTCACTAATACCCGTATGTGTGTGTAATTATCGAGCAGAAAGCAACACTCAAAGCGGTTTATACTCACTTAATAAAGCACAAATCACAAATACATCACCAAAGCAACATATACCATGTAATATTCTAATTTTCTACTATTAGTATGCATACACAAGTTAGTTTACAATTAATATAGCCATGCAAAATGCAATTCCCACGTGTAATTCTTTTGTTAATATGATTGATAAGTATTTCACTGCAAACCAATTAATAAGATTACTATTAGTTAATTATTCAGATTAATATAAACATGCAGAATGGGGGGGTATACACATTTTTGTACTACCCACTCCAGCAGTGGCAGCTGTCTTGAAGCCTAGAACATCTGTTCCTCATCGCCCATCCCAACCTTGCTTGGTAATCGTGATACATTGCTGCTGTAGCCAGACTTCTTACTGGAAGCCTGTTTTCTGTCCTTCACAGAAGTAGACATATAACAGCTTGGCCCCTGAGATGTGTCTGGCAGGGAACAGACTTGCAGTAGTTTTCATGATTCATAAATTAGGATTAGGGATTATGATTTTTATATCACAAAAGTTATCTATTAAGATTAGGGGTGGGCGGAATTTGCGTAATCACGTTACGCAAATCTCCGAGAAACGGTAAAAAATCTCCGCGAACATGCAGAAATTCCGCAAGCACGCGGAATTGCTTGTTCGTGATGCTTTTTTCCTGTTCACAGTTGCTGTTTGCGTGCTCGGGGAAAAATATCTCGCGAGCATTTTGAGAACGCGAACAAGAACAAATTTCGCGAAGTCGCGGAAAGCAGAATTTTGGGCAATTTCGCGTTCTTTGCGGAACGCAAAATTAACGAAATTCCGCAAATTCCGCGAGCGGAACGGAATTTACCGCCCAGGCCTAATTAAGATCACAAATTACAGCCCTTGTTGTTTACACCAAGAGTCATCCTCAAGATTATGACTCTATTGCATTGTTTACTTCGCCTGGGCGAACCTCTCTGGGGTATCAACTGTGTCCAAGCGTCAGTGGCAGTACTTTATGGAAGTATATCAGGACATAAGTATTGTTGTATGGCACACGGCCATCAGGGAGAGTGAATACATGTATGACCTGGGGAAGGAACTCAAGTGCAGTACCAATGGATGCTTTTCATCCTACCGTTATCCCCTTATCACCTTGAATGCAAACCAAGAATGAAAAGTTATTTTCTAATAATAAGGGTATTACTTGTTAGCAAAAAACTGTTGGTAATCCTCAGTATTATTCAGTTACTTCATCGAAACTTAATTGTGTTTCAGCCTAGAAGGATGGTCGAGTTTGAAATTACAATCGAGAGTGGAGATGCAGGGACTGTAGGAAGGTGTACCATGGCTATAGTTTCAGGTGGAGCTCCGGTGTTTAAAGTCCAGCGATACTGAAACTCTGCTTTACCTTTCAGATGTCAACTCTAAGGTCTTGGTTGGGTTGCTCCTCTGTTACTCCAGTGTAGACTCCTTACAAAGCTCATTGCTGATTTACACAGCCTCTCGGATGGTTTGCTCCTCTATTGCTACGAGGTAGACTCCTTATAAAACTCCTTGCTGATTTAACAGTGTCTTGGATGGGTTGGCTCTAAATTGCTATGTGGTAGACTCATTACAATACTCCTTACTGGTTTAACAGAGTCTCGGATGGCTTGCTCCTCTATTGCTCCAGAGTAGACTCCTTACAAAGCTCCTTGCTGATTTAACAGCGCCTTGGATGGGTTGCTCCTCTATTGCTACTGGGTAGACTCCTTACAAAACTCCTTACTGGTTTAACAGTGTCTCGGATGGATTGGTCCTCTGTTACTCCAGGGTCGAGTCCTTACAAAGCTCCTTGCTGATTTAACAGCGCCTTGGATGGGTTGCTCCTCTATTGCTCCAGGGTAGACTCCTTACAAAACTCCTCACTGATTTAACAGTGTCTCGGATGGATTGGTCCTCTGTTACTCCAGGGTCGAGTCCTTACAAAGCTCCTTGCTGATTTAACAGCGCCTTGGATGGGTTGCTCCTCTATTGCTCCAGGGTAGACTCTTTACAAAACTCCTCACTGATTTAACAGTGTCTTGGATGGGCTGGATTTCTGTTGCTCCAGGGTTGGTGCCATACAATACTCCTCACGGGGTCAACAGTGCCTCGAATTGGTCGGTACTCTGTAGCTCCCGGAGAGACTCCTTACAATACTTCTTTCTGGTTTAACAGTGTCTCAGATGGGTCGTTCCTCTGTTACACCAGGGTAGGTGCCTTACAAAGCTCCATGGGTGGTTAACAGATCCTCCACTGGTCACTCCTGGGTGGCTCTCCGGATGCCACTGGGTAGATTACATACAATACTCCTGGCTGGTTTAGCAGTGTCTCGGATGGGTCGCTCCTCTATTACTCCAGGGTAGGTGCCTTACAAAGCTCCATGGGTGGTTAACAGATCCTCCACTGGTCACTCCTGGGTGGCTCTCCGGATGCCACTGGGTAGATTACATACAATACTCCTGGCTGGTTTTGCAGTGTCTTGGATGGGTCGCTCCTCTATTACTCCAGGTTGGGGGTCCTACAATACCTCTCCGGATGCCGCTGCTTAGACAACATACAATGCTCTTTGATGGTTTACCAGCGTCTATAGTTGCCGGGCTCCTCTGATGCCACCGGGCGAGCTCCGTTGACTCAATCAACCCCACAGATGCACGTCAGCCTTGTTGTCTACCTGTGATCTTGTTCATCCTACAATATAGTAAATCACTGCACGCTCAGCTGCGTCTGGCCTCAACTGCTCTGCAATACCATTGCATACGTGCAGTGATATCCAGCAAACCGGTCACATATCTCATGCTTCTGACCAACACATGCCATGTAGGCCCGACTACAGACCACACCGTAAACTCCAAGAGAGACGGGATCCAATGCAGCACATGCAAATACAAGGGAAGAAACAATACACCAGCAGAGCCTGGGCAATTAGTATCCGAAGGAAGAAAGACTCACAGAGGACTCAATTGTAAATCCTCAACCATTTACCGTCCGCTGAATTACCGATGTCTAGAGCACTGATGAATAATTCACAATAGGCTAGCAGAAAAGAAGACAATTTAATATTTCATAAGATGGCTGAAAGTGTTATGAACGCTAAACATAACTCATTACAAAAGTGCCAAATGCGCAGCGAATCACCCAGTTTCAAAAATACATAAAGCGCTGCTTGGAGTATTCAAAGCGCGTCATGGGCCAGTAACTGGGGCTCGTGACGTGCATACACGAATCATCAGCAAGAAACCAGTCTGATTGCAGAAAGTGTCGGCGGCGTTTGGACTTCCATGTTTTTTTTTCAATCAATAGGCAATACGCTGAAGTTCAAATTGCTCTTAAAACAAGCACTGGCAATGCCAATCGGTCTCGCCTTTGAGACCTTATAAGTGTTTAGCCATGCATTATATTATCCCACATTACTGCAATGGACTGTGTGTCAGTGACTATAAGTGTGGCGGTAGATTTGGCACTTGTTTCATCAACTTCATTCTCTCACTCAACACAGCACCTAACACTGATAAAGGCAAAGAGGGCCACTCAAACAACGCTCCATAAGAGGGGAAATCGTCAAACCACAGCATTAAAACCTACACAAAAGCTACAGATCAATACCCAGCTCAAGCAGTGCAGCAAAACATTACAAGCAGCATATTCTTATTCCCATATATCCAATTGCTCCAGACATATTTGGTGGCAGGACAGCATGCAGATTAATAAAGGCTTGTGTTAAGAGAACACGATCTGTGGTGTAGTCACTGTTTTGCTCGCCTCTCATTAACGGCACGCTGCAGACATTGGTGCCCTTCAATATAGAAAGTGTTACAGCCTTGCTGCTGACGATATGAAGGACTATATGCACAACCAACTGAAGGGCGCGGCCAGAGTACAGCTTATGGACTGCGTCAGCTGCTGCCATAAATTACCTGCATGGCTGTGCATAGCTGCGAGCCCGCCCCTCAAAGCGATGTTCGAGAAAATTATTTGTCAATTCACGAACAGACGTTGCCAATTATTGATTGGTCCTGTCCACCTTTTCAACCAGCATCAAATCAAAAACATTTAAACAACGGGTAAAACGTCACAGGAAATAGCCCATCAATGCACTGATTGCACGGCTCACCGGAAGGACATGCCGCTAACTCTTTCAACCCCACCATTATTTCTTTACAAAATAAACCCCACCATTATTTCTTTAAAAAAATAAACAATTAACCCCCCCTGATCTCCCCTGACCCCCGGAAAGTGCGGTAAAAGAAATGGTATTGAGCGCAATCACTATGGCCCTACAGGTAGGTTGGAATGACTTGTCTGCCTATATCGCCACAAGCAAGCCAGTAATGTGGTGGCCTGGTCTGGTGATTATAAGTCTCACAAATACATAGCCTCTCTTGTGCCCTTCTCTTCATCTTTTTCTTACTATCTCTTTCTTTCTCTCACTAAGCCACATCAGGAGAGGTTAGTCAAGCACATGTTTTGAAGCGACTGCAAACACTGTTAAACATGCTACGGATGACTAACCCTGTAACAGAAATCCTAATGTCTTGTATAGAAAATCAATAAAATACTTTGAAATAAAAAAATAAAAAAAATTTAAAAAAAACAATTCGAGAAACTCTATTAACCGTAAGCTGTGATGCACGGTAAGCTCTAGACTACCACCTAACTCAGTAAAATTGGACACTACGAGAACGGGGGACTGTAGACAAGTATTCGGGTGGAAGCGGTGGGGGAAAGCGGGAAGCCCTGGCGTTGCCACATCTAAGGCTTGAGCAGCACATAATTCACAACAAATTAGTTGTCCCTATTGATGCCCCCAAGGCATAAAGATCTGCTGGTTGGCGAAGAGTCTACAGCTCAACCGGAATAGATTCAATTCACCCACACACTTCTCTGGTAAACTTTGGAACCACAGGTTCGCACCAGGTAACTCCTTGACTCTAGCCCACCCAACATAAAGCAGTCACTAAACATGCTTTTTTAACGTGGTGATATTTGACGGCAGACGAAAAGTGAAATGTATACATTAATGAAGAAAATAAAGTCACTGTGTGATTAGCGTCCCTTTGCAAAGCGCTCCATTGTCCCCACGCACCTCCAACAACAGTTGAATAGTGTTTGAAGGGGGAGTGTTTCCTCGAAGCCGTAGGCATGCAGACTCTATCCTCTGCCTCGCACCGCATTGTTGTTGTGGAATCGGCACGGAGGGGGCTGTGAGGCAGCGTTGGATGCCCTGGAGAAGAGCGAGGTCCTAGTGTGTGTTTTTTGTACTCCTCCTGAAGCTGTGGCGAGGGACCAGTAGCACCCCCTTGCTTACGCCGGTCAAAATGAAGGCACGTAGACGCTATTCTAAAAGCGTGCCACGCTTTAAAAATAAATATATATATATAAATATATCTATATATATATTTTATTGGGGGGATTAAGATGTTTAATTGAGCGGTGCAAGTCGGCGAGCTGTTCATTTTAAAAAGAAATGCAAAAAGATGATCATTTGTTTGCGTAGCACATTTTAAAAAGAGGACACGTGGGCACCATTGCGAGCCTCGCATTATAAACAGAAGACACAACGGCGTCAGTAATGTTGTCACGTGCATGTGAAAAAATTGCCTACAATGTTTACAAACAAGTCTTAAGCGACGCTCACCGCTTTCCTGCTCTCCGCAAGCCGGCAGTCCGATACTTGCAGCACCTCGGTTCCAGAAACAGCGCCTCAGATAAACGCGTCGAAGTAACAAAAAAAAGGCACATTTAAAAAAAGAGATCCCTGAAAAACAACAGACACCAAAAAAATGCACTAATACCAGTAAAGGGGCCAATAGCCATAGGCGTGCCCAACAGGGAAAAAGGAGGGACATAAAACAGGCTTACCCAATAGCAAGTAGGACATTTTGAAAGACACACTCAAACACAAATAGGAAAACGGAGGCGGCTCAGATAAACGTGTCGATGTAAAAAAACAAAAAGGCACATTTAAAAAAAGATCCACGAAAAACAACAGACACCAAAAAAATGCACTTATACCAGAAAAGGGGCCAGTAGCCATAGGCGTGCTCAACAGGGAAAATGGAGGGACATAAAACAGACTTACCCAATAGCAAGTAGGACATTTTGAAAGACGCACTCAAACACAAATAGGAAAACGGAGGCGAGGACTTCTCCACTAAAGCATATACTGCATGTCTCAATGAGACAGTGCATGCGCTGCCTAGGCGAAACCTAAAGAAGGAGTGAATGACGTCATTTGTGGGCTAATGTGCCAAGAAAACCTTGGAAGCTGGCGGGGCGGCTTGGCACTGGCCAGACTAAGCAATGTTTCAAACCGCTGCCGGTTCGAACTGCCGGGCTGCCTGTGTGCTTCATCCTTCCGTGTAATCTGCTTGGTGGGCAAAGAAGCATTGGCAGGGACCTTTTGTTCGACACCAAGCACACTGCAAAGTAGCAGCGCTTTAAAGCATCACAAGCGAGGCACTTTTCATTCAGAAAATGGCGTGCTGGTAAAACGGTTTAACTTCAGAACTTAAAAAAACGTCCAAATGTCTCAAAGATGTAATGTATGTTTTAAGCTAAAACAAAACCTCGCAGAATTATCATAAAGAGGAATGCATGTTTTTTTAGTATTCCGAACACAGGCTTTCACATTCCTGTCCGCGCTCGACATCCGTGACAACGCAGAGCAGAGCTGCCCTGATGCTCAGTGCTAAGTTATTCCTTGGGCAGGACTTGCCACCAGTGCCCCATGGCGTGTACCACTAGTGCTTCCATGGTGCACTTTACCTAGTGCACGCCTCCAGCACTTCACCTGGAGCCAATGGCTGCCCCTGCTTTTCTTCATTGATGTTTGCTGGCCACTGTGCACGACTGCTAGCTTGTGTCATGGATTCCGTGGGCGAGCTGGGCAGTGTGCACGCGTATCCAGGAATTGTGAGTTTCGTTGCGTGAACTAAGAAAAAAACAAGACTTTGTCTTTGTCAATGCTTTGTTTCTAGCAGGAGCTAAGTCACTGAGCCCCAATCACAAGGAGTGAAGGGGAGCAGCTGTGTGGCCAGAGGACCGAAAGCGGCAAGGCACTCTGAGGGCAGACCCAAGTGGGAAGGGTATGGTATCCTGGACAGGTATGTACACGTGACCCACCCGGGTCTGGTGGCTTAGTGGACTAATACGGCCACAGTAGGGGTCTGTGTTGGACCTCATGGTCACAAGTTCAAATCCTGGCTGGTCTATTCAGCCTTTCATCCTTCTGAGGTCGATAAATGAGTACTGCCCAGTTGGGTAACAGTAAACATCTATTATTCAGCGCTAAAATACCCTTGGGTGAACGTGCGCATTGCAAATACTTAAGTTCCACATGTAGTTGTAGTGCGCACACTTAGAGGCGTCCCTGCTCTCACATTGGACCCACAAATGTAATAAGAAAGGACATCTGGAGTCGCGGCAGAGTTCCAAGCAGTGGTTGATGAAGGCATTCGAAGGTTCAGTCATCAAGAAAGCTAGTTCCTATTTCTTAAAACCTGCCAAGGCTTTCCTCCTTTCTGCCCACACGTGGTTTCACAGCATAAACACTTTGGAATAAATCATTCCTTCAGGACACGAATCCATCACTTTGACAGGCTATAAGAGAAACTGTTGCATAATGTGTTATGAAGACAGCGCTCCAAAAATTAAATAAAAATAAATGTAAATATTTATAATTACAGATCATGTTTCAAATTCTCATCAATGCGATTATTTGAATATCTTTAAGCAATGAAGACGTCAGCACAGAGACCGGAAGTGGCGACGCCCGTGGTTGCTGCCGTTCAGTAAAAGTAACAGAGCCAGCGCTGACAGACAGCAGGGCCCCCGAGTGCAGCATCTATTAATTACTACCCTTGAAACAGACAGAAGTGACAAAGCGAGATGGCAAAAACAAACAGATGTAATTAGATTAATAAGGAAGGTTAAGAGCGTGGCAGTAACCAGCACATTACAACCAGAAAACATTCACTCAGCTCAGTGGAGGCATTATGCAAAACCAGCGACCCCTTACTGAGCAGAACGCTGGGTAACTATGCCTATGATAGCTCTTGTGAAGGTTGGGCATTGTTTGCCGCGCATAAAATTCAATGGTTTGAGCGGAAGGTCTCCCACACAAGTTGCAGTGAACAAAAAGGGCCCAATCATGATGCCGGGCGAGGCCATAGGTGGCGGTCTGCCCGACATCCAGTGCAGCGGTCCGACCGCGCAGGATTAGGATACTGGCGGTTGGAGCGCAGCGGGCGGGAGGAAAGACCCGTGGAGGCACCACCGTAGGGATTAGGATGTCAGTTTCCAACAGCCTTTTTATGGCGGTCCGACCGCCATGGAAAGGTGGTCAGAAAGTGAGTCTGGGGGCCCCTAGCAGTGCCCCAATCCCCTGTAGTCCTCTGCAATGTAGCCAGGGGAGTGCATGTGGTGCCCCTCCAAGCATCCATGCACCATGTGCCAGGCACCAGATGGTGCCTGGGGCACAGTGCATGGATGTTTTCAAAATGCTTTTTACTATTTTGGCTTGTGCAGTGGCCTTGTTCCTGTGCTGCTGCACAAGCAGCAATAGTACAAAGCATTTCACAACCGCCTGCAAAGTGGTTGTATCGGAATTGGGCTGTCAGGACTGCCAACTCCTTGTTGGATGGTCTTGTGCCCAAAACAATGGCGGTCGCACGCTCGTCCGACCGCCATCGTAATGAGGCCCAGAGTGTGGCAATACATTTCAGAATCAGGTAAGACTCAGTAGCGGCTCCTCTGTTATGGCGGAGGAGAGTGGCCCCCCTGCTGAAAGCCAGCAAAGGCAAAGACATAAATAAAAGGATTAAAAGTTACTGTTTGGGTGGAAGGTTCTGGACTTTTGGTGCTACAATTGTCAGGGCCCAATTTAGTTGTGGCACATTCCTCGTAAATGGCTACACCCAAAAGCCTTTGTAGAATTGAGTGTGAAGAAAGATAGAGGGCTGTGCCCTCTCGATTGATCAACGTTGGTAAGAAAATAAATGTCAAAAAATTTTCTGATGTTTATCACGTGCTTGGTTTTATTTATATTTCCATAGATAGAGTGCAGATAGAGATTGTGAAGAGAAAAGCCGACACGTGTTTCGCCCTAGTGGCCCATTGGCCGTGGGCTTTTTCAAGGCTGAGATAGGGGAGTTGGAGAAGGGGGGTTTAAAGGTGAGTAGATTTTTAATGGAAGAGAAGATAAAGTAGAGAAGAGAGGTCACAAAATGAGAGATTGCAAGGTGATGGTAGTGTAAATTGGGACATGTGAAATCATGAGATAAGGTGATGTGGGTTGAAATTGAGATAGTTAGATAGAATAGAAAAGTGTGGGGGACACAGTGAGAGAGAAAAAAATGGGAAGAAAGGGGATAATAGCATTGGAAGAGAAAAACGAGGGGGGTGAGAAAGAGGAAGCGAGAAAAATTGAGAAAAAAGGAGAGAAAAGAGACCATGAAGATAAATAAGAGGGGAAAAGATTACATGGTTAAGCTGAATTGCAAAAGCATACGGGTGGTATATATCATTACAGAAAGGAAAATGTCATATTGAGTTTTCATAGACATGATAATTGCAAAACCATATATAAAACATAAATATAAATACAGGTAAAACATCATTATACAACAGGTGTGATTACCATATTAAATACATACGGACATGAATGGGAAAGTGACCTATTTCCGGTGATATCACGTGTGCTGTCATCAAAGGTGAAATATGGCAGATGAGAAAGATGTTTTATAAAGGATTGCCCAACTGTGATGTATTAACGAGCGAATGTTAAATATATATGATGTCAGATGTATTGTCAAAAACAAGGTGAGCGTGCACCAAGTGTCACCTTCCTAATTATAACATCAGATACGATGGGCCAAAACTGAAATGCGGTAAAACAAACAAAGTGAAACTGCATAACTATAGTGCTTCATTATTCAAAAGTTAACAGTACAACTGCTTACCAGAGCTTCGTTATGATCAATAATCTTCCTACTCCTGAGAGTAAAGAGACACGTGAAATCACTAATGGTTGCTCATGTTATGGGTTCGAGCCATTAAATAAATCACGGTTGGGCTGGGGGACCATAGGTGATCAAAGATTAGTGTCGGTAGGTTAACGGGATATGAGGTCGTGAAAGAGCCTCATTAGGGGATTGTAAACGTGGAAGCGGCCGAAAATAGACTGATAATGTGGCACGTTAAGGGTACGAGTCCTGTGAAGTATACTTCATACATGGAGAGTAAGCAGAGCACGCGGCCGATAACGGTGCGCTGAAGGGGCGCGCTGAAAGTGCGAAGCCTTTAGATTATGATCCGACGCGCTAGAGAAGATACGTGGATGAGCGTATAAGTAGTTAATTGTCTTCCACAAAGGACATGTGGGCGCGCTGAAATAAACTGCGGGGGACTAAACATGAGAACCCCTCTCACCTTCAAATGCTTCGTCTCTGCGGTCCCAGAACAACCGAGTTCCGGTTGACGCTGTCAGATATAACCTGGCTCCTGTCCTGACGTCAGCCAGCTCGAGAGAGCTGACGTACTGTTAATGGCAAAGGCCACTGAAAAGTTACTGTGCTATGTTGTAAGACGTAAGTCTGTCAACAGGAAACACAAAGTAAAAATCAAAACAATAATAAATAATTCCTGGCAATGAAATGGCTAGGTCTTAAAGAAGAAGAAAATGAAAAAACATGATTGGGGGCATCTAGATGTACCAGTACCGGCAAAGGCCACTATACAATTACTGAATTTGAAAGTCTAGTGTGGGTTGGTCCCCAGACCCGGCATTGTAAAATGCATAAAGAGCAAATCTGACATTGTTGGTCAAGGAAATACAAAAGGGGTAAGAACACATGAAAACATAAAAATAGAAAGGGAGGGGTGGCAGGAGCCCGGGACACCAACACAGACTCAAGTGTGAGCAGCATGCAGTAAGCAACATGCTGGGGCTTCCATCTGAGCAGAGCCCCCTCCCCCGACCCCCCAGGATCCGGGACCCCCTCATGCCCCCCAGGGAAGAGTGCTGAGGAGCCGGAGGAGCCGCAGATTCCCAACAGAGCAATGGAGTGCTGGGTAAAAGGTGCAACCTATCCTGAGTAAACATCCTTGGCCGGGCTTGGCTCCGCTACCTACTGACATATGCTGCTGCGGGGGATTATTTCCTTGTGACTCTTTTTCCAGCCGGGCTTGGCTCCGCTGTACGTTGTGGTCGGGACTACATCCCCCAGCAATACCGCTTCCGGCGAGGACGCCGCTGACGCTATCTCCAGGCGTCAGGAGGCGCATAAGGGCCTGTTTGGAACCTCGTCCCATGGGACGCGCGCGGGACGCGCCGGGAGAAGCCTGGGACAAGGGCGGGCCGTCCTAGGCCGTCAGAGGCCGAGGGAGGCCGGGCTGGGCAACCTTTCTTGGCTGGCCGATCAAGGATTGGTCCAGGTTGTTTAATATCAGTATTGTGGTTCTCCCTTGTTTTAAGTAGGGTGCTTGTACAATTTGTTTCATCTTCCTCTGGGCAACCCTGTTGGTTAAGCCGGTATTGTAATCGAGGGATGTAATAGCGCTCTGCTGCTCTTGATCTGGGGGTTCTTTCTTAGTTTTTACTTCATCTTTGCCAGGTCAAAGATTATGGGTAAAACTAAGTCAGCGACTAGCCGTCCCTGCACTAGACAAAATGTAGTCTCTAACACTCCTGTGCCAAGCCTCACAGCCATCGACAAAATGCTGCAAAAACTATAGGGGTGGTGGCAACTGCAATAGAGAATACTGAGAGACGTCTCTCCCTTACCCAAAGTTTATTCCCCCCCCCATTACCTGGGAATGTGTCCATTTTTACGGATAACTATCGGGACTCACTGCTTGCACCCTCATTTGCTGAGCTTCCTTGTGCTCAAGCAAACCCAGCGGCCAGCCCAGTGGTTAGTTCGTCTAATAATATATCACCATCCAATGTTCTTCAAGAAACTCCCAGGACTCAAAAGCCCCGCGGTAGAAATAAGAAAGTAAAGCCACCTAACAAACCTTCTAAAAATAGCTCTGTACCCAGAGTACCTCTAAATCTAGGACCAACTCAAACGTTTGTTTCTTTAGCTCCTCCGGTATGGGCTACTCATCTATTAATTGATGTGCAAACCCATTTGGAACAACTCATCACTTCTCAATTTAAAAGCTTGATGAGCAAAATTGAAAGAGTTGTCTCTTTAATTAATAATAATAAAAATGCTGGGCACACATCTGCCCCCTCCGGAAGTGAGACTACTCATACGGTCCCTGTGACTTCCATGCCTATTCTTCAAGCCACTTGTCCTACTGTACTTAGTTCTAATGATATTGGGGTGCGGGTATCAGCCATTACAAACAGACTTTCCCCCACTTTAAGTTCTAATGCACCTGCTCTTCTTCCACCTATCAGGCCATCTGTGCCTGTATCCAACTTGCCACCTCCCCTCTCTTCTTTTTCTATTTCTACATCTGGTAAGAGGAGAGTGGACTGTGACTTGATACCTCACTCTATAGGGAGGAACGACCATAGCACTGGGCAATTACCATCATCATTTCTTCCCCAGTTTCCTCCGGAGGCCTCGCCATATGTGGTGGTTTTAACAGGCGTCCCCCCATTGTCTGGTGCACGTCAGGAATCTTTTCTCGAGCTGAAGAATAAGGTACTCACTGGTTGAACATCTCTAGACCTTTGCCAAGAGGGGGTCAGGGGGAAATTTTGTTTGTGAGAAGGGTGAGTTGGTTGGGGGTGAATCAAAAAGAAAAGGGAGGTGACTGTGTCATAATCAACTTTAGGGATCCTAGAGTGGTAAATTACATTCTGGAATGGCAAGGGTCGCCTTCCCAGAGCCCGATTTGACCTCTTCCTCTGGGTTATTTTTATCAACGGTCGGCTGGTTTGGGCGGGCCTGCCTTAAGGAATTATTATTGTGGTTTGCAGACGGCTGTTTATAACGTTCCAGTTGCCAACTCTTTTGGTATTCTGGGCAGCGAGGTTTGACTAGTCCCCTGTCTGGGGGTTTTAGGTTTAACACATGACGGGGTTGCTGCCATCAAGATGGTGGGGGAGAGTGTAGAGGCTGGTCTTCCCACTGCTTGTCATCTAAATTCATCAATGACTTCCTTTGGCTCAAGCACTGGTAATCTTTCCGACGGTGCAGGTTTGGCCTTGGTGACCCACCGAGGTCCCCCTTCTGAAGAACCAGAACCATTTGGACCTGGCGGCGCAGGGTACGCCCTCCGTCTTCTGGGTTCACCTGCTTCGTTACACAGAGACACGGGACACTCTGTCGGCGTTAGAAGATTGGATTTATTTAGCTGCAGCTAGTACAGTTATCCTAGAAGTACACAAAGTAGGTTCTTAGGAGACTGCCACTTCACTCTGTGGCACATCAGATTAAATATCATACAATACAGAATTATTAACAAAACACACGCCCCAAGCGAAGAAGAAAAGAGCCAATAGGGTAAGTGGAAAACAAAAGCGGAACCAGTAAGAAGGGTTCGAAAACAGAAAGATCAGATGACTCGAAGAGACCTCTCCTCCAACTGTGTTTGTCATCCCACCCCCGAACTTAATTTATTAACAGATTACAACTGACTTGCAGGTGGTGAGATACGTTTGTGTGTATTGGAGGACAGGCATGACACAAGAGAATGCTAGCAGGAGACAGTGAAGGCCAGTCGATAAGATATGATCGGGATAGAATGGTGTGAGCCTACAGATAGTTGAAACAGGGATTAGAAAAGTCAGACACGGATTAGTGTACTCGGCTAGTCCAAACATCAGCTTCACAAACAAGTCCGAGGACGAATTTTGACACCAAGCTACGGGAAAAAGCAGAATAGACTTCGTTCGCCGTGCTGCCTGAGTGATGGCAACACAAAATGGCGGCGGGTTACAAAATGGCGGGTCGATTCGATCGTGATCGAAAATCGAAGTTCCTCAGACCCTCCTTTTGCCAGAACTCAGGCAAGATAGACTCACGTTAATCTGAGTCCACATCAATAGCCATGAGATCATCAAGCTGTTGTTGTAACATCATCCTTATGTTTTCTGTTACTTGAGGTTTGGGTCTTGAAATGCATATGGTAGCACAAAGATCACAGATAGCGGGACCACAGTGCATACAAAGGCAACAGGAAAATACGATTGTCAAGATTATTCCAAGGAATGTCAATGCTTTCCAGCCCCATTTGGACAGTAGTCCCCAAAACCATTCCGTTAAGGACCAATCTCCTTCGTCCTGATGAATAGACTCGGAGATTATATGCAACTTGGAAATAGCTTGGTATACTGTCGGAGCGTCATTAGGAATGAAAATACAACAGCTTGACCCAATCAATTTACATACTCCACCACGATCAGCAAGAATAAAGTCTAAGGCAACTCGGTTTTGCAAGGTCATAAGACGATCCGCCTGTAGTTCCGCCGTGATATTACTCAAGGCTTCTACAGTGATGTCTATTGTAGTTTCTACAACACGGACCAGTTGCCTTATATTTCTGCTATTGGCCATTGGACCCCAGAAGGGAAGAAAACCTTTAAGGAAATCTCCTCCTTCTTGTCCCGTGGTGTCTTTTGAGTCAATAATTCCTCGACTGTGACGGGTTCGGTGATAATTGGCAGAAGCAGTGTAAGTAGGAGGAAGAAGGAAAGCTATGTAGCAGGTACCAGAGAAACCAGTTGGCAACCAGGTATAAGCTCTATCATGACAAATGAAATAGGTGCCTTGAGATGGTACTAGAGGAGGTGAGTTCAGAGAGGAATAAATGTATGTGTAGGAACAGTTACTCTTTGGTGCAATGTCAGAAGAGCGATCTTTTATTTTTAAACAGAAGTTACCTTGATGCGGTACAGTACAGATTGGTGAGGATTTCTCCTTTCCCATTTTATTATTAAGACTCGACATGTATTGGGTGACGTTCCAATTGGTGTATGCTTTTCTTTCATCGATAGAAATCTTGCTATTCTCCATGATTTTAGCCATAACTACCATACCCTTAATCAAAGAACTATGACTAAAATCCGGATATTAATTTGTGAAGCAACAGACCATCTGAATTTACTTTGATATGCATTTGAGAAAATAACAAAAAATGCCCAAGCAGAACCCTCGTAGGAGAAAGGAAGAACTAGAAATGGTATTCCCTTCTCAGTAGTATGCGGCATAAGACCGCATACCCAACAATCAGTTGTGTTAACCACTAATTGATGCTGGTGTAATAGTTGGACAAAGTAATTGTTGTAATACTCGGTTCTTCTGACAAGTTCATGTGAAGGAAAAGTATGAAAGAGGTGTGGAGAAATAGTAGAAGAAGGTAAAGAGGAGGAAGGGGAGGTGTTTCTTGGCTGCAAAACATAAACTATCCAACCAATAATCGCCATAGCAATACATAAGGATATCAAAACACATAGAGTTACACTGTAACGACTGTTCATTATTTTACAAGATGCTTTCTTCATTTCATTTTTTCTCTCTTTATTACTGGGTGTAGTTTCCATTTTCACTAGTGGATGCTCACGGCAATCGTCCTCAATCACTGAAGCCACGATGCTCAACCGTCCTATGACACTGAGGATCCTGCAGACCTATTGTCACTACTCAGGTCGTGACCTAGACTCCTACCGTGACCCTGCAACCTAAACAGAACACTACACAAGGGAGAAGAAGAAAGTTCAATTGTTCTTTGGTCTGGGCCTGAGATGGTACCGCTCCTTCCCTAGAACACTCTGATCTTGAAACAATGTTCTTGGTTCAGTCGTATTCAAGCGGCGATGCGATGGAATTGCTTCCTGTAAAATGTCGTCGTCCTCTTTTTCAGACAATGTCCCATTCAGGTGTGCATCGCTAAAGGGTACAAATCGTGGAATTGTTTCGCCTTCACAGTCACCAACCCCTCTACGAACCCACTGATCAAAAGGCAAGGGCAAAGGTACTTTCTTGCAATGCACACCGTGAATCCAATTTTTCTTTCCTTCAACTTTAACTGCTGTCCTCGTCGTTAGTAGGACCACTCGGGGCTCACGCCATCTGGGCTCCAAATTCTTTTTCTTCTGAAAATTTCGGGTGCAGACCCAGTCACCTGGATGGATGGAGTGACCTGGATCTGTGGAAGCCTCCGGCAAAGCACTCTGAACCTGTCGATGAAGGATATGCAATTTAGTTGTAAGGTCATGCAGATAGTCAATCAACATTGGGTAGGGCAAATCTGAGAACTTTTTAGGACGAGGTATTCCCCATACGTTGGCCGGATGGCCAAACACCACTTCGTAAGGGCTAAGTCCCAGACGAGAGTGTACTGCAGTTATGGTGGATAGCAGAGCTAACGGCAAAGCATCAGGCCAATTAAGTCCCGTACTTGCTTGAATTTTCGCTAATTTTAACTTCAAGGTCCCATTGTAGCATTCTACTAAACCCGCTGATTGGGGATGATTTGCCGCATGAAACTTTTGCTTGATTCCAAGACCTGCACAAACTTTCTGCATGACTTGGCCAACAAATTAGCTCCCATTGTCACTCCAGACAATGCGCGGCAATCCAAACCTGGGAAAGAACTCTTTTAGAAGGATTTTGGCTGTGGATAAAGCTGTGTTGTCTTTCAAAGGGTATGCTTCTATCCATCTTGAAAAGGCACATACTACCACCAGAACATATTTGAGGTTGTTGCATCGATCCATGTGAATGTAATCGATTTGCAACACTTCAAATGGGTATGTCGGAGGAGCAAAGTGACCTGTTGGAGTGGGGGTTCCCTTTCCTGGATTATACATCAGACAAACAATACAATGCTTTACTACGTTGTCTGCACATTTCAGGATACTTTCATTCTGCCAAACTGGAGCTAGAAGTTTACAAATGCCTTTTGCACTAAGGTGAGCATGACCATGAGCCATAGTAACCACTGGGAGTACATAAGCATCCGGTAACAACCAACGTTGATGTTTGGATACTTCTACCCAACAACCCATCTCATCTAACATTCCCGTACTTTCTCTCCACTTGCTTATCTCTCTTTCCGTAGCCTCTTTCTGAATCGTTTTCACGCTTTCCACTGTATTCTCACACATTCCTCTCTCCCTTACCCAATTCGCAGGACCTGCCATCTACATTCGACTCGTTGAATCTCTCGCTGTTTTCTTTGCTGTTTCATCAGCAAATGCATTTCCTGGTCCAACATCATCCGTAATCTTCTTGTGGGCACTACACTTCACTATCGCTATTTGGACAGGTAAAGCAAGTGACTCAAGGAGATCAGTCACTAATTGACCATGCTGTATCTTAGTGCCATGTGAAGTTAGGAAACCCCTCTCTCTCCAGAGACACCCAAAATTGAACGCGACACCAAAGGCATACTGACTGTCAGTGTACACGTTCACTCTTCTCCCTTTTGATAATACACAAGCTCTCGTCAGTGCTATCAACTCTGCTGCTTGCGCTGAATTGTGTCTAACACGTGCAGTTTCCACAATCGTATGTAAGGTAGTTACAGCATAGGCTGAAACCGTATCTCCATTAGGCATCTTAAAACAAGAACCATCTACCCATAGAGTCCCATCTGGATTCTCTAACGGTGTGTCTCTCAAATCAATCCTTCCTTTTGTCTCTTCCTCAGTACGGAAGAAACAATCATGCTGATCCTCCACACTCTCCTCATTTGGAAGGGGCAATAAAGTAGCTGGATTCAGAGTATTGCATCGTTCGATGCGTACGTGATTAGCCAATAGCGTCAGCTCATAACCAGTTAAACGTGCACTCGTGAGATGCTGTGTCTTCGTTCTGTTTAGTAAGGTATCCACTGCATGTGGCACCATGACAATAAGAGTGTTATCTAACACTATCCCAGCGGACTGTCGGATAGAAATCGCTGCGGCTGCTGTGGCTTTGAGACAACTAGGCAATCCTTTAGCTCTGGGATCTAACGTAGCCGAAAAATAAGCACATGGCCGCTGTCTATCTCCAAATTGCTGTGTCAAGACTGATAATGCACAACCTTCTTTCTCGTGAACATACAGCGTAAAAGGCTTAGTGTAATCTGGGGTACCCAGTACAGGAGCAGAACACAGGGCAGTACGTAAATCAGTGAAACTCTTTTGGCACTCTTCAGTCCAAGGAAGGGGCTGAGGCGTATCTTTTAAAGTGAGTGCCAACAAAGGTTTAGCAATCAAAGAGAAGTTAGGGATCCACTGTCTACAATAAGAAGTGATTCCCAGAAAAGCACGTACTTCCCTTTGTGTGGATGGTACTGACATTCGAGCAATCGCCTGAATTCGCTCTGGTGTCAATCGTCGTCCCTCCTTTGATAGGAGATGACCCAAGTAGGTAACCCCTCGACAAACATACTGTAGTTTGGAAGGTGAAACCTTGTGTTTCAGCTTAAACAAGTGACGCAATAGTGCAACAGTGACATCCTTACAGATATCTTCTGAATCGGCAGCGACTAACAAGTCGTCCATGTATTGGATAAGAGCAGCACCAGAGGGCAAGTGAAAAGTATCAAGATGACATTTCAAAGCTTGGCTGTAAATGGAGGGACTTTCACAGTACCCTTGGGGTGCGCGCTTAAATCGGAAGCTTCGGCCTCCAAGAGAAAAACCAAAAATGTCCCTACTCTCTTCTGCAATTGGAATACTGAAGAAGGCATTCTTTAGATCAATAACAGAAAACCAAGTTGCTGTGGAAGGTATCATAGTCAACAAGGCAGTGATATCTGGAACAACAGGAAATTGTGGAATCACAATTTTGTTTACTTCTCGCAGATCAATCACAAACCGGTACACAGGAGGCTGAGAAGGATCAGTACGTTTAAGAACAGGAAGAATAGGACTATTGCATGTGTTGCCTCTCGTTTCTTCAACCACACCCTTCCGAATGAGATCATGAATGATTTCTAAAAGCGCCTTTTCACCTTCAGCAGAAATTCGATATTGTGGAATACGTGGTAATTCAACATTGGGCTTGAGAGTAAAACATAAGGCGGTATCTCAAGACAACCCACATCGTTCGGACCCGTGGCCCAAAGTGCTGTCGGAAGAGAAAGCAACTCAGGAGGAAACTGATCTTTAGACAGATACATTGGGAGATCAACTTCTGACCTAGAGTGAGATGTACGCCTGAAGGAGAACAATATATTGTAGCATGCATTCTTTTCAATAGGTCTAGACCCAACAGATTCTCACCACAACCATTCGTTAACAGAAGTGAAGCTTCCAAGTCATAAGGACCAACGGAAATAGGCAAAGGACAAAAAACCGTATTGCGAACAGGGGCGCCAGAAAATCCTACAGAAACATTCGTTAAGCCAGACAAAGGTGCCCCAGGGAGTTTAGAATGAATAATAGAACTTCTCATTGCTCCAGTATCTAGAAGAAATGGCTCTGATACACCCATAGTAGTGACGTTGACATAAGGGCCATTTTGATCTACTGGGATTGGCACAACTCCTCTACTTTGTCCATGGCTGTCCTAGTTAGCATGAAGACTCTCATTTTCGCCTTCAACATAATGGTCCTCATTATAATATTGAGTGGATCTCACATTCTGCTGATCAAAGTAGTTCATGGAATTAGGAGAAGGAAGGGCACGCTGTTCTTGAGTTAAAATGCCTCGACCTCTACCTCTGTTTGCTGACTGGAGGCCACCACGACCTCGTGGAGCAGATGACGCTCCATTGCGCTGCAATAAAACCGGACAACTGCTCTTAAAATGACCTTCTTCTTTACAATAGGCACATTGATTAGGACCTAACAAAGGTCGCGGAATGTATGGCTCAGTTTTCTGATACAATCTCTGAAACTGCGGTGGCTGTTGAGTCTGAGGCTGAACATAACATGGCGGATAAGCTTGCTGCAAGAGAACCTTCGTTTTTAAATCTTTCGTCTTTTTCTCTTGCATTTCTTTTTCTTCTTTGTCCCTATTCTCGTAATATTGTGCAGTAGCCAATATCTGGGCAGAAGAAGAAACAGCCCAGGAACTTTCTGAATCTTTTAATTTGTGTGACAGCTCGGGAAGCAAATTGAATACAAATGTGTCCACGAATAGTCGCTGTCCACCCTCGGTAGCCATGTCCTGACCACTATGATCAATAAATGTCTCCTCGAAACGAGTAAAGAAATCAGAGAAACTTTCATCTTTCTTTTGTTTACATGCTGCTAGCTTATCCCAATTCACTCTCAATGCAGGCATCATAGTTTTCATTAACGTAATGATTCTACCAGGAAGCTCCGAGATCAAGGCGTCAGGCTTTGCACCACCCACTTGGTCTCTATCTGTATCAGCTATGACATCCCAAGTAGCACCCAGTTCCTTTGCATGATCCTCTCTACGAATCTTAGCCCATATTGTCTGTGGGACTACATTACCCATTAACATATCAATATCTGCCAGATTCATAATACAAGCATCGATTGTCTGCGATAATTCTTTGTAATAACCTGCAGGGTTCTTACGAGGATCTGGTAGAGTCTGCTTAAGGGCCAAAACTACAGATCTCTTCCATGGTACATGTACCCATATACGCTGAAAGTGAGCTGGAATAGATGGATTAACACCTGCTGCCGCAACCTCTTCCTTCCATACTGGCGGAAACTCTCTCATAGGGTAATTTTTCGATGTCAATTTAACCGACGGATCAGAATCAAGAAAAATCTGAGAGAACAATAAGGTTCTATAAGAGATGAGTGTCCTTACAGCTTCCTCAACTTTGGAACCTACAATGAGTCCTTTTTCAAAATCGACTTGGATATCTAACAAATCTTGTGAGATCAGACTCAAACTCACATCTTCCCATTCTTTAATGAGAATATCGCACATTACATTAAAAACATACCTTTGTGTAGGCGCATTCCATTGCAAAAAGGTAAGCATAATATCAGACACACTATATTGTGGACCCTTCTTGATCCATCTTCGTGCCAGAGAATCTAGCTTCTCTCGTTCCTCGAAATCTGGGAACTGACTACGAGATTGTCTTCGAGCAAAAGCCGGAGACGCATTAAGAGCTCCAAAGAAAGGAGATAAAATACTAGTGACAGAATCTGTGAGACGCTTACGCATAGATGGTGAATTAGACATCAGAACTGGAGACAGAATATTAGGAGAATTATCAAGAGGAGAACTAGAATTCACAGGAGGAGCAGAAGGCAAAGGAGAGCTAAGATCAGGAGATAAAGGCTGAGAAGCTGAAACTAATGGTAAAACCGGCAAGGGCGGTAGTACTGGAGGAGGCAAATGCTGAAGAGCCGGAACCGGTGGAGGTACTACCAGCAACTGAGCAGGCTGTAACGGCTGAGGCATATTGGCATTTTGCGCATAGGGCGGAGGCAACCTCAATAAACGGGACATTAGGGGATCTTCTTCCATATCTTTCTTGTTATCAGAAGGAGAAACAGGCAACACCGGATAGCATTTATCTATCGCCATTCGATGTTGTCTTTCTGAAATTTCAGTCGCATTGTCAATTTCATCATTTTTTAACTGTTGGGCAGCCTGTATAATCGTCATACCCTGTGCTTTCATAGCTCGTTTTGCTTGTTTAATTTCTTTCTGTTTGGCTTCCTTACGCCAAAGGCGAAGAGAATCAAACATTGCCGGCCGGGCTTTTCTTTTGAGCAAAACTGTTTCTAAATTATCTAACACATCAGGGTCAAAACTACCGTTTTCTGGCCATTTAAGAACACCATCCTTCTTTGTGTATCGAATCCATGTCTCGTTAAAGGCAATGGGGCCGATACCATGTTTCGAGTAGAGCTCATATGTGGGAGTTCCAACCGAAGGAATCGGACAAGAGTCCTCAAGTTGGGAGTCCCTATTACAACCAAGACAACAAATTCTTCCAAACTTAGTCAGACCAGGCATTTCACAATGTCTCTGGACTGTTCACAAACTTCAAGGGAGTAAAACTCAGTTTACGCAGCACAAATGCACTTACCCTCGGCTTTAGTCTTTGCAAAAACTAAATCTAAGTAACCTAAGGACATCAAACAAAGAACCAAAATTTGTGGGCGCGACCCACGAAAATACTTAACTTAACTAAGGACGTCTTCTTCCACCAACAGAGGCCCGTCTATCGTCTCGCTTTACCATACATCACCAAAGGAATGGGCCAAAGCAGGGCAGCAGTCAGGGCAGCGGTCGCCAGTAGCCGTCAGGAAGGAGTAACCGCGCTGCAAAAGACCTTCGGACCACTTTCGACATACAGGGGTCGCTTAGTGTGGCTCGCGAACCCTCCGGAATTTTCTTGCGAGGTTCCTCACGACCTTCTAGCAGAACCGGTACCACTGAAGCCGCCCTACGTTGGGCGCCAATTGAAGAACCAGAACCTTTTGGACCTGCAAGCGCAGGGTACGCCCACCGTCTTCTGGGTTCACCTGCTTCGTTACACAGAGACACGGGACACTCTGTCGGCATTAGAAGATTGGATTTATTTAGCTGCAGCTAGTACAGTCATCTGGGTGGCTACTTACTTGGGGTGTACAGTGAGAGTGATTGACTCCCACTCATTAGATATTCTTTGTATCATCCTGAAATTTGGGGACGGTACTTTGGTACTGGTAATAAACATCTATCTACGGCCCACTCCACTACGGTTGGGACTTACCATTCTTAACGCCCTCGATGACCTGTTGAACCTGTTTCCTGCATCGGTCCACAAAGTCATTGAGGGTGATTTCAACTGCCACTTCGAACCCCTGGCTGGTATCCCCTCCATTACCTCTGAGGAGGATTCAACCTGGGCTATTCTGGACTGCCTTATGTATCCTGCTAAACGTTTAACTCCATTGGCTATTGAGATCAACAAGCTCTTAGTCATCCACTCTCTTCGAGCTTGTAATGGCAGACTTGTACCTGATGCCCCAGGGAAGTATACTTATAATAGATTGGGCAAAAGCTCAACTATTGATTACATTTCGGTAAATGTGGAGTTTTGGTCCCATCTTAAATCTTTTACCATAGTGGATAGGGCTGATAGTGATCACAATCTTCTCAGATTGGAATTATGGCATTACTTGGGTCCCAAACGAGCTACAGGGACCCAGGACCAGTCTATAGTATCTAATTTAACAGTGGTGGCAGGTGGTCGTCGTATCAGGTGGTCAAAGATTTTGACTACTCCAGATAAAATTGCTGTACTCTATTCCCATGTGGCCATCCTTCTAGCTGAAGCGTTTGTTCTTATGGAGGGTCGACAGGATCCATTATATTTTCAAGAACTAGATATCACTCACTCTAAACTCATTACCATGGCTGCTAGTTTTTTTTATGTTACGGCCAATTCTAAGTTGAATGGGGTGAGGAAACAAGTTAACTGGTTCAACTCTAGTTGCAGGGATGCAAAACGGGCACTTTTGCGGGAGGTGAAAAGTGGTACCCCGCATAGTATTAGAGGAGCCAGACACGTGTATAAGTCCATAATATCGGAATCTAAAAGGGAGTGGGAGGCTGCCAGGTGGGCTAATATAAAGGACGCCTTGGATAACCATGATTCCAGGACCTTCTGGAACTTAGTTAGGTGTGGTAGAAAAGAGGGATCTTCTGCTATAACTCCCGGCTTGAGTGAAGAGGTTTGGCTGACGCACTGCAAGCCCCTTTTTTGTCTCCCGACGAGGGACGTTTTAGTTGAGTCAGCACCATTTTTGACTGGTCTATCTCCCCAAGTGTCTAATGAAGTATGGCCGTCTGACCTTCCACTCTGCACCTCTTGTGAAATTCAGGCTGCCTTAACCTCTTCGCTACGGCGCAAATTACGCCGCAGCGCTGACATTCCAATCGCGGGCGTGGTCATGACGTCTCCCGGCCGTCGTCCGCACACGCCCATCGTGACTCATGACGGCTGGGAGACGTCATGAGCATGGAAGAGGTTAAAGAGCCTCTCCCCTGGTAAAGCTCCCGGTTTAGATAGGCTCCCTGGGGACTTATTCATAAGTGAACCGTTGGTTTGGGTACCATACCTATTGTTATATTTTAATGCAATCCTCTTGGGTATGGACATCCACTATACTTGGAAGGGCGCAGAAATTATTCCCATCCACAAGAAGGCCTCTCCATTAGATCCGGCAAACTATCGGGCTTTCGCTCTAGGGTCTCAACAACTGACCAACTGTTCAGGTTACAGTTGGTATACTGGAAGACGGTGCTTTTGGGGAAGTGTTCCCTCTACCTGATCTTTGTGGATCTTAGATCCGCATTTGATCTGGTTCAGAGGGATAAGCTTTGGTCAATCTTGTTTGAGATGGGTGTTCCCCCATACCTCTGTGACCTCTTCAAGCGTATCCATTCTGGAACGTATGCGAGGGTCCGATATGGTAGGAATGGTGAGCTTTCTGTTCCCTTCCCGGTAGACAGGGGTGTAAGGCAGGGGTGTGTGTTGGCTCCCACTCTTTTTTCCCTGTTTATCAATGGTCTGATTTTACACCTATTGGGGGCGAAAGATTTAGACTCTCCGATTCTAGCAGCACGCAGAATACCTGCCCTAATGTTCGCTGATGACACCCTTTTACTCTCAAAATCTCCAATGGGTGTCCAGCGAACTTTGGAGGCCTTTTGCTCTTTCTGCCGCTCTCTAGAAATCTGGAGATAAACCTTTCAAAAACCAAATTTATGGTTTTCAATTCTAAACCATCAACTTACCCCCACCCACACCTAGAGGGATGAGTTTTGGAGAGAGTCTCCACTTTTGATTACCTGGGAGTCACCCTGAATGATAGGATGGAGTGGGATTCTCATATGGTTAAGGCTAACCTTAGGCTGATCCAATCAACAAGTGGCATCCTGAAGGATTTTAATGAATGTTCCCACAAACCTCTAGGTCCCCCAGTTGAAATATACAGTTCACGGGCTAGGGGAGCGGCTCTATATGGCGTAGAGCTTTGGGGCCATGTGAACGCCAGCTCTATGTCCACTACTGAGAATAACTTTATCAGGCGTCTTTTAAATTTCCCCAAGACCACTCCCTTGACCCCTCTAAGATTGGATCTGGGACTGGCTCCTATTCAGGAGACCATCCTACACCGACCTCTGCTATATTGGAGGAGACTTTGGCCCACTTTAGAGCTGTTAAGCTATAAGGAGGAGTTAATCGATTTACTGTCTATAAGGGGATCGGGGAATATTTTATGGCTTAAACATGTAAAACAACTCTGCTACGATTTGCATAGGGAGGATCTGTGGATTTCGCCCGAAACATCTTGTCCTTTGATTAGTAAGAGTGCGCTGGGGATTATTCTTAAACAGCACCACCTGAATCTCCGTGATCTGAATTCTAGCTTGGGCAGGTTGTCCCTCCGATTTTTGGAGGTGAAAGATCATTATTTTTTGGAAAAATTTCTGGATCATATCCAGCCCTCGCTAGCAAAAAAATTATATCTTCAGTTCAGACACGGATCTCTCCCGTTGCGGGCTCTGTCAAATAAATGGTCGGGTATCCCCTCCACATGGAGCCCTTGTCCTGGTTGTGACTCTGCAGAAGAGACTGATTTGCATGTTTGGCTTTATTGTCCCTCTTACATCGGGGCACGAACCAAATGGATTGTCCCCCTTTGCAAATCGAGGGGCCTTAGGGACTATAGGGAGGTCTTCAGATTATTAAAATATGATACGACCCCCGTTTTTGTGTTCGTAACTTCGAGATTCCTTCTTTCTTTGTGGTACGCAAGAAGTGCAATAATCAAGTTAAAAGGCGCCAAGCCTCACGACGCTACCCCCTGATCTTTATTGTCCTCAAATTGGCCCTTGATTTGTCTTAATGTCTTATTTCTTTATTATCACTTCTAAGCATTTTAACTGATTCCATCTTGTATTTAACATTTATTGTACTGCATTCCTATTTTAGAAAATGTATTGTGGAGTAGTACGATCTATGAACTTTTACTAATGTGCAATAAGTATTGCATATATGCGCTTTTATGGTTCTTAACCGAAATAAAGTTTTATGATGATTATGATGATGAAAAATAGAAAGTAAATACTAGAGATTGGATACGGCGATCTCCAAAAAAACAAAGGCAAGGAAAATGGGGTGGTTCTAATTCACTTGTGCAACACATTACTATTGGTAAGGTTATAAGAGGAAAGATACTTAACATGTGGGTTAAAATCTTGAATTCATGACGAGGATCACATGGCACATCACGGAATCTGTGAGTGTAAAGAATGACAGAAAAAGGGCGGTGTGGCACAAAATTTAAACCCTAAACACGGCACCACATGTGAGTGTAAAGACAAAGAGTGAGAAGGTGGTCAGTGTAAATGTCAATGTGGAATATGAACATTTATGGAATGTCTGTACAGCAATAATTCATTGAAATCAATAGGAGTGTCATGAGTTTCATTTGAGGAAAATATAGGGGGGAACATCTCATTGGTATAACCAATAATGCATTTCTGCATCTTTGTTGAGGCCTAGGGTTGTAGCATTCAGACGCATAATGTATTCACTCTCTCTGCGTCTCATGGTGAGTTCCCGATTTCCTCCTCTCAATGCTGGTTTGGTGATTTCCAGTCCAAAGAATTTGAATGTCTTCCGGTGTGGGTGAAATTCTTGGAAGTGTTCAGTTAGAGGTGGTCCCACCTCTTCTTTATTGATGTTTCAATAGTGTTCCAAGATTCTGATTTTGAGCTGCCTGATCGTGCTCCCTATAAAGATTTTGTTGCAGGGGCAGATTATAATGTAGATTGCGTATGTTGATGTGCATGTGATTCAATCTGTGATTCGAATGGTGGTGTTAGAGTTATGTTTATATTCAGTTTGTTTATTGGCTCCCAATTTGCACGCATTACAATCGTGGCAGATATAGAAACCAAAAGGCTTGGTCAGAAAGTTGGTCTTGGGTTTGGTCCTTTTGTCTTTAAATTCGGATTTGCACAGAATTTGTTTGAGGTTCTCCTAAAACCCATTTGAGGGAATTCCTCCATCTGGTTGGTTAGTGAAGAGTTAGAGGTCAAGAAATACCAGTGTCTTTTTAAAGTTTTCCTAATACAGTGATGTCCATTATGATAGTCTGTTAGGAACCTGATCGTGTTTTGTCTCTCATTTCCTGTGGTATCTTTGGGTTTAAGTAAGTCGTCCCTTGACAGTTTTTCACAGTCCTTGGATGTCTTTTCAAGGAGTTTTTTAGGGTATCCCCGGTTCAATAGTCTCTGAGTTAGGAGCTCTCTTTGAAGGCATCAAGTTTACTACAATTTCTTCTCATACGTTGGTATTCCCCTTTTGGGATATTGCCAATCCTTTTATTTGGGTGACAGCTGTCCGCTCGAAGTATTGAATTAGCCGAGGTTGGTTTCCGGAAGGTTTTGGTTTGTAGTTTGTTGTCCTCTACATATATGGTTATGTCTAGGAAGTCTATTTGGTTGGGTGAGATGTTATTGGTGGTTTGGATATTCCATCTATTTGTATTGATCTTGTGTAAGAATTCTTTGAGTAGGGATTCCGATCCCTGCCAAATGCACAAAATGTCATCAATATACCGTCCCTAGTAGGTTATGTGGGCGGTATATTCAGCAAAAGTGTCATCCCATAGCCAGAATTTTTCAACAAGTCCCATGAGGATGCAGGCATACGGTGGTGCAAATTTGGCTCCCATTGCACTGCCCTGGATTTGTAGGTATTATTTGGAATTGAGTGTGAACACATTGTTTGCGAGACAAAAGTGAAGCATCTCAAGGGTCATTTCAATAGATTCTAAAAAGTGAACTGATTTAGTGGCTAATGATTTTTGCACTGCTTCCATTCCATCTTCATGACGAATCGAGGTGTAGAGGCTGACCACATCAATTGTGGCCAGTAGACATTCCTCATTCCATGGGATGTTGTTCAATTTCAAGAGGATATCTTTTGCGTCCTGAATGTATGATGGTAAGTCCTTCATTTTTATTATCATTTTATTTTGCGTCCTGCAGACTGCCTGCCAGCCGAGCCGAGGGAGGGTCAGGGGCCGCCACAGTGATGCTGTAGCAAGCACCAGGGAGGCGGGGGCAGTGGTGGGCACGGCTAAGTGCGCATGGCGATTTGGCTGGCCTGTCATGCACACTTACCCTTTCTCCACCTAGCTGTATTGTATAGCTGGGTGGAGAAATTAACACAGGCTCCCAGTCAATGTCTAAGTACCAGACCAATCCCACTGCGGCTCAGATGCTGGGAATAGTATTCCCAGCATGTGAGTAGCGCTGGGATTAGGAGCTGGGAGCCTGCGCAGTGTGCGAGCAGCGCTGGGATTAGGAGCAGGGAGCCTGCGCAGTGTGTGTGCAGCAGTTCCTGGAAGGAGGCAAGCATTGGGAGGATGGCGGTGGCTTTCGAAGCAGGTAAGTGTTTTTTTTCTTTAATTCTGTCTTTTTTGTGTTTCCCCCTCCCCCGCCCATCACTTTACAGTACTAGCAGCCACTACTAGAAAGACTGGCAAGAAAACAGCATAGAAAAGCCAACTGAGAGCCTGGTTCTTTCCACTCCTTTCTTTAAATAAAAAAAGTATTAGTGTAAACTCACGAAACGTATAGGGTACAGCAGGCCTTTACAAGCAGCAGCAGTGTGAATGACGCAGTCTGGGCCAAAGATGTGCCACACAATATCCAATCCTTGTATATATGATGCCACCAGCACATGGCAAAGACGTTTCACAATGCCCTATGACTTGTAGGCGCTATCAATTCTTATGTGCATAAAAAAATCACTTATGGTAATGAAAAATAATTTGAAGAAAATGATAACACAAAGGCTGGGGCTGTCATAGGGTTGCAAACCAAGTTCTCTAGCAGAGCCAACCACAAAGCACTGTTATTGTGTCATACAAAAAGCTTCTAATTATTACAGATGGGTTGTATAGTGACAGGCGCTATAAAATGTAGAAATGTTAGGCCTGGGCGAGGTTCGCTGAGTTTTGCTACGCGGAACTCCGCACAGTTACAAAAAAACTCAGCGAAGTTCCGCGAGTGGCAGAGTGCAGTGCGAACTTCAGTTTGTGCTGGTATTCCTGCCACTCGGGTAGAAATTCTACCCGAGCGATAGCTCGTGCTTGCGAACATACCATTCGCGAACTTCCTGTTTGAGATTGCAAGCGGGGAAAAACTCCACTGCAAATCGCGAAGCAGAGTTTTCTGCACTCCGCGAGCTCCGCGGAGTGCAGAGTGCAGAAAACTCTGCAAACTCCGCGAACGGAGCAAAGTTCACCGCCCAGGCCTAAGATATGTAAATTTAAGACTGGTAACAAAATTAACATTCATTTTGGCACATCTGAGTGTTAAGAACAAATAGAGCACTCCAATACCAACAAAGTTACATAGAACTATTTTAAGGTAGGGACAAAAAACACAGGGCAGATTTAAGAAAATAGTGGCGCAGGGCAGCGCAGTGCAGCAAGTCACCTTGCTGCCCTGCCCTGCATCACTGGGAAAGGGCAGAAATTCTCTATATTTAATCAATACGGCACATTTCTTCCCTTTCCTAGCACTGGCGCACTTTTCGCTGCCTAGCGCTTAACGCAGGTACCTTTGGACCATGGTGCAAGGGTGCCTGCGTCGTAGCAGGATTGTTTTTGTGCATGAAGGGGCACCTTAAAGCACAAAAACAATCCTGAGAGTATTTTTCCTCTTTCTAAGTGTGCTGTAGAATACAAAACACATGGAAAGAGGAAATAATTGAGGGGAAATAAACATATTTCTCCTCAGTACACCTCATCTGGGGAGGCAAATCTTTTTGGCGCATTCCCAGGTTTATCAGGTTTGGTAAACCAGGGAATGCATCACAAACCATGGGATTTGCATAAGAACACCCACCGCAATGCCTATGAAACACCTCCCTTGCACAGCATAAGGCAACACCGCGATTTGCACCGTGCTGCCATCAGGGGCGACTCTTTCGCAATGGTGAGGAGCATCACCCCACTGCCTCAGCCAGCAGCCAAAAAAGAAAACAATACTGTTTTCTATTTGGTTGCTGGCTGAGCCAGCGTGTGTGGGGATGTGTGGATGTGTGGGGCGGGGCCGGGTAATGGAAGTGGGGCGGAGAAATGTGCACTACTAACTTACAGACATGTCCAGTTAGATTTCTCCAAACTGGCTCTATTGTACAGCCAGGTTGGAGAAACAGCACAGACTACCTGACCTGAGAGGAGCGTCCAAGAAGCCCGCTCAGGCCAATCCCCAGGCTGCTCTCATGCAGCATGAGAGCAGCGCAGGGATTGGATGCGGAGTCTGCTGCTGTCCCAGTGTCTGCTGGAACCAGGAAGGAGAGGAGCTCCGAGGCGCGAGGCGGCAGAAGCAGCATGGGGTAAGTTTTTAATATTTTTTCTCCCTACACTCTGAGCGCCCCCCGCCCTCTTCCCCTGCGCGTTCGCTCCACCCGACCACCACTGTCCATATGCATCTGCTCCAGATTTATAAAGCAATTCAAAGGCACGCAATGTGGCCTTGCGTGGCTTCATAAATCTGACTTCGAAGCTTGTGTCACGCATGTGAGGTGCAAACTTGACACAAGCCTCTCATAAATATGCCCCACAATGTTTAATCTCCAAAGGGGGTTCAGCTCTAGATCTAGAAGACACTGACCAATCAATGTCTTCCCTACACCACAGCAGCATCTCAAGAGTTCACGGGATCCAACCACACTAGTGTATAGAGAGTCTTTTTTAGGAATGGGCAATGAGGTGTGAAGACCATCAACTGATGGTGCCACTCAGGTTTAAATGAAAAAGTATAAAATTTAAATTATTTATTTTGTACGGAGACCTGAAGCTCCTCGTCATGAGAGAGCCCTTACTCTACAGCTCTAAGTTCAAGTATCTTATAAGGTTTTTTATCACATAATTCAAGTTCACCATCACCTCCTCTGTGCTGACATCTAACCTGACATGTGCCTGCACACTGGGAAAGTTCTTGTTTCCCCAATGAGCATCTTTTCACTCAACGTGCTTGATGGTTTTGAGGTGCCCCTTCTAACTCTCATTTATGGATTGATGGTGACTGAAACCGGTCCCAGGATGCTTGTTTCCGGTCCAGGGAAGACATGGCATGGCAGTTCGGACTGGACTGTTCCCATGAGGCACAGGGTCAAGACTGATTTGCATATAGCTGTGTGTGAAATGGGATTGAGCTAAAGAACGATGATGGATTCAACCCAGATCTGTGACAGGGGTAAGTGTCTGAAACGTTTCAGCGCTTCATTCATCATCTCCTTGTGTTTGCTTTGTTCGCCCAAATTTGCCAGGGTATGCCCAGACGTGGGTCCTTTGCTCACTTTGCCTCTGGATTCAAGCTAGCCTGGCTGATGAGAGCTGTTACACTGAAACTGGTCCCAGGGTGCTTGTTTTCAGTCCAGAGAAGACATGGCTTGGCAGTTCGGGCTCGACTGTTCCCATGAGGCACAGGGTCAAGACTGATTTGCATATAGCTGTGTCTGAACTGGGGTGGTGGAGTGAGCTAAAGAATGATGATGGATTCAATCCAGATCTGTGACTGGAGGTGAGTGTCTGAAAAGTTTCAACGCTCCGTCCATCATCTCCTTGTGTTTGCTTTGATATGTGATACATACATCTATTTGGAACAAGTACACATTATACTGTATACACAAGTGCAATTCATGAAATCATTAATAAAATGCTTCTTGGCGTTTCACCATTAGAGACTTCAAATTTTCCCCCAGATGTGTAATTACCGCAGCTAAACCTGCTAAGTATGGAGACTCCTTTAGAAGGACAAACACAGTTCTGATTGCCGGGTGCAGAAACCTAACTGCGCATGTCTGTTGTGCCGGCCTAAGGCAGCCAGGCAAACAGACATGTGCACTTAGATGTGCACAACCACTCCTTCCTGTGACCTCAGCCCTGCCCCTCCCTGCACACACTGGCTCAGAGAGAGCAGCTGAAAAATAAAACAATAGTAAAATATTGTTTTATTTTTCAGCTACAGGCCCCGAGCCAGTGGGGCGACGCTCCTCCGCCATTTCGGAATCTTGACTTGGCATGACGGAACTCATTGCAAGCAAAACAAGTCCTTAGCTGGCATTCATAAAGCCACACAAGGGACCATTTGTGTTGCATTGCACGACTTTGTAAAGACATCTAATGCAAACCAGCATCTTGCACTGCTTTGCATTACATTTCATTGCGGTAGGAAATTCATGGGTGATACGAATATTTGTAAGCCTGGGATTGTGCCCCAATGGTGCACCTAACACAAAAGAGGCGTTACGAGGAGAAATATATGTATTTCTCCTCATGATGTCCTCTATCCACATTCTGCAGCACAAATAGAAAGAGGAAATTGTCTTTGGATTGTTTTTGTGCACAAAGTTATGCCTTTCGGCACAAAGACTGCTCTGCCAGTAAAACACACCCTAGCACTATGGTGCACAGAAGCATGCAGTGCTAAGCAACATTCTGTGCACCAGCCCAAGGGAGCAGACATGCGCCATCTTTGTAAATATTGAGCCCTTCTTCTCTCTCCCTTTCATGCAATGCAGCACAGCAAGCTCCCTTTGTGTGAAATAATAGAAATATACCCAGTAATGCTTAAAATTCCCAGCCCCTCCCCAACTGCTCAGCAAGGTGGACCCCAATTTACATGGAAGGGGCAGATTGGAAGCCCATAAAGTGTGCATTGGTGAGGCCTTGGTGCCCCAGGAAGAGTCTGAGCTCTACTTCAGAAAATGCTGAGATGTCAAGATCCCTAAGGTGGGAAAACAGTCTTTACTACACAGCCTATTCCACACAATGTCTTTCCCATGCAGCAGTTACCACACAATGCCTTTACCACGCATTATATTTTTAAAAAAGCTTAGAATTCACTGGGAAAAAAAAAACAAGACCATTGAAATTATGTCATGAGTGATGCAATATGTGATGCAATTAGCAGTGCATGTGGCTGACTTTGTCATCTAAACAATATAAAAGGTGTCATTTTCAGTAAGGCAGTCCTACTAGCTTTGTCAAAGGGTCAGAACAACAACATATAAAAAGCAGACCTAAAGGCTTTGTCACAAAGTCCTCAATAACTATAAGCAAATGTATATTTTATCAATTCACACATAGCAATGTTTGATAATAGTCATTGTCACAAAATATTTTCAAAACAAGCATTTTTTAAGCAAAAACATGCTTTTGACCGATTCTTCAAACATTATTCAGGCCACAGAGTGCAGCCATAGAACCAATCACAATGGGCCCTTGCACTCCATCTGAAGAGCATAGAGCTCAGGCATGGAGTGCTTAATAATATGTTGTAAGCTGTCCTGAGGTCATGGAGTCAATGACCCAGAAAACTTATTTGTTTTAAATGTATTATTTATTTATTTGTTTGAAAAGTTATATATAGCGCCAATATGACCCGTCAGGGTATCAGAGCACTGTACATAGAAGCAGACAGGCTAAGCTGAACATACTAAACATATCAGAAGTTAAACAAACAAAATGCGAAAAAAAGAACACCCAGCAGCATAGTATGTAAAGTAACCAAAAACTACATCGTAGGGTGCTGGAAAGGCATGTGGTAAAGGCATATGTGCGGTAAAGGCATGCTTGGTAAAGGCTGCGTGGTAAAAGTATGCGTGGTAAAGGCATGCATTGTAATGTCATGCAACCCCCAAGAGTGGGACAGACCCTGAGGATGGGTCTAATTCCCAAGTGGTGAAAAAGCCTGGCACCCACCAGCCCAGAGGCTACCAAAGGTTAGCTGAAACTTGGAATTTGAAAAGCAGAGCCAGCCTTGCCAATGCTGCAACTCACAATCTGTAAATCCCAGCAGATGCCAACATTGAATGCTTAACTCACTGAGGCATCTTCTGGGCAATCAGGACAGCTTGCTTCTGGAGAACAACCAAAACTCACATAATGAGGTCTGTGAGCAAGAAGAAGAATGAAGCAGGGATTGTTGATTTCAAATGTTGAAACAATAGTCAGACTAAATGAAGAAAGGGACTGGTGCTGGAACAAATTGCATTTGTGTTTAATATATTTTAATTAATGTATTTATGCAAGAGACTGTTCAGGACAATTTACTGTTTCATATCATTTCTGAGTTTAATTTACAACGGAGATGCAAATATAATCAGAGGAAATTATTATTTTTTTACTATAAAAATGTTCTTCTGTAAGAATTAGGAGTTGAACTCAAATAACACACCCCTCTGCTGGGATTTGCTTAAGAAGTGTCTCCCAGTGACCTTATCCTGGTGAGTGAGGCAATGCGTTTTACAATAATGTACTGTCCAATAAAACGTGTTCCCTATGGTGAAAAACCATTCCCCAAATTCCATACTGTATGGTTTGCACAGGTACACACAGAGACCCTGGCAAAACAGCAGGTCACGCGCCAAACTCGCACCCGTCACGGCCAGTCCTGGGAGGAGGGTCAGAGAGGAGGCAGGTCAGGGAGGAGGCGGGTCAGGGAGGAGGAGGGTCTGGGAGGAGGCGGCTCAGGGAGGAGGCAGGTCAGGGAGGAGGAGGGTCGGAGAGGAGGCGGGCCAGGAAGGAGGAAGGTCGAGAAAGAGGAAGCGAGAAGAGTGACAACAATTTTTGATACTAATAATAGTGAAGAATTAGCTATTGAATATTGTCACAAGAATGAGATAAATGACTCAGTCTGTGACCTCAGTTTTTAATTATATATCAGTGATATTTTTACTGGCAAACCTTTCTTTCTTTCCTTCTTTCTCTCTTTCTTTCTCTCTTGCCTTCATTTTTTCTCTTTCTTTTTTCTCTCTTTCTTTCTTTCTCTTTTACTTTCTTTCTCTTTTTCTTTCTTTTTTGTATATATAGCACAAAATCAAACCCAGCATCTTTAGAGTAGTTAAATTGATGACAGATGTTGAAATAACATGAATCAGTGAATGAGAACATTATTACCGGAGAAAAGTAGAGGGTCAAACAGATTGTCCTGACAAGGAAGCGAAAGAGTAAGATAATATGTCCATTACCTACTCATAATGGCATTACTCCTAGTCCTACTCCCTTGCCTTCCTTCTTAACGTGTGAGGCACTCCGCCTTCCCCCAGACCCACCCCCACCCTATAAAACATCGCCCTCCCGCACCACCTACTGTACGTAAACAAGCTGAGCATAGAAACTCAGATGGACCACCCAGGGAGGGCGAGAGGGACCTAGAGGGAAGACGAGGGAGTAGGACTAGAAGTAATGCCACTATCAGTAAGTAATGGACACATTACCTCCATTCCCTCCCTCGCCTTCCTTCTTAACGTGTGAGGAAATAGCAAACAAAAACAGAGACAGACAACTGAGTGAAAAGAAACAACAGTTGAATAACGTGCCCAAATCACCACACAAAAACCCCCTATTCCTTCATAGAGGACAAGACTCTGTGGCTCAGGACATTATCCAAATGTTCCACAGCAGCAATACGATAGTGGCGGACAAAAGTGGAAGGGGAAGACCAAGTCACAGCCCTACAGATTTCCACCACAGGGGCACCATGTAATTCAGACAAAGTAGCCACCATACTGCGAGTAGAACGCCCCTGCACCACCACAAGAGGAGCCTCCCCTTTCTCCTTGTAAGTCAAAAAGACCGTAGACCAACTCCAACAACTCAAAGTAGCAGTGGAAGGTTTCTCAGCCTTTTTAGCAGGAACAGAGTTTATAGACAAAGAGTCCCCCTTTCGGAAGGACTTCACCACCTGCAAATACCATAACAAAGTCCAACGCACATCCAACAGTGCAAACGCCAGTCCTCAGCCGAGGAAGGATCCGGGAAAAACTCAGGCAAAATCCCCTCCTGACTGAGATGAAAAGCCAAATTAACCTTAGGGACAAAGGACGGAACTGGAACCAGCACCACCTGGTCCGAAAAGACCTTACAGAAAGAAAATTTACAGGACAAGGCCCCCAACTCCCCCGACCTTCTAGCCGAAGTGATGGCAACCAGAAAGCAAGCTTTCACAGTCAAGAGCTTCAATTCCAGCCCCGCGAGGGGCTCAAAAAGAGAACCAGACAGGATATCGAAGACCAACCACAGATTCCAACAGGGTATGGCACGAACAGGTCAAGGAAAAAGGTTCAAAAGTTCTTGAAAAAATCAAGGTATCAGGCCCCCATCATCCTGCAAATTACGCCAGGACCCCAAAAAGCCTGAATGGCTGCCCACTGGACCCACAGATAAGCAACTGACAGATCCAACTGGGCCTCCTCCTGCAGTAGGATCCACCTCTTTACGAGCACACTGGGCCGAAAAAGCCCTCCAACGCCTAGCATAAGAGAGAAGCGTAGATGATCTACGAGAAGCCTGCAACGTCACAGCCAAATGGTCAGGGACCCCCAACCCAGCTAAGCCCCGCCGCTCAACCGCCATGCCGTCAAGTGTAACTTCCTTAAGGTGCCCAGGGGAAGAACCGGAAAAAGCAACGGAGACGGGACGACAGGAAGAACCCACTCTGGAAAGCCACTCAACAGGCCTAGGAGAGAAAACCAATTCGCACAAGGCCATCGGGGCGCAATCAATATCACCTGCACCCCTTCCCCCGAACCCAAAAAAGAAGGGCCCGGAACATCTGAAACAGAGGGAAAGCATAAAGAAGGCCCGAGGCCAAGGAAAAGTCAAGCCCTCGACTTCCCACGCCAGGGGACACTGACCCAGAGAACAAAACAGCTCCACTTTGGCATTCCCGGGACCGAAAACAGGTCTACCACCGGGAGGACCCAACACACCACCAACTGGCTGAATAAACTGGAAAGGAGGGAGAAATCATTGGACAATGGATCGTCCCTGCTCAAACGATCAGCACAAACATTCTCCACCCTCAAAAGTACAGAGCAGACAGTCCCGGGACCCAGCCCTGAGCCCACAGGAATATGTCGCTTGCCACTAAGTTCAAAGCACAGTATCTGGTTCCCCCTGACGGTTGACATCTTCAGGATGACCCTCAAGACCTGGCTCTTTGACTGACCAGAGTTGTCCCCCCTCCTCCCCAGTACCTTGAGACCCTCAAGGGTGAGTAGCAAGCTTATAATTCCCCTGGTTGATTAACATAGGGATTCGCCACCAGATTGTGTGTCTGAACCACCACCATCCGATCCTGCAGAGAGTCCTGAAAATGGAGCAGAGCGAGCCAAATTGCACGGAACTCCCTCCAGTTCGATGACCTCTGGGAATCCCGCAGAGACCAACACTCCTGAACCTGCTCCGACCCCGGCCTAGTCCCCCAACTGGACAGGCTGGCATCCGAAGTTGCCACCAGCGGGGCCAGGGGTGACAACTAGGCCTGGGCAAAAATTTCGTTCCGTTCGCGGCAATTGCGATAATTTGACATTTTTGCGTTCCGCGGAGAGCGCGAAAATGTCAAAAATTCCGGTTTCCGCAGCTTGGCGATAATTTGTTTCTTGCTCGCGCTGTAAAATAATACATTCTCGCGCGCGCGCGATCGCCTTATCTGAATCCCTGCGTTCGCCGACAAGTTTTCTTGATCCGGTCGCGTTCTCCATGAGATGTTGTATTGTATTTAGCCATTTGCGCTGTCTCACGACAGTTCGGGCACGCAGTGACGTCATGCGTCGCGCGATCACGTCTTTCTTCTCGCAATCATGCACCGCGAGAACAACTCAAAACAAGATGGCCGCGCCCGCAAGCAACCACATGGGTAAGTTGGCGACCCGCAACCATGCAGAAAATCTCGCGAACATGCCGGAAAAAAACTTCCGCATCTTCGCGATATTTCTGCTTGTTTGCGATAATTTTAAACATTCTCGCGATAATTTGCGAAGGTTAAGTCCGCAAATTCCGCCCACCCCTAGTGACAACAAGATCCCGGACAGAAGATGATGACGGCAAAGCCAACCGGAGAGATCCGCTCGGATCTGGTCTGTCGTCTGCAGAGGAGTCAACAGATCCTGAGACCCAGGAGCCCAACCCGCCAGAATTCAGTTGGCCAGGCAAAGAAGGTGAAACTGGGCCCAGGACACAAGAAACACCACAGAAGCCAAATGTCCCTGCATCCTCAATCACTCCCCCACCGGAAGAGCCTCCTGGGATATCAAGGCCAAAACCTACGCTGTGAAGGAGACCAGGTGCCTTTCGGACAGAGTAACTCAGCCCACCAAAGTCTAAAAACAAACCCCGATGAAGACAATGTCCTAAGAGGAGGCCAAAAAATATCCCTGTCCCTGAAGAACCTCCAAGACTCTCTCGACCTGAGTGAGCAACAGAGACTCCGCTGCTTCATGAATCAAAAGATCGTCCAAATAGGGATGAACGAACACCCCTTCCGCATGAAGATTAGCCATGAGCTGTGCCCGTACCTTCATAAAGACCCTCGGAGAAGACTTGAAGCCGAAGGGGAGAACACAAAATTGAAAATGAGCATCTTCCACTGCAAACCTCATGAATTGCTGAGAAGAGGTTGCTACAGGGACGTGAAGATAAGCGTCCTTGAGATCCAAGGAGGCCAAAAATCCCAGCTGAACCAGAGGAATAATGGTTTGAATGGTCAACATTCGGAGGTGAACAGCACAAACCCAGGAGTTGGCCCACTTTAGATCCAGCACGGGCTGAAGACCTCCCGAGACCTTCTGCACCAAGAACAAAATGGAGTATGCCCCTGTGCTGATTTATGACACCGTCACCTAGAAATGGCTCTTTTGGCAAGCATGTTCCTGACCCCTTACAACAGGACCAACCTTCACAGACCGGCAGTCGGAACAGGAGTCCGTTGTATACCCGTATCCGGGGAAACCAGTCAAAAATCGATCTCGTAACCATGTTCCACATGCCTAGGATCCAGCGATCCGAAACATCCAGATGCCAAACTGGAAGGAAATGCCTGAGCCTGCCACCCACAGGTAGAGATCCTTTCTGACTGTGATTGTCAGGGACCCTTCTTGGCAGACCTCTTAGGAGTAGGGGCAGCGTGCTTGGGAGAAACACTTGGCTGGAACATCCTCCTCTGGAAGGACTGATGGGACTCACCCTTCGGGGACGATCTGGAGGACCTACTCCAAGGCTCCACCTTTGTAAGGCAGAACATGTTTACGTTCCTTGACAGCCTTAGAAATGATGGCCAGCAACTGATCCCCAAAGAGAAATGACCCTCAAAGGGCAACTTCAGTAAAGGGTCTCTCTCCCGAGGATCTGCTTTCTATTGTCTGAGCTATAAGGAACAGCGAGCAGCCACCAAGGCCCCAGGCAGTTCTATGTTCCATGGCAGTCAACAGCTACGAACACTCCAAACCATACTGGACCCCCATGGCCTACTTGTCAAAATCCTGAACCAAGGACTGAGAAGAATAAGCAGAAAAGAGACTCACATTAAGAAAGAAGGTGAGGGAGGGACGGAAGGTAATGTAGTATCAAAGTAAAGTAGGGAAGGAAAATATGAGTAGCTACAAGCGCAAAAGGACAGCGAGGGGATGGAGGGACAATAAAAGAAGGCGATATCAAATGCAGATGAGTGTCAGGGAGCTGAGAACAGAAGAAGGAGTTAACTAAGAAAAGGTCAACAGGAAGAAGTCAGGGAGCAGAGAGGTAGGTGCATGGCCCCAGTTGGGGCGTGTTGTTTGAAAAGTTGCCACTTATGATTCTCTATAAATATTACACTGCAATTGATAGTAGTATGAAGAGCTGGAGGGATTTTCAGTCTGTGGCCCCAAAGCCCATGTTCTTTTTGCATGTCCAGTCTTCTTACAAGTGCATTATATACCAATGCACTTGCAATAAGGCAGACGGGATATCCGTCACATTTGTGAGTGGGTACCTGTCCGCCAAACTCTAAATGAGTCCCTCAGTTTTTATTGGTTTAAGTCTGGCTTCTTCTCTTAAAGATGGCTTTCGCACAAAACCAGTGATGCCTGGCTTCTTCTTTTAAAGATGGTTATGGTGGAAAACCAGTGATGTAATTTCCTATACAGGTGAATTATGGGAAATTCAGTGATGCCACTTCCTTTGGAGATGGATGACGGGAAATGAAGTTGTATTTTACGGGAAAACAGTGATGTCAATTCCTGTGGAGATGTATGATGGGAAATTAAGTCCACTAGCCTGACTTCTTCTTCTTACGACGATTTTGTCAGGAAACAAGTGAAGTCATGATACATAACTTGGCATGGTGAGGGGCAGGTATATTTAATCCTGACTCTACTCTCTACAGTTGGCTGGATTTAGGAGGTAGGGACAGTGATGACTGATGACAGTATGCACCTTAAGGAGAGCTAGAGCCAGATTTCCCAATAGGCATTGCAGGAGTGTGGAAGAAATGCGTGTTAGACCTGTCAGCCTTAGGGTGATCTTGCCCCAAAAGTTTTGTATTTCTCCTCTGTTTTTGCTTATTTTGTTTTGTTCGTCTTAGGATTGCTAACCAGTGCTAAAGTGAAAGTGCTCTCTCCTTTAAACATGGTAAAACTGGCTTATACCCAGTGGGCACATTTAATTTACTTGTAAGTCCCTAGTAAAATGGTACTACATGTACCCACGGACTGTAAATTAAATGCTACTAGTCGGCCTGCAGCACTAATTGTGCCACCACCTAAGTTGCCTTAAACATGTCTGAAGCCTGCCTTTGTAGCCTGCGTGTACAGTTTAACCTGTCATTTCAATCTGGTAAAATAAACCTCCTACTAGGCTTAACCCTTCCTTTTTATTACATGTAAATCATCCCTAGGGAACACCCTAAACAGCCCATAGGGCAGGGTGGAGTGTATTCAAAAAGTTGGATATGTACTTTTAACCAGAGGTGGGTGATAAATGTTGCTATTCCAGCAGAGTTCACAGAGTTTTTCCCACTCCATGTTCCGGCTGAAACAAGGAGCACTGGCAAAACTCCACTGAGTGGTGGAGCAATTTCTGGCACATGGCTTGCCAACATTAGGTGGGCAAGCACAAGCTAGAATTTGCATCGCCTAGCGTGAAATGTGGGTGTTAGAACGCCTCCCAGATGAGATTTCTCAACGAGGGCGGTCGTGAACATTCATGTGGAGGAAGCTGCCGGTCAAGTAGAAATCTACAGGAGCAGCAGAAAGACGCAGCGCCCTCTGGTCCACCACACGGTGCAGTTCCTGCTTGTTTTACAGCACAGAACAAGCTCCTGGGGCTAAAAATCAACACGAGCAGCGCAACATGCCGAACTCCGCCCGTTGCGGACCTCTGCGGAATCTTGCCTGCTTGTTATATAACTCAGCGGAAGTGCACAAAGTGAGACTCCGCGAGTTCCACCCACCCCTCCTTTCAAAGGTTACATGTCCTGGTAGTAAACAACTATTAAATGTGTTCTTCACTACTACAAGGCCTACCTCTCCCATAGAATAATATTGGGTTAACTTATTACATTTGAGGGCACGCATGGAAGTAAAAGTCAGTCTTCATCTCTTGGATCTTTTTAGTTGACTGAGAGGCAAGGGAGTTAGCAACAAACTTACAATTTAACTTTTCGTGTAGCCCATTTGGCCACACAATGAGGATCAGAAATTGATAGGTAAAGTTTGGCAGGTTTATTACGATTTAGTAATCCATCCAATATATGTGCATTTCAAGATCCCATTATAAAAATACAAAGTCATAACCGGCAAGCGGAAACGCCGGAATAGGTTCAGTGTCAGTAGCATAAGGCATACAAAGAGTACAATCACAGCAATGGGGTCCTTAAAGAAATAGGTGTGACTTAAAGACACTCAGATCATACTTTCTAAACATGAACAGTTTTAAGGGTGATCTAATCCAGGCTCTAAGCTAGAATGAGAATGGTTTCGAATAGAGGGCCTCAAAAGATTCAGGAATAAAGGAAGGAAGGTATCAGCATAGTGAAGACTCCATTAGAAGTCTTCTAGAAAGACAAACCGGTGTTCAGCTTCAAGCTACACACTTGCAAGGACAAAGGGAAGCAGAGAGATATGTACCTCTGAATAGTCAAAAAGAATCTGCAGTAATGTCTAACAGCGTGAACACTAAGTAAAAACCAAGGAGTTCCAAGAGTATCCATATCTTTTAACATGTCACCAGAAATCCAATTACTTGTCTTTCTCATAGTGTTCATCTGCAACATCCATTGATTTTCCCATCCTACACAGCTCAAAAGACCAAGTTAACCTTGGGTGCACTCGTTCCTGATAGGCAATGAATAGGAGGCTTCTCCAAGATTTCTCTTTTCAGGCCTCACTATCTCTAGTACACAATACTCCTTTCTCTAGCTATAAAATCATGGAAGCACAACTGCAAAGGAAAAGAACAAGCAGAGCAAGGAAAAATACATTTCATGTTAAAAAATAAAGGCCTAATCAAGCTAACTTTAGTTAAGTATTTTCAATGTGTACTTTGAACACATGATTTATGTGTGCACATATAATGTTAGAATAAATGCAAAGCGTGAAAAAATGAATTCATGGTTACTTATGCAACGAACTTTCAATAAATACTGTTTATCTTGAGATACAAGCGTAAATGTGAATAAGAACTACAAATCGTCATGTTAGGCTAAACATCAAAACACACATGTATGTAAATCGCTAGTTCTATAGTGTATTCAACTCAGTAATACGTTTTTGGTGTTTCACTTTAAATTAATACACTTAAGGCACACAGAGTATATAGTGTCAGGTACAAATAAATATTGCTTCTGTGACATGTAGAGGGGAAACATAAATTACGCTGCTCAACATATAATAAGTGATAACTTTCAATTGGGAGCAGGTCTGAATATCGTGTTTGGTGCCTCAAGCATTGTAACTTAAATGCTTAAGTCAGATTTTAAGTCACTATTCTGAAAACGCCACTTTTAGAAAGTTATCATTTTATTGTCCCAACCATTTGGTGTCTGCTGCCTGTATCCTGGGTCATATGACTAGGTGTAGCTGGCAGTTGGTCTTTGAGTATTGCTCCCAGACTGTGTGACAAAAGAGCATATGTGTTAGCAGGATGGGCCTTTTATAACTTGATATGGGGTGGGGAGATGTCATCTACCACCCTTGCACATCACAAAGGCTCTGCCTGAGCACACACACAAAGGGTTTGACATTAGTCTATTGTGGCCCAGACAAGCTGGGACTAGAGCAGGGAGGAAGGAAATTCCTAACTCCTCTGGGGTGTAAACCTCCCTAACCTTCTCCTACCTCAAAGTGGTCACCGGGTATAATTAGTGGACCCTCTTCACATCGCAAGTCCCTCATCGTTGGCATCGTTGACGACGAAGCAGGACTTCGCATCACAGCTCCACAGCTCCTCAAATCCGCAGCTGCGCGACACATCCTTGATGTGGGATCTCACAGAGCTCCGCCCACCAGGATTTAAGGTACTTTTGTTCAGAAGGCCTAGCTGAGTCCCTGTATCCAGCCTGCGCTCCATCACGGTTGCCCTAAAATTGTGACTTTGTCCTGGTGTGGCGCGACCAGATAACCACAGTTGGCGTTTTGAGCTTTTAGGCACTATTTTCACTTAAATCTTTAAAATTGCATACCTCTGGCTCTACTCATTGTGTTTTTGTTGTTTTGGTGTCAAGTAATTTAATAAAATGTACTCTATTTTTGGCATGGGATTTTTCTTGTGTTGTGTTTTCACTTTATTGCTCTTTAAGTGCTGCATCCTTCACACGTTGCTTCTAAGTAAAGCCTGGCTTCTCTGTTCCAAGCCACCAGAGGGTTGAGCAGAGGTTAAATTAAGGTTTGCTTGGGACTTCACCCTGACAGAGATTGCGGTTCCTGCTTGAGTAGGGTCTCACCCCCCCCTCAACCAGTCGCCCAGTTTCCAACAGCGTCCCTCACCCCAGGAATCAGATCGTCTGTGCAATGAATGGAAAATGATCTGCAGGAGAGAGCTAGGGGAAATAATAGCAACACAATAGCAGATGTAAAACACATTACACTACCCACTGTACGTAATACACAAATTACAACACACTGTACACTTGGCACCCTTTAAACACTGAGAGCCAAGGGAAAACAAAGGGAAGAGCTCCTGTTCGCTGTAAACTCACAACTATGCACAGTGACACAGCGGATACAAACATACTCCTACCAAAAGTACTCCTACAACGGAGTACATTTCTAGCCTGATGTCTAGGCCACCTGGTGCACGGTTGGGGTTTTTAGGGACATTGATGGTGTCCAGGAGGCTGTGGGGTTGAGGCCTTGAAGCTCCTGTAGGGCAAGAGTCAGACAGGGAAGGCTGTGCAGTGGGTGCTGCTGGATTCTGAGCTCAAGTTGGGTCCCAGCACAAAAAGATATGGCGGCCATTGCAGGCAGGCAGGCAGCCACAAGCTGGAAAGAGGGGATGAACAGTATCAACCTTGAAAGAATGCTCTGCGCAGAAGCAGCAGTTCTGGTCTAGGAACCCCCTCCCTAAGGCAGAAAGAAGGCTTTTCCTCCTTGGAGTAAGTAGGTAAAGGGTTCCATGTTGTTCCTCCAGGTGAGATTAGGAAGGTGGAAAGCTTTTAAGCCTTATGTTGTCCAGTCTTGCCCTGTTCAGCCTCATTGTGTGGGCCCTCAGGCCTACAGGGGAGTAGTGTGCATGGGCTGAGTACCCTCCTCGGTGCTGATGAGAGCATACACTGTCTAGGAAACAGCAGCATTAGCCAGGGTTGATGCGGTGCTGTGTGAAGCACACGCAGCCTGCAGGGACCACGCTGAACTGCTGTTATCAGAGCGCCTCTAAAGGAAGGGGAGGGGCTTGGAGCTAGGAGGCGGGGCGGTCTCATGCACCTCGCCTGAGCGTCATCTGCTCTATGGCAATGCCACAATAAAGGCCCGCTCCTGGAAAACAACAAAGGAACCCAGAGCTTCCTTACTTTGCATTCGTTGTGTTTAAAGCGTATTATTTCAAATGGTCACCAAAGCGCAGAGAATGACATTCTCGAAAGCAGCGCTCAGTGAGAAGCAAACTGGCCAATTACGGCTGCGCCTGCGAGTCAGAGCGCCCTGTGCTGAGCTGCCGCAGACAACAGGAAGGCGCTGAGAGCCGGTAATGGAGGCCATTATGCGTTTCACCGAGTCCTCAAAAACATGATGTTCCGCGGACGCATCTGATGGCCGCGCGGTGAGACCGGCGGGAGGCAGGGGCGCGCGGTATGACGTACAGGCACCGCGAGGACACGGAGGCACTCATTAAAGGGGACCAGCTGTTAATAGGCAGGAGGTACTGAGAAGGATCACACCTGGGAGCCAGCATCAGCATCCACTGATGGAGGGAGTGCACCACACCACGTACAGAAGGACTCACTCACGGGTTCCAGCTGTTAATGAACAGGAGGTACTGAGAAGGCGCACACCAGGCTGGGAGTGAGCACCACCAGGCACTGATGGGAGGGAGTGCAACACACCAGGTGCAGAAGAAGCGTAAAGGACTCACTCACAGGTTCCAGCTGTTAATCAGGAGGAGGTACTGGGAAGGCGCAAAACTAGGAGCTAGTATCAGCAGGAACTGATGGGAGGGAGTTCAGTATATCAGGCACAGACGGAGCTTAAATGACTCACTCACAGGTTCCAGCTGTTAATGAGCAGGTGGTACTGAGCAGGCTCACATCTGGGAGTCAGCCTCAGCAGCCACTGATGGGAGGGTGTTCAGTATATCAGGTACAGACGGAGCTTGAGGGACTCACTCACAGGTTCCAGATGGTAATGAGCAGGAGGTACCGAGAAGGCGTGCACCTGGGAGCCAGCATCAGCAAGCCCTGATTGGAGGGAGTTCAGTATATCAGGTACAGAAGGAACATAATGGACTCACTCAGACGGGCCAGCTGTTAATGAAAGGAGGTACTGAGAAGGTTGATACCTGGGAGTCAATACTAGCAGCCGCTGTTGGGAGGGAGTGCAACACACCAGGAACAGAAAGAGTGTAAAGGACTCACTCACAGGGGGAGCTGTTAATGCACAAGAGGTACTGAGAAGGCGCACACCTGGGAGCCAGTACCAACAGGGACTTATGGGAGGGAGTTCAGTGTATCAGGTAGAGAGGAGCTTAAAAGACTCACAAAAAAGGGCCAGCTGTTAATGAACAGGAGGTACTGAGAAGGTTCACACCTGGGAGCCAGTGTCAGCAGCCACTGATGGGAGGGAGTTCAAAACACATGAGGCCCGAAAGAGCGTAAAGGACTCATTCATGGGTTCCAGCTGTTAATGGGCAGGAGGTACTGAGAAGGCTCGCACCTGGAAGCCAGCGTCAGCAGGCACTGATGGGAGGGAGTTCAGTATATCAGGTACAGAAGGAAAATAAAGGACTCACTCAGACAGAGCAGCTGTTAATGAAAGGAGGTACTGAGAAGGTTCACACCTGGGAGCCACCGTCAGCAGCCACTGATGGGAAGGAGTTCAACACACCAGGTACTGAAGGAGTGTAAAGGACTCATTCACAGGTTCCAGCTGTTAATGAACAGGAGGTACGAAGAAGGCTCGCACCAGCAGCCACTGATTGGAGGGAGTTCAGTATATCAGGTACAGACGGAGCTTAAAGGACTCACTCACAGGAGCCAGCTGTTAATGAACAAGAGTCACTGAGAAGGTGCACACCTGGGAGCCAGTACCAGCAGCCACTGATGGGAGGGAGTGCAGCACACCAGGTACAGAAGAAAGGCTAAAGGATACAGCTGTTAATGAACAGAAGGAACAGAGAAAGGTCGAACTCCACTCTGCTAGCGGAAATTGGTTGGTTAACTACGCATTACATTGAAAACATGGAATTCATGCAATAGCGGAGTTATCTGCTGCACCAACATCTCTTTGATAAGATAACTTAACCTTTACATGCTATGAAGCATATGACCATGCACAAAAGTGAACTTTGAAAAATCTTATGCAATGAGAGAGGTGATGATTTTGGGGTCACCCCTAACCTAGAGGGAGGACCAGGCAGATGCCTCGAACACAAAGAGCATATCATGTTCAATGACTGTGGTGGTCCCATCCTCCTATGACCACCCCAAGCACAGGTATGGGCTAAAATATAATGCCAACCAAAGACCCAGCAAAGCATAATGGGGCGAGATTCTGGAGTGCAGTGAATATTATTGTATTAGCTCTCAGCTGAGATGGGAGAGCCTGCCCCTTGAGGGATGTTTTGATATTGGATACTATAATACTCACTGCACTCTAGAATCTCATCCCATAATGCTTTGCAATTGCAGGGCCTTTGATTTGAGAGCCCTGATATCCGGGGCCCTATTCGCATGAACTGATGGGAGGGAGTACAACACACCAGGTACAGAAGGAGCTCAAAGTGCTCACTCAAATGACCCAGCTCCTAATGAACAAATGTTACTGAGGGCACTGATATCCGGGGCCCGCATCAGCATACATTGATGGGCGCTGCAGAAGGAGCTTAAGGTGCTCACTCAGATGGTCCAACTCCTAATGAACAAGTGTTACTGAGGGCACTGATATCCGGGGCCCGCATCAGCATACATTGATGGGCGCTGCAGAAGGAGCTTAAGGTGCTCACTCAGATGGTCCAGCTCCTAATGAACAAGTGTTACTGAGGGCACTGATATCCGGGGCCCGCATCAGCATGCATTGATGGGCGCTGCACAAGGAGCTTAAGTTGCTCACTCAGATGGCCCAGCTCCTAATGAACAAGAGTTACTGAGGGCACTGATATCCGGGGCCCGCATCAGCATGCACTGATGGGCACTGCAGAAGGAGCTTAAGGTGCTCACTCAGATGGCTCGGCTCAAAATGAACAAGAGTTACTGAGGGCACTGATATCCGGGGCCCACATTAGCACGCGCTGTCAGGAGGAAGTGCATATGCACCAGGCAGGATGAACAGGACGCATGGAGAGGGCGCACCCCATTGGCCAGTTGCAGCAAGTCTGGAGAGATGAGATGGTACCAGAATCCCATGACCAGAATATCGTCCGACATAAATATTGTGTCCAAAATGTAATTTGCAACAGCATCTCCACATTGGAGTTAATAATAGACAATCCACATGCAATGGCACAACATTAGTGTAAACGATATTTTGGAACAACGACGTAACAATGCGCTATTTGTAGGGAAAAAAAGGCTGCCCATGCACACAATCAGCAGGATGCGGGTGGCTGTTGTTTCGTGGGGGCATATTATCAAGGACCGCGTTAAAAATTATCGCCGCTTTAGCGGCAGAAAACTGCCGGTAAAGCGGCGATAATGGGCTTGATAATATGCTCTATGGAATTCCAATTGAAGCCCACGTTCTGGTGTGGACATGGGCTTCTATTGGAATTCTCAAGGGCATATTATCAAGCCCATTATCGCCGCTTTAGCGGCAGTTTTCTGCCGCTAAAGCGGCGATAATTTTTAACGCGCTGCTTGATAATATGCCCCCTAGTGCTTTACATTTTTCACACTGATTTTTAGCACAGAGTGCATCCTCACATCAATAACTGATAGTGCTAAATGGAGGGATGGTGGTGTATTTCGCATTATAACGAAAAAGCAAATTATGTGAGTTTCGCGCACCCGTACATGAAATAAACAGAAGTTTGTTCCTAGAGTAGGCAGTTCAAAATCATAGAACATAAATACTAAAGGAAAGGCTAAAAAAAGATAAGAGATAAAAAAAAGTATTTACAACTTTTATTATTTCTTACAAAAGTAGTATAAAAAAGCATTCACATTTATAGACCTCTGTGCAAGTTTTATTTAAACATTTCAAAAGGTGAACTATGGCGAAGGCACAAACAGTGTTAGTACAATTATGACAAAGCATTTTTCTATATAATTAGACACATTTCTGAAAACTCATCATATAACAAGAAGACATACAGTAAAATGAACATAAAGCAAATATAAATATCTTTAAAAACTACATGAAACTACATATGATTTTCACTTCCCTCCCACAGTGTCTTTTAGGATGATCATCAGAGTATTTTTGAACTCCTGACAGGATATTCTTCAGAGCACAAAAACAACAATCTATACAATAATTAGAACCACTATTTAATCAAATTGAACTATGAAATTAGACTTCAAAATGGTGATTCAGTATATATTTTCATTCAATAAAGAATATCTTCTTGGACATTTCAGAGGAAACCAGCCAATTTAAATCAATTACCCACATTTTATTCTTCAAATAATTTTCATACCTAATAGAAACTCCTGATTTTCATGAAGGAATAGCAATTATACCCTGGGCAATAGTGCTTACCTTATTCACACACCTTTTTAAATTATTAAAAGGATTGCAATTCTCAAAAGTCAGGAACTTGCATGGGTCTAAATCTTGCAAATCCCTGTGGCTTTCAGGTGTTACCTTGGGCAATTTTTTGGGACAAATAAAAATTTAATAAAAAACAGAAATTCACCATTCTGGGTATGTATGATAATATTTATCACTACTATCCAGCAACAGGGAAATAGTTATCACCATTACATTAATAACAAAAACAAATTACATTTTATCTAATTTAATCCTTATTTTATTTTGTTTAGTTTTTATTCCATTTCCCTCTGAGAGATGAATGTACAGGAGATATGACACGTGTTTTGTCTCAGGGCACTGTAATGCTTGGTGTAGCATCTGAAGGTGAAATATTTGCTCACTTTTTGTCTCTAAGGGCCTCATATGGAGTATGGCAGAATGAGAGTTCCACCAGAAATTTGCCAAAGCTTCCACACACCAAACTCACATTGTGCTGCCTCAGTAAAGGTGGAAGAATTGCTAGGATTTTGGCAGTGGAACCTGAACTGACTCCAGGCAGAAATTCTTGGCCTGGTAGGCTGTCTGCAACAAGGCCGCAAGCTCATGGGGGCTGCCAGCTCACAGGAGCCACCGGCTCATGAGGGCCACCAGCTCACGAGGGCCACCAGCTCAAAGGGGCCGCCAGCTCATGGGGTGACCAACTCATCGGAGCCGCCAGCTCAAAGTGGCCGCCACTTCAAGGGAGCATCCAGCACAGGGGGGTTGCCAACTCACGGGGGGCGCCAGCTCAAAGGGGCTGCGAGCTCACAGGGACCACCAGCTCACAGTGACAGTAGCCCTCCCTACTTAGGTCAGGACCACTCCTACTGATTTTTCATACACAATAGCACACGGCGGGAGTGGGCAGTGAAAACAAACAACTGTCTGCAGATGTCACGGATTTTGCTGTTAGTCACAAGCAACCTCCCACTTTTAGAGTTTATTTGTGGAAAACAAAAATGAATACCAAGAAGGTCAAAACATTATGGCACTCCTCTTGGCATTCTGTTGTGTTTACAGTGCGACCACTTCCAGGTGGATGGAGTGTAGGATTACCACAGCTGCATGCAGGGATCTATAAATATAGCTGACAGTTCTCTTCTGGGTGGGGTGAGAGAGAAGGTGTCCATCAACTTAGTGGGTGTCATGTGTGTTGCCCGCCAGGTTCGAAGTGACCCCAATATTTTCCTGTGAAGAAAATGTAGGACATTTGTGGCCTGATCACCCACATTTTGTGACTGGTTCTGGGGTTACTGACTCTGCATGTGCCCTGGGCTCAGCTAGCCAGGCCCAGGGCCAGTGCTCTGTTTAAAAGGTATATGGTCATTGATGTAATTGGAATTGGTTTTGACAACCTACGTGTAAGTCGCTAATATATGATGGGGCATGTAACTTTAGAGACTCCAGTGGATTTAATGCACTCAAGTGTGCACTGTTTTGGTGCCTCCTGTTATTTTAAAGCCAGCCCTGCCTTGAACTTGCTTTCCTGAAGTTACCTAAATCAGCCATGTCGCAGTCTCTTTTGATTGACTAGCCTTTCACAGCCTGACTCAAGCTGCTATCTGATTAGGCGTGAAGAGGACTGGGACTAAAACAATGCAAACATCTGGTGGGAGGAGATCTGCTGCCTGCAGATGCCAAGACAGGAAGGGGGCTGGGGAGCCACACTGGTCTTCAAAGGGAGAAACACAGATAGCACAGGAACCAAGCCCACTCCAACTTCCTGCACCGCCAGCCAGATGGGAGCCCCTCTAATTAGATGAGGAGATGGTCTGGAGTGTACTGAAAAGTTTGCCACACCTTAAGGTAGGGTTAGCCAGATCTTAACTCCCAGTAGAAAATGTCTCAAATTTTAGGTCTCACCTGAGCCAGCGCATGCGCTGCTCTGGCGAGACATTTAGAGAGTTGGCTTTCAAAAGTCCTACCACAGCTCTTGTGGTGGCATAGAGCGTGCGGTTACGCGCACAATGACGAGCAGAGGCGCCATCTGGCTTTCCTCTCTCATCATGGTGCATGCACATCGCTCGCGATCACTTTCACTTTTGCCGTCGCGCGCGCGCGCCTGCTTTCACTTTTGCCGTCATGCGAGCACCACTCACGTGCTTTTTAAAAATGTTCTGCTCACATGCCACAAATGCTGACTAATTCACTCCAATGCCTGCGCTTATGCCCTCCAGTGCCTGCCATCATGCACTCCAGTGCCTTCGCTCATTCCCTCCAGGGCCTGCGCTCGTGCACTCCAGTGCCTTCGCTCGTTCACTCCAGTGCCTGTGCTCATGCACTCCAGTGCCTGGGCTCATTCACTCCAATGCCTGTGCCTGCTGTCAGCTTCTGGGCAGCCATCCCTCCTGTCTGTAGTGTTAATATTTACGTAGTGTGCACTCCGAGGGCTGCCAGGCTTCCATTTATGGAGACGTTTTATGTGAAGTGAAGGAACGAAAGGCTCTCAAAACAAAAATGCTCGCGAGCCATGTTTATACTGCCGAATATCTACATACTTGACCTCGTGGCTCCGCCCCCCCACACACTCCCATTACCTATTAGCACCTCTCCCAGGAGTCCCATCCCACATCACAGTCACCGGACGGCCGCAGTTTCACAGCCTTGGCAGGAGGGGGCAGCACCTCATCTGTTTTTCTGCTGAGCAACTCTGCTCCAGTGTCGGAGCTCTTGTTTATAACCTTGCATGTGAACAAGACTCTGCACCCCATGTCGGCTTCCTCCCACCCCATGTGAACACAAGACATCACCCTGCACCCCAAGTCGGCTTCCTCTCACCTCTCCCCGCCCCATGTGAACACAAGAATCCACCCTGCACCCCATGTTGGCTTCCTCCCACCTATCCCCACCCAATGGGAACACAAGACTCCACCCTGCTCCCCATGTCAGCTTCCTCCCACCTCTCCCCACCCCATGGGAACACAAGACTCCACCCTGCACCCCATGTCGGCTTCCTCCCACCCCATGTGAACACAAGACCAGGCAATTGGCATAGCGAATAGGTCTCGCCTTTGGGACCTTATAACTGTTTTGCCATGCAGCAGTTAATGTTGTTGCACCGAGGATATTGTGCTGCATAACTAAATACTTATAAGGTCCCCAAAAGCGAGACCTATAGGCTATGCCAATGCTTGTTATTTTTGATGGAATGTGCATTCTTGGAAAGAGATATGTCAAATTTCCCACAATGTGGTCATCACAGAGGGTGGCAACTTAACCCATTTATTGGGGGTGCCCCCCCTCTTTCCAGCCAGAATCTGGAATAAATATGGAAGGGCTGCATAGCACCTCAGATCCCTGTTTGATTACATATGAAGAGAAGGACTGCCCTGCTGAACCCTTGGACTGAACAAAGAAAGGACTGCACTTAGAAGGGCTGCACCTGCCGACTCTCAAGGCTTCACAAAAAAAGACTTTGCCTTCTTAAAAGATCAAGGAGTGGACCCCATGGTCAGCAACAGGAAGAAAAGTGCTGGGAGAAGCCACCTGCATCAACTACCACAGGGCAAGCCCAGCTGGTTTGCCCTGTACTTGGATTGACAAGGTGCATTTTGGAAATTGTTGTCCACAAACCCCAAAAGGCAAATCAGAGCTTCTGGACCCTTGGCTTGTGTTGTGGACCCTTAAAGACCCTCCAAGGACCTTTCAGAAAAAAGTTCTGAAAGTTTGGGAATTTTTTGATGACTTTTTGTAAAAAGCGCCATAAGGAGGCCGACTTCGACAACGAGAGTGAAGCCAGTGACGTCGAACCGTGACTTTTCCTGATTGTTCAAGTTTGCCCTGCTGAAAGCCACAGAGTTTTTCGATGTCGACAACGAAGACGAAGACCTCCAGGATTCACTGAGGCATCGTGCTGCAGCATGCCGCCGCTGCTGAACTGAAACCCAGATTGAAGAAGTAGATCTATCGACGTCGAGGGAAAAAACTCCAGAAAAGTGACTACATGCAAAGGTAATAATCAATGAGAACTAGCTCTTGTTTAAATTGTTTGTATGTCTGCGGGTGGGGGAAAACCATTAGGTTTTTATGAAGGCCCTCACCCACCAACCTAGTTGGTGGCATGCTTCATCATTGGGCCCCACCCGAGGTTCCGAGTGTACCTAAGGTGTGCTTCGACGCCAGATTACTGCGGAGCGGGTTTTTTTGGTTCGTGACGGTGCTCATTGAGGGTCCAGCAACTTTGCGCAAGTGCACATGGTCCTGGCCCCCGGCTGAACTCCATGCTGAGTTGTTCGCTATAATCAGGTGTACAACCCGAGAGGAAACACCTCTTGCACATATAAGCACCGTAGCGTGTGATTTACACACAGGGCACTGACAATCTCATAACAACCCCTGTAACACCCCACACATATAAGGTCCTGACGAAAGCCAGTAGAAGAAAAGGCCTGGCTGAAACTAGTTGACCGCACAGGCCGTCGGAGGCCATAAGCCTACCGTGCACGTCCGATAGCCTTTGTTTTTATTGACTGCCTGGGGCCCACCATTAAAACAGTCTTTGGGACACCCAGGACAGTATTTTAAACCTCACTCAGAGCACACCCACAGCACCATCACGAACCAAAAAAACCCGCTCCGCAGTAATCTGGCGTCGAAGCACACCTGAGGTACACTCGGAACCTCGGGTGGGGCCCAATGATGAAGCATGCCACCAACTAGGTTGGTGGGTGAGGGCCTTCATAAAAACCTAATGGTTTTCCCCCACCCGCAGACATACAAACAATTTAAACAAGAGCTAGTTCTCATTGATTATTAACATATAAACTGGGGAAACGGACTAGCCTCTTTAGTTCTCCTCTCTCTTTTTGATTATAACATTACATGAAAAGGTAAACACTTGACAGGCCCCAACCACTCAACGTATCTGACTCTCATTCTGTAAGAGTCGGCCTGAAACTTTGACTCGGACCCGGTCCAGCGCCACCAGATAGCTGCAGTTGGTGCTTTTTACTTTTTGGCACAAGAAAGCAAATGTTTGCGTTTAATCTTTAAAAATTCATGTCTCTGGTTCCCTTGATTGGATTCTTGCCATTTTGATGTCATTTTGATATCATTTTAAAGATATAAATATTCTCTATTTTTATAAATTGGCGTTGGATTTTTATTGTGTTTTGTGTCTCACTTGTTCACTGTTTAGTGATATTAAATGCTTTACACACACGTCTCCTAAATTAAGCCTGACTGCTTGTCAGTCAAGCTACTAAGGGGTGAGCAAGACTTAACTGGACTGTATTAGTGATTGTGGTGTTATTACTAGTTGTAGGTACCTACCTGCACCTACGAATAAACCACTTTCCAACAGAAACACTGTGCACAAGTGAGCAGGACGTAGCATATGATGAAGTTGTGAAGGTATCACAGGATGGCAGGAATACTGTTCACACAGAGGTATCATTGGATACTCAAATATACTAAAAAGCACACTATGAATCTATTCTATATGTGGTACTTCACAATGATGAGTTTACAGTTTTGCAAACGTTCGGTACTAAGTGTGGTAAACACCCAAAGTGCCTACAGGGGATGAGCAGTAAAGTAAACCTAGGATGCGTTCTCTGCCACCTAGTGACCTAAACTAAACTTGCTGAGAAAATATTGTGTATCCCTTTTGCATCCGAAACAAGGAAACAGGAATCGGAGTAATGAGATTACCTGTAAGTAATCTAGGGGCATATTATCAAGCACGGCGTTAAAATTATCACCGCATAGAATTCCAATAGAAGCCCAGGTTCACACCAGAACATGGGCTTCTATGGGACTTCTCTTCGGCATATTATCAAGCTCATTATCGCCGCTTTAGCGGCAGTTTTCTGCCGCTAAAGCGGCGATAATTTTAAAGCCGTTTCTTGATAATATCCCCCCTAGTCATTACCTGTTCATCCCTCTTTCTTATCCAGGAGGATACAGCCAAGTAGTCCAGCAGCTCCGGAATCACATCTCCAAGCAAACCAGACACGAACATGAACACCGCCCAGGTGAGCACCTTAAAGCTCCCAGTCCAAAGCTTTTTAACAAGTGACACAGCAATCAAACTTCCAGTGCTAACGACACATGTCCTGTAGGATCCAGATCTGGCAGCTAATGGGACCCAACCGCGGCTATCCTCAGAGGCGTAACGAGGGCCCTGCAAACCCTGCTGTGCAGCGGGACTACAACTCACCAGGGACGCCCAACCCTTCAAAGGGGCCGAATGCAGCCCAAGGTCAATCAATTTATGTGAGATATGGAAGGTTCCGGGGTCCCTCGTCACATTCTGTGGGGGGGGGGCATAATTCTGCGTTACACCACTGGCTACTCTGAAGATGTCCAGAAGAAAGAAACCTCATTCCATGAAGCCACCATCGCCTTTCTTGAAGGACCTAGCCACGAATCAGGAAGGACACTGCCAGAAGATTCAGAAGCCAACGAGATCGTAGATTCAACCCACCACCTTAGAGAACGAGAAGTAGAACAAAGTCCCTGAAAAGAGACCGCAAAAGTCACCAAAAAGGCTGTCACATTCTCTGAATGGAGTTGTATGGTCAGTGCAAATTGGAACAGCAAACCTCTAGGACTGAGAGGAAACTTCACTTGACCTGAACTGAACTGCAAATTAAAACAGCTTTACACCGCTCTTGACATTGCCGGAACGGAGCTGTAAATTGAAACAGCTCTGCACACCATTAGGGAAGACAAGAACATTTCACTTCCCTGGAGCGGAGCTGTAAATTGAAACAGGTTTACACACCTGTGGTGGGAATGTAAGGCAACCTCACTTTGCTTCAGTAGAGCTGTAAACTGAAACAGTTCCGCACAGCTCCAAATCCACTTTGCTTAAATGGGTCTGTATGTTTAAATAACTCTGCACAACTCTGGGGAAGTTAGGGGCATATTATAAAGGGGCGACGATAATATTATCGCTGCTTTAGAGCCCGTTTTCGGGCGCAAAGCGGCGATAATATTATCGCATTATCATCAAGGGCATGCTAGCGCGTTATTCCTTGATGTATCGCCCCTTTTTCACACGCCTCACCTCAGAGGCGTGGCTGTGAAAAGCAACATGGGATAATATCGCGAAGGAAGCTTCGCGATATTATCAAGGAGGGTTAGCGATAAATAAAATCGCGTTAAGTATGCCTTAACTCAGGAATTTGGGGGCATATTAACAACGCGGCGATAACAAATTATCGCCGCTTTTGCGGCCGTTTTTGGCCGAAAAGCGGCGATAATTTTATCGCCTTATCAGCAAAGACATGCTATCACGTGTTTTGCTGATTTTGCTCCCGTTACCAGCACGCCTAACTTTGCATCGCTAATGAGATGCAAAGTAGGCGTGTCTGTGGAAACAACATGGGTAAATATCACGAAGGCAGCTTCGCGATATTTACAATGCGGGGAAGCGATTATTTAAATCGCGCTCAGTATGCCTTGACGCAGGAATTTAACGTCTGTTAAATTCCTGACCAAGGCATACTTAACATGGGGGTGGATTGTGTGGCTAAGACCACAGGTCCCTATTATCAAGGGTATCGCCGTTTTCCATGGAACATCGCTGGAAAACCAGCGATGTTCCATGGAAAACATCGCTATTGCTAGGATAATTATCGCCATTGCGCTGAGCGTTGTTAATACAGCGCTAGCATGGCGATAATTATCTGCGATAGCCAGCGTTAAACATTTTAACGCTAAGAGCGGCCAGCGATAATTATTGCTGGCCGTTGATGATATGCCCCGTGACGTCTGTTAAATTCCTGACTAAGGCATACCTAACATGGGGGGTGGATTGTGTAGCTAATACCACAGGCCCTATCATCTAGGATATCGCCGTTTTCCACCATGGAAAACGGCGATATCCCACCTATCTCTGGAATGTTATCGCCTCGGCGATGCACGTTGTTGATAACGCGCTAACCGTGCGATAAATTCCAGAGATATCCGGCGATAAATATGCAAGCGCTAAGTGCGCTTTGCGATATTTATCGCCGGCCCTTGTTAATATGCTCCTTAAGGATCCTCAGAGTGCCTAAACGGAGGTGAAATTGAAACAGCTCTGCGCAGCGCCAGAGAAGGGAGAACAACCTTACATTGTGTGGATGGAGCTGTAAACTGAAACCGCTCTGCACCACTCGAGGGGAGGGAAGGAAACTTCTTCCGGGGAAAGGAGGACTAGAATACAGAGATGAGGAAAATGCACCTCTGATCCTGATTCTACTTTGGGAACAAAGCCATGGACTGATATAAGGATCATACGGTCTGGAAACAGACATAGAGAGGGAGTCTGCACCAAACAGGACCCAGCTCCTACGGTCTTGTGACATATTTAAATACCACAGGTAAACCTGTTTTTATTGATAAGAACTTCAAAGGAACTTTGCCCAGGTGTTGAGAGATGGCCGAATCATTAATAAGACCAGAGATAGGTCCCAGACAGAAACCACTCCCTGAAAAGCAGGTCTGGCCAAAATAAAACTCAGAAAATGGGTAATGAAGACTGGTTGAACTGAGATCCCTCACGTTTCCTGAAAGGCTCTAAGGACGGCTACTGAACTACCAATGTAGCAGAAGAGGGGCCCGCGGTAAGACAGGCCTGGAGAAACCTATCAAAAGAAACATATATTGTGGGTGACCTCCTTTAAACCAGCTGCTGGAAGGGGCGGGGTAATGAGAGAGTATAAAAGGACGCTGCTAGCTACAGAAGTGAAGTTTTCTGCTGGGAGGCGAGAAAGTGTGATGGGTGTCATGACTGCCTCTATCCCCTGGACAATCAGGGTCAGCCTCAGATCTCAGGAATTCTGAGACTTCTGTCTACAACTGACGACAGAGAGATGGTGCCTCTGCAGCCTCTTTTACAGGAACCTTCAAATATTCAAAGGACTTCACTTTCATGACCCTGAAAGCTCTCATCTGGACCAGAGAGCGCTTAGCCGCAATTTAGGTCATCGTTTGGCGCTATACAAGATTCATTCTGTAATGCGATGTTCTGCAATTCAAAACACCACCTGTTTTTTGCACTTTTTATACATCTGAGCTTGACCCTACGGCATTGGAGCACTTTAAGGGGCAGATTTACAAGCCCCTTGCAACACTTTTACGCCGCCGTTGCGTCACTTTTGTGACATGACACCCTCTACTGGTACACCTATAGCTAATGTTATTCTCACCACCTACTGCTGCACTCCCTCCAGATAAAAAAGGCAGTTCCAAGAACTGGACGAGGCAGGCTCACTCACGTAATGTTATATGCTTCATCATTTGGCACCTCGTGGATGTATGACGTTACAACGCACACTATTACAACGCATGCACTTACAACGCATTTTTTACAACGCATAATCCATCACAACGCATGACATTACAACGCATGACACTACAACGCATTTTTAAAAAATACCTTTACAACGCACTACCATTACAACGCATACTACCTTTACAACGCATACCATTACAACGCATAATATTAAATTACATTTAAGGTAAGTATTAGATAGTATAGGGGTAAAAATTACAATTCTAACTCCAGGGGGTGCAACAGTAGGGTAAGTGTTGGATAGTGTAGGGGTAAAAATTACTATTCTAACTCCAGGGGGTGCAACAGTAGGGTAAGTGTTGGATAGTGTAGGGGTAAAAATTACTATTCTAACTCCAGGGGGTGCAACAGTAGGGTAAGTGTTGGATAGTGTAGGGGTAAAAATTACTATTCTAACTCCAGGGGGTGCAACAGTAGGGAAAGTGTTGGATAGTATAGGGGTAAAAATTACTATTCTAACTCCAGGGGGTGCATCAGTAGGGTAAGTGTTGGATAGTATAGGGGTAAAAATTACTATTCTAACTCCAGGGGGTGCATCAGTAGGGTAAGTGTTGGATAGTATAGGGGTAAAAATTACTATTCTAACTCCAGGGGGTGCATCAGTAGGGTAAGTGTTGGATAGTATAGGGGTAAAAATTACTATTCTAACTCCAGGGGGTGCATCAGTAGGGTAAGTGTTGGATAGTATAGTGTAATATTATGCGTTGTAATGGTATGCGTTGTAATGGTAGTATGCGTTGTAATGGAATGCGTTGTAAAGGTAGTTTTAAAAAATGCGTTGTAGTGTCCTGCGTTGTAATATCATGCGTTGTAATGGATTATGCGTTGTAAAAAATGCGTTGTAATGGTAGTGCGTTGTAAAAGTTGCGTTGTAAAGGTTGTTCCCCCACCTCGTACCACCTCGGTAAGGTGGCACTACCAGGGCAGACTCAACCTCAGGGTGCGGTTGACATGAGGGAGTTCTTAGAAATTACTTATAAACCTTGCATGCAGGTCAATAGATAAAAAAGCCTTAGGGTAAACCACCAGGTATCCTTTATTGAGGTGGTATCCTAGGCTTATTTAAAAACATAAGGTGTTAATCAGAGGACGCATATGGTTACTATGACCATTATGTGCTTGCCAGCATGTTTCTGTCCTTTCCTTTTAGACGGGCAGTCTCCGGCATTCGTCAGGGCCAGGTCTAAACATACCCACACCAAAAAAAGAATAGTGCAGAGTACCAAAGAACGTATTTAGAGAGGACCTACCTCTCTTTTTTTGAATAGCATCAGACACAATAACCTAGTTATGGGGGAGATAAACAAACACATATGTAGCAACAGTGGCAAAAAGAGACACTGAATGCAGTCCACAATAAGTAAACGTCTCATCATGTTCACATCGTTTCTCTGCACATTGACAGTTACAGACATAAAAACTTAAAAACAGTACCAAATGTGACGCTGTGACAAAGAGACAATTAGTCATGGCATGCATGTAGCGCGTGTGATTCAGGGCCACCGTATATCATCCCAAACACATTTTACATTACCTAATGTACAAAGACTAATCGTCTCATGGTCTGTTGGGGGTGGACGCCTTCAAGAGTCACACTCTATCCCATTATAAAACAAGCATTGCAATGCAATAGGTCTTGCATTTGTGAGAGTTAGAGCAATTGTCGTTGTCGATGATAATGTATTTTGCCCATGTGTTTTTGTTTGGAGTGTTGTGGATGTAAGTGGTGTGGAGTGGTATTATTTGGGTTGGATTAGATCAGCATAACTAATACACAACGTGGATTCCTTTGACATGCTTTATAGCACTTTCTATCGAATTGTTACCCTTTTGTACAGCAGACGGTCCGCCCATACTCTCCTGAAAATGTATTTACTGTCTGCTTTTAAAATAGCTTGTACAATGCTTCAATCTTAACATCTTGTCTACAGCACTGAAGCCACCTCCTCCAGCGGCACTTTTCATTCCTGCCCAGGAGTACGCTGAAGCGGGACCGCCGTGGGTGAGGGTTGCGCTAGCACTTGTGCGTGCTAAGAAGAACGCACTGTGTCACAATGCTATATTTACCCAAAAGCAAATAAATGTACATGACTGGGTAATAAAAGTGAGAATGTGATTGGCCCACATCTATTAGACGCAGGACACACAGCCTTGCGTACCCCGTAGGAAGGGTTTTCAACAGCAGAGGTATAGGTTGGGTAATTGTTTCTTTCCACAACCTTTATATTATTAGTTCTGTTGACCTCAGCAATGCGCTCCACGGTCACGTTTACTTTTTGTGTAAATGTTTTTATTAGATTTTAACAATATCAGTCATATAACCATTACCTCACTCATTGTATGTCACAATCATACTCATGAACTTGGATCCCGCCCTCTCGACTCACAAAGCGGCCAAACATGTAAACAGAGCCACGCAAACTCCGCCCTCAGGCGCTTTCTTCCTTGGATGACATATAAGTGGGACAGGAGGAGAAACCCCCAGCAGTAAAAGGGCACCTTAGTTCAAGCCAGTGTGTGTGGGTGGGGGCGTGAAGGGGGCTAGTCCATGTGTTTATCAGTCTTGGTCATTGGTGCTGACATTCAGCTTTGCATATTTCCTATGTGGATGTGTACCCGGTATTCATCTGCCGACTAGTTGCACGGTTAAGGGGGGTCTGATGTTGTTTTTGGCTTCCATCCACCCGTAATGTAAAAATCCAAAATCAGTGCCACATGGCCACTCCCAGTATTTGGACCTGTGCCGTGTAATAGCAGCAGCTTCTGCCTTATCGCATGTCAATAGATCACGCATTCACAGTCTTTCTTCTGGGGTTTCCCTTTCATGGCATGGCAAGGTGGTGCCTCCCAGGGCCAAGCATATGAATCTGCATAGCATTTTTTCTTTTATGGGTCTTGGCATGAGGCATAGTTCAGGTGTGCAGGGTATTGTAACGGTCACGTTTACTTATACAACACTGTCCAGGCATAGCGGCATGTGCCTACATGCGCAGTTGCACACATTTGTGTTCCTTCAAATAGCATGTGCTGTACTCTACTGCTTCCATTTAGGGTCACACTACCACAAACACAATTTCAACCATGCATCCAGAAACAACGTGCCAATCGAAACTCTCTCTATAACCATGTCAGGGCTATGGGGTGCTGTACAAATGAAACACAGAAAGGAGGGACTTCCTCGATAATACAGAGAAGAGCTTTGAGCCTCGCCACCAGCGGTAGCTAACGGCTAATACAATACGATAATGGTAGCAGTCCTCTCTCTTTCGGGGGCCTTTCAAAAAGAGTCTCATTTCAAGAGTGAACATCCTTTCCTCTCCTCGCAAATGCGGCACATTAAACACAGCACAACATTTCTAGGGGTGGGCGGAATTTGCGAAATTCACTTTCGCAAATTATCGCGAAAATGTTAAAAATCTCCGCAATCATGCGGAAATATCGCGAAGATGCGGAAGTTTTTTTCCTGCCCGTTCGCGGTATGTTCTGCGTAGTCGTGACTCGCCATCTTACCCATGCGGTTGCTCGCAGGCGCGGCCATCTTGTTTTCACTTGTCTCGCGGTGCATGATCGCGAGAAGAAAGACGTGATCGCGCGACGAATGATGTTACTGCGGGCGCGAACTGTCGCGAGACAGCAAGGGGATTCAGGTAAGGCGATCGTGCACACGCAAGAATGTATTATTTTACAGCGCGAGCAAGCAAAAAATGTCCGGTAAAATGCGGATTGCGGAAATTTTGACATTTTCGCGCTCTCCGCGGAACGCGAAAATGCCAAATTATCGCGAGGGGAACGGATTTTTAGCCCAGGCCTAAACATTTCCCAGCTCCTCTGTCACCCCTTTTACGGCCACTCTCAACATGCAAAAGTGTTACTGTCCGTGGAAAAGGAGAAGCAAAGCGCCAAGCGGTCAGTGAATTTAGATGAAGTGGCACATCTAAATAAAAAATCACTGCGTCTCATGCTGTACTTTAACACTGCACCTTTCCTCTTCATTCATGCAGGGGTGCAAAATGTGACGTCCAAGCAAGGATTAAACATACAAAAAAAGAAGTTCTCAAAAAACACCAGATAAACAATGAAAAAGAAAGGAAACTGTACTTGGCCGGTGCTCCTCTGCCTTCAACGGAAGTGAGATATTGGTGCGCAGTGGCGGCTTCCCCATTAGGGCGTTGGGGCGTTGCCCCACTGCTTTCTCGCGGTGCGAGAAGGCAGAAACATAAATGGTAAAAACAACCATTTTTGTTTCTGCCTTCTCGCATTGCGAGAAAGCAGAAGTGCCTCTGTGCTTGGTTGGGGGCGGGAGGGTGGGCGGTCCTCCACGAGGGCAGGGGGGGAAGGGCTTGCCCACTGTTGTGGGTACTGACTGTCTGGTCCGCCCTGGAGCCGACCAAACAGTCAGTACCCACAACAGTGGGTAAGCCACTCCCCCCCTGCCCTCGAGCGGGACCGCCCATTCTCCCTTGTTCTCTACCCAGAGAAAATGTCCCGGCTGGGGCGCTTGCCTGCTGCGCCTACCAGCGTTTTAATTGGTGTGCGTAGTGCGTTGCGTAGGACAGGGAAGCAGGAAGCTGCCTGCTTCCTGCAGCACGAACACGAGGACTCACCAGTGACCGGCCTGGAGCGGAGGCGGTGCGGTATCCCTGCACTCACTCAGGTAGGTAACTGTCTACATTCTACAACGGGTGGTGTGATTGTTCTGTGGTGACCCGCCGCTCTGCATCCTCGTAAACCACAGCGTGGAATGTGCACAGCGCCCCGAGGCGGACTTGGCGCTGCGGACCTCTCTGACCTCCACAGTGCAGACCGGAGCGGTCTGCAGAGATAGCCCAGAGTGCGACCCCCTCAGCCCCTCATGGAACTCGGAAAACGTTAGCCAATAATAGTGATTGAAGTGTCCGAGCGGAATTGAAGCCAGGTGCCCGCACTGACGGGGCGGCCCTTACTGGGTGGGCGGGTGTGTGTAAGCCAGTTTACTGGACGGCCGTGTGTCACCCCTCTCTGTACGTGCCATGCCGTCGGCTGTCAGGAAATGGAAGTCTCTTACGGACTTCTCATGCCATTCTCTTTGTTAATTCCAAAATTCACAGAGCTGGTCACAGGAAGGCCTGTGACTGCCCACCCATCTCACGGCCCTGTTACCACAAAGGGTGACATGCAAAGTCCACAACAGGAAGAATGATTTTAGGGAGACACTGGCCACGAGTTTATCTTTTTAAATCAAATGTACATCATAGATTAAGCCTGTGATAACATTCTCATCATGTCTCTCAGTTTCCGAGAAGGGCCGACCAAGTTCAATGTTTTTTTGTGCAAAAATTGAATACATTTCTGTGATCTTCGCATTCAAGATCAGCACTAAACAGGTGGTTAAATAAAACTGTGCCGAAGCCAATAAGACTGTAAGTATGCGCGTTTAGCTGTGTGATATGCTTCAATTCACAGACACAAAACGCACATGCTGTGATGGAGCCAGATGCACACAGACAACACCCAGCTGCAGATACATCCACATCAGTGGTCGAAGTGGGAAAAAAAAAGTAGGGGAACTGTGGGCGGAGCAACAGGGGGCGGGAATATTTCAAGGATTGGGTCAGTGGGCGGAGTCAGAGGTGTGGCTAGAAAGAGCAAAACATCCCAATTTTTAGTATGTTTGGCATTTCACTAACGAGTTACAGCTTATAATGTTATTTAATGCAACCAATAGATACATGTTTATTTGAGGTTTAATATATGAGTTATTGACATTAAAATAGATTTACAATGTGGGATACGTATTCAATCACAGAATGTCCCAAATACGCATATAGGTGGAATCATAAGCCATTTGTGTCCGAGCCATGCAGTTTCTTTCATGAGCACTTCTCCTCCCTTTTTCTAACCATTTCTGAAAATAACATTTGGCTTTAGATTCGATGACAGGAAGCCCCACGTGTTGGGGAGCACTGTTGATGACATCATTCTGTGCCCCACGGTCAATGCAAAATTGTATTCATGTGTTTTTACATGCTTCACGCTACATGTCATGAAGCCAGCATTAGATGCCTCTTAGTTCCCTGTTATTGTATCTAGACCTAGCACTCTAAAACAACCCAGACCTGTTGATTTTGCAGATGCTTTTAGCAGTATCAGATGAATGAGATACAACTATTTTATGAGGAGTTTGTGTAATTACCACTCAAGTTAGATAGCAATCAGAATTGCAAATGCATCAATTCTGAAATTATGAGACTCAAACATTGGTAGAGTCAAAAATAGGTAGTGGTCCTCAGATTATTTCAATCAGTTATTTTCTCCCCTACAGGCTACTATCCTCTGCAATCACTATTAGGCACCTTCCTCCTTTGGCTCTCCATGAGCACTGTAGGTGTATAGGAATACCACCCACCAGAGACTGCATGAGAGAAGTTCAAACATGAATGGCAAAATATCCTAGTTTGCAAATGTTTTTCACATAATTATAACTCTGCCGTGTTTGCCACATAAAGCACCATCTGCTTCATAAGCTGATGGTTTTACCTAAAAATGTGTTTGTATCTCAAATGGATCAAAACAACGTGACTTGTGTTGCTGTGAAGTGGAGGGCTCTTTACAAAGGTTGACTGGTCACGTTCTCAGGGCTGCTATTAATGAGGCGAAAGCTTTGCAGAGACTGTTAGTATGTGTAAAAATTTCAAAATAACAAAGTATCAGAAAATGCACCACATTAAGCTGCAGTCTTTCTTTGCTGCATAATTTAGTCAACACTGCAACATCATTTTGCCCTCCATTACTGCGTAATTGCAGCGGCCCAAAAGCAGTCAGCACATGTTAAAAGTGCTTGCTGCTTGAAGCAAAGAGACACCGTGAAGTTTGAGAACTTAGGGACATATTTACGGGAATGGTGGTGCAACGCATCAAGTTACTTTGCTGTGCTGCCCTGCGTCACAGGGAAAGGGCAGAAATGCACCGTCTTTATCCAATACGGTGCATTCCTGCCCTTTCCAAGTGTGCTGGTGCCGTTTCATCAGCCTAGCGCCAACGCAGGCACCCTTGCACCATGGTGCAAGGGTACCTCCGTTGCATGCAGCATTGTTTTTGTGCACAAAAGCAAACCTGAGAGGCTTTTTCTTCTTTGTATGAGTGCTGCACATATAGAAAGAGGAAAACAGGGAGAAATAAAGATTTTTCTCCTTGTTGTGCCTCCCTTGGGGAGGCGTAAGATTTTGAATCAGTCCCAGGTTTACAAGTCCTTGTAAATCTGGGAATGCTTAATGCATAAAAAACGTGAGAGTTGAGTGGGAACACCCACTGCAACGCCTCCCTTGTGCAGAGTAAGTCAAAGCAGCAATTTGCGCTGTGTTGCATTACTCCATATTTATGAAACCATTCAAAGCCATGCAAAGTGACTTTGCGTGGCTTCATAAATATGACTTGCAGATTTGTGACGTGCATTTACCACGTTCCGTGGTGCAAGCAAGACGCAAGGCCCTTGTAAACATGCCCCTTAGTCTGGTGTGCATGCAAATCCTGCATTGCCAATCCCTGGTGAGATGCATTAATACTGCTGGAACAAGGCCAATGGAGGCACCTATGTGTGAGGCGGACTGGCCTCAAGGGTCCTGTGACCTCAGTGACAAAGACACTGCTGTTCTAGGGTGTGCTGCTTCGTAGGCCTACCCGCAAGACTGTAGGTGAACTTCAGTATGGATTGTGATGGACAGGCCTACAAGGTTAACCCACACTGGCCACCGGTAGGGTCCACTTGCTGGTGCTTAGAGACCAGGGCTTCTATGGTCTAGTATGGCCTTCTAAGGTCTAGTAGGGGAATGTGCTCCCTCAGGAGAGTGGTCTGGTGGACTGGTCATGAAGCCCGATTCCCCAGTTCCAGATTTGGTAGCTCTGGCCGAAGTGCCACATCCTATCCTCCCTGAGCACCCTTCTATCCCACTGAGAGACACTTTCACTGCCTTCAGCTACAACCCAATTCTGCCCCATTATAAACACCTGGCTGTGACTCAATTCAAATTACGCACTGCCTGAAAAAAGTAACAACATCCTGGAAAAAGCAAACACTCATAGGCACAGGAAGATTATGTAAAGCGTGCAAAATAAGCAGGAACGACATGGCTACTTTAGTTTTTACACTCCTTGTTTAGAAATCAATGAGAGTTTTTTGCCTCAAACGTTGAGGACATGAAAACTGTGCTCTTAGTGTACACAGGTGTGCCTTTGGTGTACTCGTGGACAGCAAGGAAGGGCATAAGCAGGGCTCAGAAGATTAAGGGATTCTTGAGGAAAATCTGATCTGACTCACAGAAACCCACAGGGCTCCTCCACATTCATGTCAGCCAGCAAGCTGCTCAAACATCAACATTATGTATTCAAGTGTCCTGCTAACTATACCTTTTGAACTGTCTGGAGTGCTAACTCTCCTACCCACAAAAAACTTGAAAGAGCTCTTGAGGGTAAAAGGCAAAATTATATTTTCATTCGGGAAGTGAAGGATACATCCAACTTTATTTTTTGTGGTGACACAATCGTACATTAGTTAGGCTGTAATGCATTGCTAAAACAAAATCACAAACCTAAGAGGTCCCATAGGCAAGACCAATTGGCTTTGCCAATGCTTGTTTAGATATCTCATTTGCTAAATGGGGCACTTTTAATTTGGTGCCAGACAGGGCCAAACTGGGAACCCAAAGCAGCCCTGGCAAATTTGTGTCCATCCCCTGCACAGTGTGATGCATGCGAACGCAGCAAGCAAGCCTGATGACTGCAAAAGGGACACGGGGAGAGGGTGTTCTCTCCCCTAGAAAATTACATAATGGTGCATTCTACAACACATTGTATTATGTATTCCATTATATTCGCTTTTAGAGAACAGTAAATGATGACCTTACGGTGCACCAGAATACGACAATCTTGTTGGAGTCCTTCAAGGATTCCCTTACTATCACCCTCCAACAGCACCCCTCATCTCTCCACTGCCCCTCTCTCACATGTATTTAAATTGTTTTATAGTGCCTCTCATACCAGTGAGGGACTTGGAGCACTTTACATCATGCACACATACAGAGACAATTAATCATACGTGTGTAAATCAATGTTTAGAAAATGTTTACAACACAGAAATGGCTACAAGGTGTTAGGATTCACATGCCATCAATTCTGGTTGGCATTTTTTTAAGATCTGGAACACAACCCAAGGGTTCAAAATGTAACACAGTAGTTGGATTTTCTAATAGGAATGTATTTCTTCCCAAACAAACCAATTTTAGCAGTATTAGGATAATGAATGACTGGGGAAAAAACATAACTTCCAAACCCTCACCATGCAGTTTGCATTCAGCTCTCTGTGACAAAAGCAGTAACCCACTGAGCTTTGCCCATTAAATACAGTTCTGTGATTTCTATGGTACAGGTTCTTTGCAGCAGGCATTTTAACCCTCTGCGCTACAATGGATGGGTCAAAACTGGCAATAGACAATACTCCAATCTCTCTCCAACAGGAAGATCAACCACCAGAGATATAAATCTTGACTCTTTTATTGTTGCCTGAAATCTGCTGGGCTTACAAGGAATCCTGCAGTGATTTTTGTGTTTTTGAGAGTGAGAAGTGAGTCATTGTGCTGGACAGCCCTGCGGGTTTTGTTACTGGGGGTCAATTTTGCAGCCTCCAGTAATAAAACTAGATGCCCAGTACACCAGCCCGGCCTTGGAGCCAGGGCTTATTTGTTTTCACAGTCAGACCCTTGATGGGGTTCACAAGGGGCTCTGGTGCTCGGGTGTCACAGAAATGGACACCTCCGGCTGCTTTTATGTTATATCCTTAGAAAAGGGTAAACAGTATTTTCAAAAAGACCACATCCCTGAACATATACAGCGAAGCAGTACACATTTTATAAAATATAATACGGAAAACAGCAGATAAGACATTAAACATTTTCCACATTTATTTTTAAAAAGCGCAGAGGTTTGAGCAGTCTGCCACAAATTCCACATGAAGTCCTCTTCCTTTCCGTGTGGCATCGTCAGTCTGGGTGAGCTGGAAAATAAAGGGCAGATGAGGTCAAGGGTGGGGCAGCCAATGCATCCTAATGTGCCCATTGTATTGGTCACAGTCGGGGCAGGTGGGTGGCCTCCTCACTAAATGAGGTGTAAATCACTGCACAGCCGGGCCCATCAGAGGTAGCCGGGTTTTTGTGCCGATTGATTGCTCCTCCAGTGCCCCACGGCTCCTACAGTGTTGCTGGGCAAGTCCCTGCCCACAGATGCAGTGGGGAAGGGGGAGGGGGTCCTGGCAACTGCAGAGGCCTTCCTCGCAATGCAGCACACCGGCCTGGATGATCCTGCAGTTTTATTTTTTTAACTCAGAGCATTCCTGTCATCCAGGAACGCATTTTTTAAATGAAGAAGTAGGGGAACGGACTTTGTTAAATTAAATAAGTAGGGGCACGCCGTGCCCCTCCGTTCCCGCCCACTTCGACCACTGATCCACATAGACACCACACACATGAACCCTCATGCAGCCATCAGAGAAAGCAGACACGTGGGTGATGTGTGGATGCATAAATAGATGTGTGCATGGCTGTGGGTGGCTACATAATGTGTGCTGATGCTGGATGAATGCGAGCATGGACGGATAAATGTTTGGTTGTGGGTTGATGGATGAATATGTGTGTGATGGTGGATAACTGATGCATCAGTATGGGTCAATTGATTATAGGGTGGATAAACGTGGATGTAAGAATAAATGAATGAGCTCAAGGGTGGATAACTGGGAGCAGCCGGCGCGGATGTATGTGCGCTTCGGTGGTCAGGGTACCATCTCTGTGCAGTGTTCGCCATTTTCACCCAGAGTTTTTTCAGATATTACACGGCAGCTTAATCAGCATCTGATAGTCTGTGTTAGTTGAGCTCTGGGGATAGTTAGAGTAATTACAAAAATGGCGAGAAGGACCCTCGAACCCACCTTATGGCAGTCAGGCTCACTTGCAAGGCTCACTCGCCACCGAGCACTCACTCCCAAACTTTTACGCCCCACTCCTTTCAAATGTCACCAGCCGCCACTGTTGGTGCGTTAACCAATTAGGAGGCAGCAAAGAAGAGCGACACTGGAGTCAACCTATGGTAAGCAGAGGGATCAAAGTCCTTTTTACTGGAAACACCAGGTCTTGCAGACAGCGCATGCGCACTGCCTAAACTTGCGCTAATAAAAATGGTTTGAGAGATAAAATTGTAACAGACAGGTGAAAAAACCATTGGGGCAGATTTATGTTTCCTGGCGCATCCCTGCAAATCAGCAGGGATGCGCCAGGAAAGATGCGTCATGCAAGTCTACCCTTGCGCCACCACAGATGCGCCGCATTGACAATGCAGCGCATCATGGCGCAAGGATAAACAGATGCGTGACGCATCTGATGGCATAAGGGCGGCGCATTGCTGGAGTCGTGTCGCAAGCACCACGCAACTCCAGCAATGCTCAGGGGCTGCCCATACCGAACATGCTGCGTCATTCCTTACGCCTGCTACAAGCGTGAGCAGGGTTTTGACGCAGCAGCGTCGGAAAAGTGACTCAGTGAAATCTTGTAGATTTCACTGCGTCACTTTTCCGAGGCTTTTTCCGACGGAACGCCCACCCTGCATACATTAAACCTGACGCAGGTTTAATGTAGCGCAGGGCTTTACAACGTGACGCATCTCCCTAGATGCCTCACGCTGTAAATAAGGCGCAACATGGCGCATGGTTTACGCCGCCGCTGCGTCACAGAAGTGACGCAACGGCGGCGTAAATGTCTCGCAAGGGGCTTGTAAATCTGCCCCATTGTATTCTCCTATGTTAACTCACAAAACGCTTGGATTTGTCACAATCCCTGTGAGTTCAGTGCTGTAAAACTGAGGACAGCGCCCCCCCCCCCTCCTAAAACATTGTCTGCTCCATTTCCTTGCAGCAGCACATGGTGTTAAAACACAGCATTTAAACAGGAATATCAGCGTGGCGTGTGACACTTCTGACGATGGGCCCGCCCTCTGCTCTAGCTCCCACCACCTTTAGCTGAGCTGCGGCAGTAACGCAGCGCTTTTGAAATGCCTCAGAAGATAAACTTGGGTTTATCAACGCCTCGTCCATACACGTTGAACCTGTCAATGGAGATAAGCAGGCTTCAGATTGGGTGAAACTTTGAAATGAAGCAACCTTTGAGAATCTCAATATCTGTCCCTTCGATCAATCAATCCGGGAAAGAGGCGCACGGTCTGAGGATAAAAACTGAAACATCACTGTCAAGAAAGCACTCCGTGCACTGTCCCATGTGACCCCGGGAAGGCGCTGCAGCTGCAGTGCTTAATTTGTAAAATGTTAAGTGCCAGGCCTCTGACCAGGACCAGGAGGCCACCTGTAGTACCCATCGCCCTTGGCATCGCTGCCAAAACCACTACTAACCATCTCTCTCGGATGTAAATGCGACAGTTCAGATTATTCCAGGTCCCCAAAGCTAAAGGAATGTCTGAGGAGGCAGGTATTAGCAATTTTAATGTACATTGTAGTCCTAAACTACCGTTGTTCTAATAATCTCTAAATTAGATGAGCAGCCCCACCATGTGGTGGGCTGTTCTAAGCATGGTGTTGACAATTAGGTGGCGGTGCCAAGTACCGGACACCAATTAAGTGCCGTGCTGAGCATCGGAAAGCCCCGGCTCAAATTAAGCACTGTGCAGCTGGATTTATTCCAGTGGCAGGAGGTGGCAGGGTGGCTTAAACACTCCGCACTGAGATATGAAGTGATCCACTGGTCATAAGTTAAGATCCTGGCAAGGCCAACTTCGACACCCATCCTTCTGAGTGACATTAAATTGCATAGTAGTGGGAGCCTAGTGCGCATCCAAGATGGTCGCGTGAGCACAGGGCTCCCCGGACCCTCGCTGCTCCTCGGAATTTATCCTGACTCTATCCTGACTTGGTTGATGGAATCTGGGAGACGAATGCTGGCTGAACACTAAACTCCTTTCGGAAATCAAATCGGACCTGGCAATCCGGAGTGATGGTGGTTTGAACTTTTGAGGCCCACCCGACGGCTGTGCCCGATGCGAGGGTGATCTGTGGAGCCGGGGCGTAGTTGAACAACAACGGCAGCGGGGCTGTGCCAGTGGCCGTCACATCACTTTCGGTTTCACTTTTGGTCTTTGAGGGGCTGGACTGTGGACTTGCTTGGTGCGACTGGGCTCTCATTTTGCCTTCGCTTGATGCCGGTGGCTTCGTCTGCTGCCAGTGTGCTCATTGACGGGGGTCCCTTCGCTCCGCCATATTGCGGTCTGTGGTGCGACACGCGTCTGCCTGGCCTGTGCCACCTCGACGCTTCCTCGGTGGTCCCCTTCGGCGATCGAGGTTCTCATGGGAGGCAAGGGGGACCCCGAGAGGCGTAAGACCAAAACATCCCTACGCGGGGGACCGGTCCAGACGAACAACATGGACCGCTACACTCAGGGTAAAGGATCCCCCGGGACGGCCACTGTCCCCCCGGAGGACACCAGTGGTGGCCCGTCCGTTTCTCCGGATCTGTCCCTGCAGGACATCATGGGCGCCATTAAGGGCATCAGAGAGACCATCGCTACGCAGTACGAGGCCTTGGCCCGTAAAATCGACACGGTGGCCATTGACATTACGCTAATCCGGGCGGATCTCTCTAAGACTAACGAGAGGGTTCAATCGCTGGATGTGCGTACGTCCTCCCTTGGTACGGACGTGTCGGACCTGCAGGCCACTCTCGGCGATCTCAAGTCGGTCAATGATCTGATGGCCCGGCGGCTGGAAGACTTCGAGGGACGGGCCCGCCGCAATAACATCCGCGTCATAGGCGTTCCGGAGACCTCCCGATAACCGCCCGGTTGATCTCCTGGTCGAGGAGCTCATCCTCGAACATCTTGCTCCCGCTGGCCTGAGTAAGTTTTTCACTGTGGAGCGGGCCCATCGAGTCCCAGGTGGCCGGCCGCGACCGGGTGCCCCCCCGAGGCCTATCGTTGCGAGACTTTTCCATTACAGAGACCGAGACGCGATTCTGCAGGCCTCACGGGTCCATGGCCCGGTCCGACATGAGAACTCGTCCATTAACTTTTTCCCGGACTTCACCCAACTTGTCCAGAAACAGCGGATGGGCTTCCAGGGGGTGAAGCGGCGTCTCCGGGACCTCGGTCTCAAGTACTCTACGCTTTATCCTGCAAGGCTCCGAGTGGAACATGAAGATCGGACTACCTTTTTTGACTCTCCTGCGACTGTGAGTGACTGGCTGGATTCGCTGCCGGACCGGGGTGACCGGACTGGGCCCTCTGCCGGTACCGAGGGTGGCGGGTCTCCTTTGGAGTGACTTATGGTCCCGGACTCTGCCATGTTGTACTGTTCGGCTGGGTTCTACTTCTTTTGTGCATTTTGTTTCACTATGTTGTGTGTGGGGAGCGGGCGGGGACGGGTCCCTTCCCTCCTCCGGGGTCTTTTCGTAGAATGGGGTTTGTAGGGCGACAGGCACACTGCAAGTTGGGGTGGTTTTTTGGACCGCAGGGGTGCAGGGTGGGGGGTGTTGGAGTTGGGGGGGGGGTTGTTGGGTGGGTGGGGTTGTTTGGATTTGTGTTTTTTGTTTTCAAGGCGAAGTATTGGCTATGGTTCATCCTTGGGTGTTGAGCTCTTTGCTAGGGGGCCCTTGATCTACTGGAGGGGATGGGGGGGGACGGGTTGAGATTGATGTCTTGGAACGTCAATGGATTGGGGGACCGTATCAAACGGGGTGTTGTGCTGCAATATCTGCGTCGTCTAACTCCTGATGTGGTGTTCTTACAGGAGACGCATCTGGTTGGCAATGTTTGTCGGGCTATGAACAGGGGGGGATATCGACTTGTGGCCCACTCTGGTTTCACCACTGGTTCGAGAGGGGTGGGCATTCTCTTGCGAGTTTCACTTCCGTTGGAGATCACCAGGGTGGTCCCAGACGATAGAGGCCGCTATGTGGCTCTGACTGGGAGGTGGGAGGGGCAGTCCCTTTCCTTGATCTCGGTCTATGTTCCCCCGGGCCTCCAGAACTCCACCTTCTCAGACTTGGGTCGTATGTTGCTTGGGCTTCCTGACAGTCTTTTGCTTATGGGTGGGGACTTTAATTCGGTTGTCTCGGGTGACCTGGACCGTCATCCGCCCAGGGCCCTCCCTGCTGCCCAGGCGTGGCTGGGCGGGCTCCTGGAGACCTTCGGTCTGGTGGACTGTTGGAGGTTAATGCATCCGACACAGTGTCAGTACACCTTTCACTCTGGGGCCCATGGGAGTCTCTCCAGACTGGATTATTTCCTTATGCCCGCGGCCCAGGCTACTCGGATTCGAGAGGTCAAACACCTGGCCAGGGGTATTTCTGATCATTCCCCACTGTGGTTGCTTTTTGACACCGGGTCGCGGTCCGCTGGGCGGATCGCTCCTATTAACCCTTGGTACCTGCGAGACCCCAAGATCCGTGATAGCCTGATTAAGTCGATTGATCAATATTTTTCTGAGAATGAGGGGTCGGTGTTGTCCTCGGTGTCCCTGTGGGAAGCTTTCAAAGCAGTGCTCCGCGGGCATGCCCTGTCCCAGATAGTGGAGGCCAAGAGGGTTAAGAGAGAGGCGGTTGTGACGCTGGAGACTGAAATATCGGGGCTGGAGGCAGCCTTGGAGGCGGGCGTCACCCCGGATGGGCTGCATGCCCACAGCCTGAAGCAGTTTGAATATAAGTCTCTCGTCACTGATGCTGCCAAGACTATGTATAGGGAGCAGCAGGGTAGGTTGTATGACGCCGGAGACAAGGCGGGTAAGCTGATTGCCTGGTTGGACAAGAAGGAGAGAGTGAATCGTGTGGTCCCGGAGCTTCGGGTGTCGGATGGAGTGTGTGTGACTGAGCCTGGTGAGATTGTTGAGTGTTTTGCTGACCACCTCCATGCAGTGTACTCCCCGGTGTCTGATAGAGATGATGACGACTCTCGTCTTCTACTTCGGGATATTGCCCTGCCCGGCTTATCCGTCGAGGACCGCGAGCTGATGGATGCCCCTTTGTCTGTCGAAGAGATAGCTACTGCGATTCGCTCCCTCCGCTCGGGCAAGGCTATGGGCCCCAACGGTCTGCCGATTGAACTATATAAGTTGCGCCCGGATAAAATCGCGCCTTTCCTCCGTCATATGTTTCAGGAATCGCTCGAGAGGGGTTCCCTTCCTGACGACCAGCGTCTGGCTACTATAGTGGTGATTCCCAAGGAGGGTAAGCCACGTGACCGCTGTGCCTCCTATAGGCCTATTTCCCTGCTAAATGCCGAACCCAAAATCCTTGCTAAGGTCCTCGCCAATCGCCTGCGGAGCGTTATATGTGACTTGATACATCCGGATCAATGTGGCTTCATCCCACATCGTAATACCGCTCTCAATTTACGGCGTCTGCACGGCGTCCTCGCTAGGGCTGAGTACTTCGCTGAACCGGCCATATTGGTTTCCCTAGACGCCACGATGGCCTTTGATACCATTGAATGGCCATTTCTTTGGGCCGTCTTGGCGAAGTTTGGTTTTGGGGAGGGGTTCCTTAGCTGGGTGAAGCTCCTTTATGCTGGACCAATGGCTCAGGTGGTTGTCAATGGGCGGGTTTCTCGGCCTTTCACTCTCGGGAGGGGAACTAGGCAGGGGTGCCCGTTGTCCCCGCTGCTCTTTGCTCTCGCCCTGGAACCGCTCGCTGCCTGGCTCCGTTGGGAGCCCTCGATTAGAGGGCTCCGGTGGGCCCCGGGCTTCGAGGATCGGGTTTCATTGTACGCGGATGATATTCTCTTGTATCTCACCTCACCGCGGAAGTCGCTCAATGTTCTCTTTGATGTCCTTACTTCCTTCGGGAAAAACTCGGGTCTGATAATTGGTCCAAATCTTGTGTGTATCCTATCTCTGGTGGTCTTCCTCTCTTGCCTCTCTTGGAGAGGTGTGGCTCACTGGTTAGAGGCGGCAGATCCGCAAGCAGAGAATCGGCCAGGGATCAGGGTTCAATTCCCGACGCGGCAGGGTTGTGGACCAATTCTCGCCTCGGTACCTACTCTAACCAGGAACACACTCTGCAACTCTGGGCATTAGCTTGCCTCATCTCCACAACAGCCCCCCACATTCGCCGGGGATGCCTGGTTTCACCTTGGAGATACCCAGGAGGGACCATCTCACAGGGATAGCCAGGACGGGTTCCCCAGCGGTCTACAGCGCCACGACGCCTCAGGGCAGCAGTGCGCTTTACAAGACACATACATTTACACATTTACATTTACATTTACATTTACATTTACCTCGGCTTCCGCTCCAAATATCTCAGTCCGGCTTTAAATACCTGGGGGTGTACGTTTCGTTGGATCCGGCGGTCCGCTATGAGCAGAATCTCCTGTCTCCACTCCGGCGTTTGAGGGCAGATACGGCTCGGTGGTGTAAGCTGCCCCTGTCTCCGCTTGGTCGCGCGGCGCTGTTTGAAATGATGTCCCTTCCCAGATTCCTTTATGCACTCCAGAACTCCTTTGATGTCATTCCTGCGGCCTACTTTAGGGAGGTGGAGAGTTTGCAGAGGAGACTGGTTTGGGACGGGCGATCGCGTATCGCTTTGGCCAAGCTGACTCTTTCCTGGTATGACGGGGGCATCGCGCTTCCTGATATTAGACGGTACTATTGGGCCTCCCAGCTGTCTGCCATTAATCATGCTACGTACGCTCCTGGTTCGAACCCGGCATATGAGATGGATAAGTTCCTGCTCCCCGGCGGTAACTATAACAGAGCGCTTTACTCACGGTCTGCTGGTAGGGCCCTTACGGGCCCTACCAGGATTGCGGTCCGTGTATGGAAGGCGGCTAACGTAGCGATGGGCTGGAGTGAGCGTTTAACGTGCGCCACTCCTCTATTCGACTCAGACCGCTTGGGAAGCCTCTGGACAACGAAAGGCTTCGAGCGCTGGGATACGATCGGCATCAGCAGAGTGGGGGACCTGTGGGTTAAAGGTGCGGTTAAATCCTTCGCGGCGCTTCAGCGCGAGTATGAGCTTAGTGACAGAGAGTTCTTCCGTTATGCACAGGTTCGGCACACCCTGCTTTCGGTCTTTGGGGAGGGGACCACGGTCCCTTCTTCTTCGCCTCTCGAGGACCGCATACTCGATGGTCACGTCCCCGACAGTACTATCTCCCTGATTTACAAAAAACTGATAAACAATCGGGCTGACCTCTTGGTGCGTCTTCGGGAGGCATGGACGGGAGATGGGTTGGAGCTGGACGATGAGGACTGGCAGACTGCACTGTCATCCCCTAAGGAGGTGGCCATCCCGGCCCGTCTCCGCCTGGTCCAGCTTAAGATTCTCCATCGTGTATATGTGACGGGCCCCCGCCTGGTCTCGATGGGGTTTTCAGACGACGGACTCTGTAAGCGTGGCTGCGGGCTCAGTGCTACCTTTCTCCATATCCTATGGGAATGCCGCGAGGTGGCGGAATACTGGCGCCGGGTGCATGATATTATGAGACGAGTCACCGGGGTCGCTCTGCTGCCGGAGGTGCGTCGTTGTGTGCTGAATGTATGGGAGCCCAATGACTGCAATGCGGCTCAGGCTCGGTGGGCGGCCTTGGGGAACATGATTGCAAAGAGAGATATTGCACAGCTTTGGGGTTCCCAGCGGCCTCCCACCGTATCCGTCTGGAAGGAGAACATGGACTGGTGCATGTTCAGGGAGAAAACGGTGTATGTGGCTCGTGGTAAACCGGGGGCTTGGGGTAGAATTTGGGGGCAGTGGAACGCGTATCGTGGGTCTATCTGTGCTCCCCCTTTGGTGGATACGTCCGGGGTTGCCTCGTCCCCCTGATCCTTGAGGGTTCCTTGTGTATCTCGTACTTTGGAGTACAGATTTGGTTCTCTCGTGGCCCCCCCCTCCCTCTCAGGTCTTCTTTTATTGACCGCCCTCGGGTGGTTGGGTGTGGACTCCCCCGGCTGGTGTTCGCCGCCCTTCATAAGTCGTTTCGCCTTGTTTGTTGTATTTTTGTATTTTTCTTTTTTTGTTGTTATTTATACTAAAAGTGTGTATTCTGATTTCCCTTATGTGCAGTCTGATCTACTGTGATAGTGCGGAGCCCCTGTGGGCCAGTCATTGTTTTCTGATATGCAGGAACACTTCGACTACTAGCGGCCGGCCCTGGTGGTTGTAGGCCCGTGTTTGTAACCCTTTTTGTGCATAATAAAATCTTTTCAAAAAAAAAAAAAAAAAAATTGCATAGTAGTAAGACCTGTTATTGGCAGCCCTTAGAAGTGTCATACGTGCTGTATAAAACCACATTGCTACTTTTAGATTCATGCATGCCTCGTGGTCCTGCTGTGCTGTAGACTGCAACTGGTTCTATGTCTGGAATGCCATAAAAGAGACAGGTCACTTTGTTTGCCACCTCTTAGTTCAGGTGGCCAGTTCCACTGGGGCATCGGGCATCAATAACGCGGAGGGCATGGGGAAGGGTAATCTCCTGGTCCTTGGCAAGAGCTAACATCAGCATCCTTCGGAAATGGGGCCCAGCAGCTCTACAGACACACATTGATTGTTTATCAGAACTGATACAAATGGCCTTTCATGAACGACCCATCCATAGATTGCTCGATCAGATACAAACATTGGTCAATCTTCAAGGTCCATCCAAACCTCGATCACGCAAGGATCATGCAAGGATTCATTGTCACTCAATGACACCATTTGTGACCACTTGCATCATCACAGGTCAATGATAGCGCTAAAGGGTTGGCCGAAGCCTACATTTCCTGATGTGTGGACTACTAGTGGGTGTACTCATTAAGTTAAAGTATAAAGTATAAAGTATAAAAAGGCTTATAGAGCGCTTGAGTACCAGACGGTGTCTTGGCGCTATGGTGTGTGTGATCAGCAAGAAAGCAGATTAGAGTTGGACCTGAAATAGCCGATGTTTGAGCATTTTTCTGAAAAGGGGATAACTAGGTTGAAGCCGCATTTCCAGCGGCAAGTTGTTCCACAACCTGGCTGCACAAGTGGCGAAGGAACGACCGCCCCATCTGGAAAGTTTAAATCTAGAGATACAGATGAAGCCAAGATTGGCTGACCGCAAAGCACGAGGCGGGATGTAAGGTATGAACCTGTCGCTTCCATCATTGGCGCCTCCACCAAAGCGAGCCCGATGGACCAAGCAAAGTGCTTTGAACTCGATCCTTTGTTGAACTGGAAGCCAGTGGAGGGAGTTCCTGCCCACAGAGGTGGGACACCCCCTGGGCAAGTTCAGAATTACACAAACTGCAGCGTTCTGCAAAGATTGCAGCTTTCTGACCTGAAACTTATCAATGCCCAGAAACAGGGCATTACAGTAGTCCAATCTGGACATAAATAATGCGGCCATCACCGTTTTTTGTAACGACGTGGGGATGTATGGGAGGATCTTGCGCAGAGACTTTAGCAGAAAGCAACAGGAAGACGTTAGACTATTGACCTGAGCGGCCATATTCAGTTTCTCGTCAAAGATCACCCCAGATTCCTCACCTTAGTGACCGGGAGGGGACATTGCCCTGCCGCAGATGGCCACCAAAGGGAGTTCCAAACTGAGGGGCCTTTCCCAAACTCCATTACTTCCGTCTTCTCGGTATTGATTTTTAAAAAGCTTGAGTGCATCCAGTGCATCACATCGGAAAGGCAGGCGTGGAATTTGGCCGCTATTTGGTCAGGGTGCTTAGCAGCTGATATCACGAGTTGCGAGGAAGTAAAATTGCAATAGACCAGATAGCTAACCAATCATGCTTGTTTGCTCTCCCCTGAGGCGGAAGCCGGGGGTTCTCTGCTCTTTTCTAGAATTGCTTTGCACAAGTTGTGTCTGCGTGTCATTTATTGAAATACAATTGTTTTAGATCGTGTACATATTTTAGCTGGCATATTTTATCTTACCTGCTGCCTTGCTGCATGACTGGCATTCGCTGGAGGTTGCAAATGGACCTGCCCTGACTCTACGCTGCTGTTGTTGGGCGTGGGCTCATTCGTTCTTCCTCAGCCGCCATCTTGAGTAGGGGAAGGCTGACGGGCTAGTTGCTCCTCCCTCCCGCCCTCCCAAGATACTTTAGAGCGCGATTTTGCCTTAGCGCTGCATTTGCTTGTTTGCTCTCCCCTGAGGCGGAAGCCGGGGGTTCTCTGCTCTTTTCTAGAATTGCTTTGCACAAGTTGTGTCTGCGTGTCATTTATTGAAATACAATTGTTTTAGATCGTGTACATATTTTAGCTGGCATATTTTATCTTACCTGCTGCCTTGCTGCATGACTGGCATTCGCTGGAGGTTGCAAACGGACCTGCCCTGACTCTACGCTGCTGTTGTTGGGCGTGGGCTCATTCGTTCTTCCTCAGCCGCCATCTTGAGTAGGGGAAGGCTGACTGGCTAGTTGCTCCTCCCTCCCACCCTCCTCCTTCATGTATAAAAACAAGGAATCATCCCGTCCGCGCAGCGGGCGGGCGCAGCGGGCGCGCCTTCGGCGCGCCAAAGGCGCGCCAAAAGCAAGCCCGTCCGCGCCAGTCTGCGCCCATCCGCGCCCCTCCGCGGACGACCGGGGCTCGGGGCCAGGACCCCTGCCCCTGATAAGAACATTTCCAGGAATATATACAGACCTATCCATTATACGATTAATGATCTGTTGGCCCTTCACCCCACAGTTGCAGACGGCTGTCGCCACTCTATGTCTGCTGACTGTGATGCTTTCTCCCCTCACTGCGGTACCTGTCAGTTTTCCACAAATTGTTGGAGTAATGGCGAGTTGCTGCTAAAGAAGTTGAATCTTACCTTATTAAATTGCAGATCTATGAAAAAGCATAAACAGGAGATACACGATCTGGTTTTAGATAGTGATCTCGATGTGCTTTTTTTAACCAAATCTTGGCTGGATGATGCCTCTACCCCCGAGACCTTGGAGGCGGTTCCTGTAAACTACTGCCTTCTCAGACTTGATAGAGGAAATAAAAAGGGGGGGGGGGGCTGGCTATAATTTATAAAAACAATCTTAACTGCAGCTTGGAGAAGGCTATACTATCCAACTGTGAGGTTGTTTTTTTTACTATTGGCGTCAATCCTCAAACCATAATTAATGGTTTCCTTATGTACCGGCCTCCTGGTAAGTCCTGTCAATTTAGTACCCAACTTGCAGAGCTTATAACCCAGCATGCTCTGCGTTACAAGAAATTTCTTATTTTGGGTGACCTTAACCTGCACTTCGAGGACCCTAATAGTAAGGAGGCACAGGGAGTAGTAGTACTTCAATCCCTTGCACTCAAAATCCAATCTTCTTCCCCGTCTCATCAATTGGGTCATCTCTTAGACCCTGTTTTTGCGAACTGGGAGGGGGTTACAGTTGCAAATCCGATTCAAATACCGTGGTCAGACCATTTCATTGTTCCTATCGAGGTAGCTTTAGCCCAATGTAAAAACTTAGTTACCAAGTCCAAGCCCCAAAAACGCAGAGACTGGAGAAAGTTTACGCCGGATGATCTTAAAACCGCTTTACTTAAGGATCCTCCCCCGCCTAGCAATACTCTGATTAAGGCTTGGAATACCTATGAGACATGGTTGTCCAGGGCTTTAGATTCGGTTGCACCATGGACATCCAAGCCACCTGCCAGAAAATCCAAATCTGCCCCCTGGTTTTCTAAAGATCTTATGGTAGCAAAGGCCAAATGTAAAAATTTAGAACGTGGCTGGAGGAAACACTATTCTTCTGAAGATATGTTAAACTATAAAAGTGAATTAAAAACATACCATAAACTCATAAGAGCAGCTAAAGGAGCCTATTTTAAGGAACGTATTGAGCTCGCAAAGAATCCCACCAAAGAACTTTTTTCTATTTATAAAGAACTTACCGCTCCTGTCAGATTGGTGGCCCAAGACACCTACTCTAATGAGTTATGTGACGACATTGCAGACTTTTTTATGAAAAAGGTTGACGTGATTCATGCCACATTTGCTGGAAATCTGCCTACTAGTCATAATACTGCGAGATACGACCTCGCATCGAAACCCTCCCTGACATGTTTTATAGTTCCGGAGAGGCAGGAGCTGCTCACCATTATGAATAGCATCCGGTCCGGCTCCCCACTTGATGTTATTTCTCCTAAACACTGCAAGGGGGCCATAGAAAGTATGATTGATCAGATTGATCACCTTATCACTCTTTCTTTCCAGGAGTGCTATGTGCCTGATGCTTGGAAAAGGGCTCAAGTAATTCCTTTGAAGAAAAAAGCTTCAATGCATATTTCCCAGCTTCAAAATCTGCGCCCTATTTCCCTCCTCCCTTTCTGTGCAAAAGTAGCAGAAAAGGTAGTTAAGATACAAATTATGAAATTTGTTGAGGAGAATTCTCTTCTCCATCCTACTCAGTCAGGATTCAGAGCGGGCCACTCCACGGAATCTGCAGTCCTCTTCTCTACTGAGTGCCTGAGACAACTAGTTGACGAGGGGCAGACGGCAGCGTTGGTTCTACTTGATCTAAGTGCAGCCTTTGTTACGGTACTGCACTCAACGCTGCTGTCTCGCCTCGCAGACATGGGAGTGACGGGATCTGCACTGGAATGGATTAAATCCTTTTTAGCTAACAGGAGTTTCCAGGTGCACTGCCCCCCTTATAAATCCTCCCTCAGAAAGCTCAGACATGGAGTTCCTCAAGGCTCCAGTCTGAGCCCTACGCTGTTCAATCTTTATATGGAGCCTTTGGCCCATATTGTGGCAGCCTTTGGAGTGGATAGTGTCACATATGCTGACGATACCCAATTAATAATCAAACTTACCCACAACCAGTCAGATGTGGCCACTAATTTTTCTAACTGTATGCTCTCCGTGGCAGGGTAGATGAACAACAACTGTCTACGCCTCAACGGCGACAAAACTGAAATTCTAGTTGTTGGGAAATCCCCCTCCGCTTGGTCACAGGCCTGGTGGCCTACACAACTGGGGGTAACTCCTCAGCCGGTAGAGTCAGTTAGAAACCTGGGGATTATGTTGGACACGGAGTTTTCCTTTAAGCATCAGATTAGTAAAATCACGGGCAAATGCTTTGGAATACTTAAAACTCTCTGTAAAATCCTCGAATTACTCCCCATTAGTGCCAGAAAGACACTCATTCATGCCTTAGTCACGCCTCATTTGGACTATGGCAATGCTCTCCTTCTGGGTCTTAGCAAAAAAGGTATTCACCAACTCCAGTGTGTACAAAATGCCGCCGCACGTATGGTGTTAAACCTCCCACGTAGAGCATCAGATAAAAAGGCTCTTTATGAACTCCACTGGCTCCCCATTGAGGAGCGAATTAGGTTCAAGGCTCTCTGTTTTGCTCATCGCATAGCTCATGGTAAAGGCCCTGGCTATTTGCGTAACCTTCTCACCCTCCATCGCCCCGTTCGCAATCTTAGATCTGCTGGAGCTATGCTGTTCCAACTTCCCCGTGTTCGCAAGACCAAGATTGGAGGCGCTTCTTTTAGGTTCTTGGCCTGCAAACACTGGAATAGGCTTCCTCTTGATCTTCGTATGGAGCCTTCCGAAGCAAGATTCCGATTAAAACTGAAAACCCACCTATTCCCGGGTAAAAATTAACTTCTGTGCATTTCGGATTTGGGCCCGCTCCCTGACTTTTTGGGCTTTTAGGGGAGCAGCAGCATTTGTTAGAAGGGGACACACTATGGTAGTGTAACCAGGCGCTCTAGAAATGGTTTTATTATTATTATTATTATTTATCCGCATAGGATATCAGCATAAAACCATGTTTCCTGACCAGACTAGCCAAAGGTCTAACATAAATGTTAAAAAGGGTCGGGGAGAGAGCCGAGCCTTGTGGGACGCCGCAAGGAAGTGCAAAGTTTGCCGAGTGTAGGCCGGCCCACCTTAAACTTTGTCTTCAGTTGTCTAGAAAGGAGGAAAGAAGGGCCAGGGCTCTGTCCCTAATCCCAACTTCCCTCAGGCGCTGAGTCAACACCCCATGATTAACGGTATCGAACGCAGCGGACAAATCCAGGAGGACGAGAATCGCTCGCCCCCCTTTATCCACTGTCGCCCGAATCCCCTCAGCTGCCGCTATAAGAGCAGATTCTGTGGAGTGCCTAGGCCGGAAGCCATGCTGGGACCTATCCAGTAGGACATTCCTATCCAAATACCCCATTAGGCATCGATTAATGGCCTTCTCAGTGACCTTGGCCATCAGAGGAAGGCCGGGGATGGGACGATAATTTTTAAGATCAACGGGATCCAGAGAGGCTTTTTTGAGAAGAGGTGTGACACACGCTGATTTCCAGGTGGCTGGATAAGGACCAGCTGCCAGTACCTGATTAATTAGGATCGTCAAGCTAGGAGCTATCTTATCCGCCACCAGGTAGAGAATATGAGGGGGGCATGGGTCGGAGGCAGCTCCCGACTTTATAGATCCTAACAGTGTCATGACCTCCCCACTAGTTAGAGGATAAAAGGCTGCATGTGGGCGGCTCCTGCGGTGGGTACACAATATGAGGTCCCGGTAAGTTTAATAGGTCGCCATAAATAGTGGCCACCTTGTTCTGAAAGAACATGGCCAATTGGTCGCACAGAGACTGATCTGGGCTAAACTGATTGGTCTGCTGGGGATTTGCCAGGAAGGACACAGTTTTAAAAAGTTCTTTAGCGGAGTTCCCAGCCTCCGAGATTTTCTTGGAAAAGTAGTCCTTCCTGGCTTTCCGAATGGCCTGCTTGTAATTGCCCAAAGCCTGACTATAGGCTTGCTTATGGCCCTTACTATAGTCCGTTCTCCAGACCCGTTCCCACCATCTGCACTCCACCTTCAGTCGCTTAACCTCCGGGCCATACCATGGGGCACCCGGGGGGCGCCTGTTCCGGGTGGTCGATTGGAAGGGGCAACCTGATTGATAGCATCTGTAATCCAATTGGTGAACTGGGAAACGGCAGTATCATTATTAACCTCCAGGGTAGGAGGGGAGCTGCCCAACGCCTCAGTCAGGGCTAATTGGGTAACCTTATTCCAACTCCTAAACCGGATCTTGGTGGGTTTGTGGGGGTGGCTTCTAGCCCTCGATTTTAACCCAATCTTAAAAAATACTGCCCTGTGATCGGTCCATGGGAGAGGTTCGACCCTAAGATATAATGGTCTGGGTGGCTGGAAAAAAGGCCGTCCAGTGTGTGGCCCCCCTGATGAGTTGGTTCAGCAACAAGTTGATGAAGCCCATAGGCATCCAAGCTATCCAGAAGTCTAGTAGTATCAGAGTTATTTTCGGCCTCCAAATGGAAATTAAAATCCCCAAGGATCGTGTAGGCCTCGAACTCTATACAGGACTCAAGATGAACTTGAAGAGCCTCTAGGAACGCTGCCCTTGGTCCGGGAGGTCTGTACACCAATAGCCCATGGGCGATGTTTAAATCTTTTGTGTGTACACTGAATTGCATTGCTTCTGCATGAATGCTTTCGATAGCCACAACCTGGACCTTTAAGTGATCTTTGTAAATAATCGCTAGGCCTCCCCCTCTACCCTCCTGTCTATCAAGACAGTGTAGTGCATAGCCAGGTGGCATGGCAATGTTCCAGTCTGGGCAAGAGGCCGTGCTGGTCCATGTTTCCGTATTAAAGGCTATGTCCGGGGAGTGGGAGGTCAAGAGCAGTTCGAGTGTGAGGGTCCAGGTTCCACGGCGCCTACCTAGCGTCTCAGGACTACAAGTCCCAACTACCCTGGAACCAGGAAGTGGGCGGCTACTTAAGGCCATCACGCACGTCAGGAGGCGTGCGTTATTTTGAATCCACGGAATCCCCCTGTTCTCTGGTCGGAGCTCGGCGTCCCGGCGAAGGAGGAGATTTACAGCGCATCCGACGATAAAACAGTGGATTACTCTTCCCCGTCCCTCAGAGCTTGGCGACCAGGCGGTGAGAGTCTTTGCAGGCTGCGGAGTTATCGGGATTGGAAGCAGGTGAGAGAGTCATAGCTCGGCTGAGCTACCGAGGGATTTATTCTCCTGGCGGACGTCAAGAACCGTCTTTCAGGGAACCGAAACTCAATACGTGAGTACAGCCGCGCTTGTTAGTAGCATAGCAGGGCGGTGTGTAGATACAGTTGGAATTTCACGCTCGGAGGAGCGGAGGATTGATGTTGGCTCACGGAGCCTACCCGTGATTAAATATCAGTAGGAGGATTTATTTCTTTGGTTGCTACGCTCGGCGGAGTGAGTATTGCAGGACATACGTTTCACCCCGCGCTAAGAGTGTGCATATCAACAGGCTCACGAGACTTGGCATAAGCTTCAGCAGGCTTACGAGACTTGGTACAGAGTTCAGAGCGCTACATTGCGGAAGGCAAAGGGGAACAATCCTAGCGTGTTGATATCCCCAGTGAAGGAGCGCTACAACGTAGGGACTCCCGGCGACGGTGTCTTCACCGTGGAAGCCGACCAAACCGGAACTAAGCCCGTGACTATACCCCTCTAGGGAGGAAGGCAGTGAGTCACCTAGGAGCGACCTGGTGTGTGTATACTAGGGATCTGGTGTTCATCCATGTATAGTAGCCCTTGCTCTAGCGAGACCGACAGAGAGTAGACTGTGTTATACATGTATAGTAGCCCTTGCTCTAGCGAGACCGACAGAGAGTAGACTGTTGATATTTATTATTTGGTTGTTATTTGTTTTCTCGTTTCAGGATCAAATCCCTGCTGACCCCACCCCCTATCCTTTTCCCTCGCCTGATCCCCTCTGGGCTCTGTAACCTGCTGGTTGGAGTCCGGGGTGATCTGGAGGTGGAACTCTATTCTTCGCCACCCGGATCCTGAGGAGTTCTGCAGATCGTGACAGAATAACGCACCTACGTTTGGTGCTCCTCCCGGTCCGGGGAGGGGGCGGAATAGAGTATGGCCACCTTAGAAGAAGTAGTGCAGGCGTTGGCTTTGGTACAGCAAGAACTGGTGGCTTCGCGGTCGGAGGCGGCCGCCTTAAGGGATAGAGTGGGTAGGATGTCGCGCAATCCTTTTGAGGTATCCACACCCGTTGGGCAACAGATACATGTGACCGTACCACCTCCCATTCCTTTGGCCAGTCCAGAAAGGTATGCAGGAGACCCGCAAAAAGTTCAGATATTCCTTACGCAAGTGTTGTTACATTTCTCTTGCAGACCCTCGTCTTTTCCCACTAATCATTCTCGAGTGGCGTTCGCCATCTCTTACTTGGTGGGAGAAGCAGCCTCTTGGGCGGTCCCCTTAGTTAGGAATAATGACGCTGTGTTCTCCGACTGGGAAGCTTTTAGGATAGCGTTTGAGGGGGTGTTCGATAGACGCACGACCACCTATAGTGCAGACAAAGAGCTACTAGCTTTGAGACAGGGGAAGACTGATTTAGTAACGTATCTCACGGCGTTTAATCGGTTAGTTGCTGAGGCAGTGTGGCCGTAAGAAAAACGCATGTCCTTGTTTTATCAAGGGCTGTGCGAAGAGCTGAAAGACATAGTAGCGCAGATAGACCCCCAACCCACAAACTGTACGGCTCTGATGAATCTGGCGTTGAGACTAGTCGGCCGCTTGGCAGAACGAGGGGGAGACAGATACAAGGGGAGTGGGATGACAGCTAAATACCCACAGAGAGAAACAACCCCGGTTTCAACGACTAATGAACCTATGGAGGTAGGGGCCTTGAGACCATCGTTAACCAGGGCGGAAAGGGAAAGCCGGAGAGCGTTAGGCTCTGCATGTACTGCGGAAAAAGGGGGCATTTCGTATGCGAATGCCCTTCTAAACCAAAGACTCCAGTGGTACCGTATAGAGGGAAGAAAGCGGCAGTGTCCACACTGGTAACAAAAGTAAGCACTCCAGAGCGGGTATCCTCTTCACCACCGGAGACCACCGTATGGAGGATACCTTCGTTAGCCAATACCAAGTCCACAGCCACGGAAGCACACATAGTGTTAACCGCGGGATTGGAGGTAGGGGAACAGGAGCACCAGGTATTAGTAATGTTGGACTCCGGAGCCACCGGGAACTTCATTGATAGAGGACTGGTTAGTCTACTATCAATTGAGGCGGTACCAAGGGAATCCCCGGAGGAGGTTCTGGCAGTGGATGGGGAACCTCTCAAGTCAGGTCACATCACCTTGCACACAGGGGATCTAAAAATGACACTAAAAGAAGGAGAACAACAACATCAGGAAATTATAGAATTCAATATTATAGCCGCTCCCCAATACGAAGTGATATTGGGAATGCCCTGGTTTGTCCGCCACAATCCCACAGTGAATTGGAGGGACAGAACAGTACGCTTTTTGTCTCAAGGGTGTGTCGACAGTTCCTTAAGAGGTCAACACTCTCAGGCCCTGGCTCTCGCGGGTCCCTTCCGCTTGGCTACGGCAGCTGAGAAAGACGTAGAGTTGCCTGCGGCTTATGAAGGGTATGCTGAATGTGTTTAATAAAAGTCAGGCTGAACAGTTGCCCCCGCATAGGCCTTTTGACTGCCGTATAGATCTGATAGACAAGGCGGTCATCCCGTCTTGTCGGGTGTACGCCTTATCCGACCCAGAAACGCGTCACTTAAGAGAGTATCTTGACAAGTATCTTGCACTGGGTTTTATTAGGCCTTCCCGTTCTCCTGCTGCCTCTCCGCTCTTTTTCATAGCCAAGGCTAACGGGGAATTGAGAGCCTGTTGCGATTATCGGAATCTAAACAAAAATACTGTAAGAAACATATATCCATTGCCACTGATTAGTGTCCTGCTGGATCAAGTAAGAGGAGCAGTGGTGTATACACGTTTAGATCTCAGGGGTGCCTACCATTTGGTAAGGGTTAGACAGGGGGATGAGTGGAAAACCGCGTTTAAGACCAGCTTTGGTTTATATGAATACCTGGTTATGCCGTTTGGGCTGTGTAATGCCCCGGCGGCATTTCAGTATTTTTTAAACGAAGTACTGCGAGAGTATATGGACATTATTGTAGTGGTCTACATAGATGAAATTTTAATATACTCTGCAGAAGAGCGGGACCACACCAAGCATGTTAGACTAGTCTTGGATAAGTTGAGAGACAATGGCTTGTATAGCAAACTCAGCATATGTGAGTTTGGGGTCACCACGGTGGAGTTCCTGGGAGTCATCTTAACACCAGAAGGGTTGAGCATGTCGGAGAGGAAGGTACAAGCCATTCGCGACTGGCCTACTCCCCGTTCGGTGCGTGAGGTACAGTGTTTCCTAGGGTTTGCGAACTATTACCGCAGGTTTATCCAAGAGTTTTCCCTAACAGCGGTACCCATAACACGATTGCTACAGAAAGGAGTACTTTTTCGGTGGACGAACGAGGCGACGGAGGCATTCGAGGCGCTGAAAACCAGCTTTACGACGGCTCCAATCCTTCGACATCCGCAATCGGATGTGCAGTTCATCGGGGAAGCAGATGCATCGGAAGAAGCCATAGGGGCAGTTCTGTCCCAAAGAGACAGAGACACAGGTAGGCTGCATCCTGTGGCGTATCTGTCAAAGAAACTGGACAACGCAGAACGCAACTACACGATTGCCGAAAAAGAACTTTTGGCAATAAAAAAGGCGTTTCAAGAATGGCGTCATTACCTGTGGGGGGCGCAACATCAGGTATTGGTATATTCCGATCATCGGAATCTGCTATACTTGAAGACGGCGCGCCACTTAACACCGAGGCAGATGAGATGGACCCTTTTTTTTGCCGAGTTCGATTTCATTGTTGGACCCGGCCTCGTAGAATGGCCCTACGTGCCCCTGCACCCCCGAAACCTGGTACCTGCAGCCCAAGCACACGGCCCAGCCGACCCTCCCCACCAGGACACACGCACCGACCCGGACGTCCCCGTCCATGGCCTCTCTCCTTTCGGCCACCCCGGGCCCGCGTGCCCACTTCATGCACCAAGATGGCCGCCGGCCCCAGCGCGACCCGGGCCTAGAGGCGCCACTCCGGCTGGAGGACATCACGCTTCCAGGGGATGGGAGAGGGAGGAGCAGTTTCTATCGTACCTCTGAACTCCCCTGGGATGATGGGTTTCGATCGGCCCTCCGGCCTCCCTGAGGGCTGGCTCCATGCCTGCTGGGTGTCTGTGACTCCTCCCGACCCGGCCCCGAAGGGATCAAAAGACAATAGCAGGAAATCCCGACAAGCGACCCCCAGGTGACAAGACCCCTGCCTGCACAGACTCCGGACATCAAAGAGGGGTCGACCTATAACAGGGGGTACTCTGGGTCTGTCCGGCAGATTCGACGCTGGAATAACGAGAGCCTGCCGACGTGGTCGCGGCTCCTGAAACTTGGACCCTCTGGAGCCCTGCTGAGAGACTCGCGGCTCCCTGAAGATCGTAAGACCTCCGAACTCGTACCTGAGCCTGCTGAGTGACTCGCGGCTCCCTGAAGATCGTAAGACCTCCGAACTTGTACCTGAGCCTGCTGAGTGACTCGCGGCTCCCTGAAGATCGTAAGACCTCCGAACTTGTACCTGAGCCTGCTGAGTGACTCGCGGCTCCCCGAAGAACCGTAAGACCTCCGAACTTGTGCCTGAGCCTGCTGAGTGACTCGCGGCTCCTTGAACCTCGTAAGACCTCTGAACCTGCACCCGAGCCCGCTGAGTGACTCGCGGCTCCACGGACTCTCACGGTCCCGCCGGACCTCGACTACCACCACGTAGCCCCCAGCTCGAGGATTGTGAGCTGTGCGCCGGATACGTCCCTGCCTTGAACCTTTACCAGAGACTGTCCCGCTACCCTCTACCCCGTCCAAGACTCATTGAGCTCGTGCTCACCTTGTACATATTTGCAGTGATAACCTACTTGATAAAGATTGATTTCTAAGAATACCTGGTGTGGTCACTCTGTGTCGTGTGGTGCCAGAAGTACGATCCTAGATACGAGATTCCTCCCCCTGGGGAGTCTCCCGCCAGTGCCCGGCTACGATACTTCGAGGGTGGGTCTCAGGGTAGTCCGGACCCCTTCCAGGCTCCTCTGAGGTCGCCGTCTAACATTGGTGGCAAGCGACGGGATTCGGGCCCATCACCTAGAGATCGTACCGTGAACAACGGAAGCACTACCGACAAAGATGGCAGAAGGAAGCAACGTGAGCCCCGCAGAAACCAACGCCAACAGGGTGTTCCAGGTGGAGCACCTAGAAGAATATACACACAAAGAGCTAAAGCAATTTTGCAAAGAACTTAAAATCGCTACCACTGGTCTCAACACTAAGGAAGATTTGCAGAAAGCACTGAAAACTTGGGTGGAGACCGGGGCCTCCCGCCCGGAAGGCACGGGGGAGCGCTCCGACGAAGCCGAACCCCCCCAGAGTGAAAGCAGCAGCAATCAGGTGCGAGGCATCGTACCAGACGGGGGCCTATCCACGGAAGAGCTCGCGGACAGAGAGAGAAGTCGCAATCATGAACTCGAGTTAGCCAAACTCAAAATCGAGGGCGAATTAAAGTTAGCGGAAAAAAAGCTAGCGGTAGAACAAATGCGTGTACAAGGCGAACTAGAAGAAAAGAAGCTCCAACGGGAGCACGAAGGAAGGAAGCTCCAGCTGGAGCACGAACGCAGCTTGAAGGAACTCGAGCTCAAGGCCAGAAATGAGGAAGGGAGGCCCCCGGGGAACCGAGAGACGGCCTCCCCAGCGGAACAGAAGGTCCACATCCCCAAGGATGTGGTCAAGGAATATTATAAAAACTATGACATTCAGCAATGGTTCAGGGCCTACGAGGTCGCCATGACCTCCCATCGGATCCCGCAGAAGGACTGGGGGGCGGGGTTGTGGGGGTGGTTTCTGAGCGAAGGAAGGGACACCCTGCTCGACCTACCCCTCTCCCTGCAGACCTCCTACAGCCACATGAAAGAGGCTCTACTCACAAGATACGGCCTCACCCCAGAAATGTACCGTCAGCGATTCCGGGACTGCAAGAAGATCCCGGGCACCACCTGGGTGGAGTATGTAAACTTTTTCAGTCGGGCCTTCGATGGGTGGATCAAGGGCAGCAAAGTCACCACCCTTGCCGAACTCACTGACCTCCTGTTGTGGGAACACCTGGCTGCGAACTGCTTCATAGAACTACGTCAGCATCTGCTTGACAGCAAGCTCACGGACCCCCGGAAGCTGGCTGTGGAGGCCGACCGCTGGACCAACACCCGGGTCTCCCGGGGCATGGTAGGAGAGTACCCCCGAGCCAGTCAGGGACCACCCCGCCAGAGAGGGGGAGGGAACCAGGGAGGGCCGAGGGAATCCCAGCCTAGCCCCCCGAAGACACAACCTCCACCTTTCCCGGCGCCCCCCCCACCAGTGACAGGGCCCCCTGGGAGACGGGGACACCGGGTGACCGTCACATGTTTCCGTTGCCAGAAGCCCGGGCACTACGCCAATGACCCAGAGTGCCCCATGGCCACCCAAGTCTCCCCTACCACCCCTACGAGACAGATAGCCAACGTAGCCCTGGGGGAGGAGGCTGAGGAAGCCGAGGAGTGGGAACCCGCAGCGATGGCCCTAGTATCCCTGGGAGACAGGGAGATGATCCCTGGTAGCCTCCTACCCTCCAACACCCAGAAATACGGGCAGCTCGTCAAGATCAATGGCCACCAAGTCGAGGCCCTGCGGGACACCGGGGCCAGTATCACCGGTGTCCTCAGGCACCTAGTCCCCGAGGAGCAAATCCTCCCCAACGTCTTTTGCCCCGTAATATCCGCAGACAATAGAGAAAGTATGTGTCAGGTAGCCCTGGTGCCGTTTGAGTGGGGAGGGGTGATAGGTAAGCTCAAGGTGGCCGTAAGAACCTCCCAGCCGGTCGACTGCCTCTTAGGGAACGACCTGGAGAGTTCTCCCTGGAAGCACGTCGAGCGCAAGGCCCACCTAGGAATGATGGGACTCCCCGAGTGGGTGTGCGCCACCACCCGATCGATGTCAGCCCGACTCACTCCCCGGAGAGAAGTCGAAAGCACCCCGATCGAAGAGACCAAAACGGTCCCCGCCGAGGGTCCTCCCGTCCCCCCATCAGAAGGGTCCGTCGCCCGCGACGAACCCGCACCATCCGACCCCGCCCCGGTCCCCAAGTTGGGAGACCTACCCGAGTTGGCCCAGTGGCGCCACGAGGGGGGGCCCACCCGGGAAGAATTTTGCCGGGAACAAGCCACTTGTCCTTCCCTGGTCGGGCTGCGGCGCCAGGCCGAGGGCCAAGCCGCAGGGGACCAGACCGGGACGCACCGAATCTATTGGGAAAATAACATCTTGTACAGTGAGCAGAAGTCAGTGGAGCTGGGATCCGGACGGGTATTGGTGGTACCCCTCCGCTTCCGAGACTTCCTCCTGGGCTTAGCCCACGACGTCCCCCTCGCCGGCCACCTGGGTCAGGACAAGACCTACAGCCGTCTTGTGACCCATTTTTACTGGCCTAGAATGAGAGCAGCGGTAGAAGCCCACTGCAAGTCCTGCCCCACGTGCCAGGCCAGTGGGAAGAGTGGGGGGAAGCGCAAGGCTCCCCTCCAACCCTTCCCGGTCGTCAGTACCCCTTTTGAACGAGTCGGAATCGACGTCGTGGGACCGCTGGACCCCCCCACCTCCCAAGGTCACCGTTTCATCTTGGTCCTAGTGGACCACGCCACCCGCTATCCTGAGGCTATTCCCCTACGCACCATTACGGCCCCCGTGGTGGGCCGGGCCCTGATGGGGATCTTTTCCAGGGTGGGTTTTCCCCGCGAGGTCGTGAGCGATCGCGGCACTAATTTTATCTCAAAATATATGACGTCCCTGTGGCAACAATGTGGGGTGTCCTATAAGTTCACCACCCCGTACCATCCCCAGGGGAACGGCCTAGTAGAAATGTTTAATAGGACTTTGAAAGGGATGATCGCTGGCCTAGAAGAGCCCCTCCGGCGTAAGTGGGACGTCCTGCTCCCCTGCCTCTTGTTCGCTTACCGGGAGGTCCCCCAGAAGTCCTTAGGGTTCAGCCCGTTTGAATTACTCTATGGACACCCCGTCCGAGGTCCCCTCAGTTTGGTTAAGGAAGGGTGGGAGGCAGCGCCCCAGACCACCCCCCGAGATGTGTTCCAATACGTCCTGGCCCTCCGGAACCAGACCAGGAAGTTCCGAGAACTGGCCGAGGCCAACCTGGAGGCGAGTCAAGAAGAAATGAAGCGCTGGTACGACCAGAATGCCACTCTGGTCGAGTTCCAGCCGGGCCAGCAGGTGTGGGTCATGGCCCCCGTGAAGCCTGGCGCCCTCCAGGACCGATGGACTGGGCCCTACAAAGTGGTTGAGAGGAAGAGTCAAGTCACATACTTGGTGGACGTCCAGTCGCCTCGGGATCCCCTCCGGGTCATGCACGTGAACCGCCTCAAGCCTCACTTCGTGCGGACAGAACTGAGCCTCCTGCTGGCCACCGATGACGGGGCCGAAGATGAGTCGGATCCCCTCCCGGACCTCCTGTGTGTCAAGGAGCAGGATGGCTCCGTGGAGGGAGTGAACCTCTCCCCAGCCCTCACTGCCCAGCAACAAGCGGACTGCCGCCAGCTCCTAAGACAATTTTCCGACCTCTTCTCCCTGACCCCCCGGGTCACCAACTGGTGTGTTCACGACGTGGACACCGGGGACAGCCCGCCGGTAAGACACCGAGCCTACCGGGTTCCTGACCGGGTCCGGTCCTGCATTCAAGCTGAAGTCTCGAAGATGTTGACCCTGGGGGTGATCGAGCCCTCTGACAGTCCTTGGGCCAGCCCCGTGGTCCTGGTCCCGAAGGCAGCGGCCCCCGGTGTCGCCCCCGAGCTCCGATTCTGCGTGGACTACCGGGGGCTCAATGACGTTACCCGAGCCGATGCCCACCCCATTCCACGAGCCGACGAACTCATTGACAGACTAGGGGCAGCCCGGTTCCTCAGCACCTTCGACCTCACCTGCGGATATTGGCAGATTGCGCTCACCGAAGGGGCCAAGGAGCGGTCCGCTTTCTCCACCCCCGATGGGCACTACCGCTTCCGCGTGATGCCCTTCGGGATGAAAAATGCCCCGGCCACTTTCCAGCGACTGGTGAATAGGGTCCTGGCCGGGCTAGAGCAGTTCAGCGCGGCATATCTGGACGACATCGCTGTTTTCAGTTCAGAATGGAGCGAGCACCTCCAGCACCTCCGGAGAGTGCTAACCGCCCTGCGCCAGGCAGGCCTCACCGTAAAAGCCAGCAAGTGCCAGATCGGGCAAGGATCCGTAGTCTACCTGGGACACCAGGTCGGGAGCGGCCAGGTCGCCCCTCTACAGCCAAAGATCGACGCCATCCTGGCCTGGGAACCACCCATCACCCAAACAGAGGTCCGAGCCTTTCTGGGACTCACTGGCTACTACCGAAGATTCATTCGGGGGTATGGCAGCCTTGTCGGCCCTCTCACAGAACTCACGTCTAAAAGACAGCAAAAGAAAGTGCAGTGGACGGCTGCCTGCCAAGAAGCTTTCGATGCCCTAAAAAAGGCCATGTGTACTGCCCCCATCCTCCAGGCTCCCGACTACACCAAGGAGTTCATAGTCCAGACCGATGCCTCCGAGCATGGCATTGGGGCCGTCCTGTCCCAAGTGAATGACCAAGGCCTAGACCAGCCCGTCGCCTTCCTCAGTCGGCGACTGTTGCCCCGAGAACAGAGATGGAGCACCATAGAGCGCGAAGCCTTTGCCGTGGTCTGGGCACTCAAAAAGCTACGACCCTACCTGTTCGGCACCCATTTCAGAGTCCAAACGGACCATCGGCCCTTGCGATGGCTCATGCAGATGCGAGGAGAAAACCCCAAGCTACTGCGGTGGTCAATCTCCCTCCAGGGGATGGATTTCACCGTAGAACACCGCCCTGGTACGGACCACGCCAACGCTGACGGCCTCTGCCGGTACTTCCGCCTCAGCAAAGAGAACCCCCCAAGATGATGGGCAGTTCTCTCCGGCTTTCAGCTGGGGGGGACGCGTGTTGGACCCGGCCTCGTAGAATGGCCCTACGTGCCCCCGCACCCCCGAAACCTGGTACCTGCAGCCCAAGCACACAGCCCAGCCGACCCTCCCCACCAGGACACACGCACCGACCCGGACGTCCCCGTCCATGGCCTCTCTCCTTTCGGCCACCTCGGGCCCGCGTGCCCACTTCATGCACCAAGATGGCCGCCGGCCCCAGCGCGACCCGGGCCTAGAGGCGCCATTCCGGGTGGAGGACATCACGCTTCCAGGGGATGGGAGAGGGAGGAGCAGTTTCTATCGCACCTCTGAACTCCCCTGGGACAATGGGTTTTGATCGGCCCTCCGGCCTCCCTGAGGGCTGGCTCCATGCCTGCTGGGTGTCTGGGACTCCTCCCGACCCGGCCCCGAAGGGATCAAAAGACAATAGCAGGAAATCCCGACAAGCGACCCCCAGGTGACAAGACCCCTGCCTGCACAGACTCCGGACATCAAAGAGGGGTCGACCTATAACAGGGGGTGCTCTGGGTCTGTCCGGCAGATTCGACGCTGGAATAACGAGAGCCTGCCGACGTGGTCGCGGCTCCTGAAACTTGGACCCTCCTGAGCCCTGCTGAGAGACTCGCGGCTCCCTGAAGATCGTAAGTCCTCCGAACTCGTACCTGAGCCTGCTGAGTGACTCGCGGGTCCCTGAAGATCGTAAGACCTCCGATCTTGTACCTGAGCCTGCTGAGTGACTCGCGGCTCCCCGAAGAACCGTAAGACCTCCGAACTTGTGCCTGAGCCTGCTGAGTGACTCGCGGCTCCTTGAACCTCGTAAGACCTCTGAACCTGCACCCGAGCCCGCTAAGTGACTCGCGGCTCCACGGACTCTCACGGTCCCGCCGGACCTCGACTACCACCACGTAGCCCCCAGCTCGAGGATTGTGAGCTGTGCGCCGGATACGTCCCTGCCTTGAACCTTTACCAGAGACTGTCCCGCTACCCTCTACCCCGTCCAAGACTCATTGAGCTCGTGCTCACCTTGTACATATTTGCAGTGATAACCTACTTGATAAAGATTGATTTCTAAGAATACCTGGTGTGGTCACTCTGTGTCGTGTGGTGCCAGAAGTACGATCCTAGATACGAGATTCCTCCCCCTGGGGAGTCTCCCGCCAGTGCCCGGCTACGATACTTCGAGGGTGGGTCTCAGGGTAGTCCGGACCCCTTCCAGGCTCCTCTGAGGTCGCCGTCTAACATTCATCATTACCTATCGTCCGGGCACCGAAAACCGGAAGGCCGACGCATTGTCCAGACAGAACCTAACGGAAGGATGCGTCACCCCAGCACCTCTCTCGCTCATCAACCCGGCCAAGGTTATCTGTGTAGTGAGGGCGGAAGACTTCTTGAATAACATAAAAGCCAGCCGATCTGCTGAAAGGTGGAATGCTTGGAGGCAAGGACGGGCTTCCTTTTCAAGGACAACAATTGTTCCTCCCAACGAAGATGCTGAGACGCCAGGCCTTTCAATGGTGTCATGGCTGGCCGGTCATCCAGGGATACAAAAGACAAGGGTGACCATCTCAAGACATTTCTGGTGGAACACCATGCAGAAAGACATCCGGCTTTGGGTGGCGGCATGTGAAGTGTGCGCACGTAACAAGAGCGAAAGAGGGAAGAGAAAGGGACTATTGCTCCCGTTACCCACACCTCAACAACCATGGCGGACGATCAGCCTTGACTTCATTACCGGACTGCCGGAGGACGGCGGTCATTCAGCTATCTTAGTCATAATAGATAGCATGACTAAGATGGGTCATTTCATACCCTGCCACAACCTGCCCACGGCGGATCAAACAGCGCAACTGTTGTTAATCCACGTGGTCCGACTACATGGTTTACCAGGAGTGATTGTGTCAGACAGGGGCCCCCAATTCGTGGCCAGGTTTTGGAAGACATGGTGTAAGGCCCTGATGATCGAATCCGCTACGTCCATCAGTTTTCACCCCCAGTCTGACGGGCAGACCGAACTTCTGAACCAAACACTAAAACAATATCTACGGTGTTACGTGTCTCACTCACAGGAATCATGGGTGTCCATGTTGTGGATGGCCGAACTGGCTTATAATGGGGCATGGCATAGCTCAATCGGAGGGTCCCCGTTTAAGGCCAATTTTGGGTATGAGGCGAAAACGTTACCCGTGTCTTGGCCAGAGAACTTGGGGGATCAACTGGCGGTTCACTCCAGACTACAAGCGTTGCGCAAGCTACACAAGCACACACAGGGGGCCTTGAGGACGGCTAAACGGAAGTACAGGATGTGGGAAGACCGGAAGAGGAGAGCGGGTCCTGTGTATGAGGTGGGCGACCGTGTGTGGCTCTCCACACGATATATTCGGTTTAAGCTGCGGAGTGTGTTTCACCCGAAATTCATAGGCCCATACCAGGTGTTGAGAAGAATCAATCCAGTGGCCTACAAGCTCAGATTACCGGGATCCCTGCGCATTTACCCCGTGTTCCATTGCAGTTTGCTGAAACCGGCATTGACAGCGTCCAGAAGGCCTCCCCCTCCGGTATGGGTGGATGGAGTTTGGAGTATGAAGTGGGAAGCATCCGCGATGCCCGTTACAGGAAGGGCCGGTTGTGGTTCCTGGTTTCCTGGAAAGGGTACTCGGTGGAGGAGGATTCCTGGGAACCTTCGGACGCGGTGCATGCCCCTGCGGCAGTTCGCAGGTTTTACGACAAACATCCGGAGAAGCCAGGCTCTAGGAGGCACTTGGGGAGGGGACCTACTGTGAGGGTTCAGGTTCCACGGCGCCTACCTAGCGTCTCAGGACTACAAGTCCCAACAACCCTGGAACCAGGAAGTGGGAGGCTACTTAAGGCCGTCACGCACGTCAGGAGGCGTGCGTTATTTTGAATCCACGGAATCCCCCTGTTCGCTGGTCGGAGCTCGGCGTCCCGGCGAAGCAGGAGATTTACAGCGCATCCGACGATAAAACAGCGGATTACTCTTCCCCGTCCCTCGGAGCTTGGCGACCAGGCGGGGAGAGTCTTTGCAGGCTGCGGAGTTATCGGGATTGGAAGCAGGTGAGAGAGTCGTAGCTCGGCTGAGCTACCGAGGGATTTATTCTCCTGGCAGACCTCAAGACCCGTCTTTCAGGGAACCGAAACTCAATACGTGAGTACAGCCGCGCTTGTTAGTAGCATAGCAGGGCGGTGTGTAGATACAGTTGGAATTTCACACTCGGAGGAGCGGAGGATTGACGTTGGCTCACGGAGCCTACCCATGATTAAATATCAGTAGGAGGATTTATTTCTTTGGTTGCTACGCTCGGCGGAGCGAGTATTGCAGGACATACGTTTCACCCCGCGCTAAGAGTGCGCATATCTGCAGGCTCACGAGACTTGGCATAAGCTTCAGCAGGCTTACGAGACTTGGTACAGAGTTCAGAGCGCTACATTGCGGAAGGCAAAGGGGAACAATCCTAGCGTGTTGATATCCCCAGTGAAGGACCGCTACAACGTAGGGACTCCCGGCGACGGTGTCTTCACCGTGGAAGCCGACCAAACCGGAACTAAGCCCGTGACTATACCCCTCTAGGGAGGAAGGCAGTGAGTCACCTAGGAGCGACCTGGTGTGTGTATACTAGGGATCTGGTGTTCATCCATGTATAGTAGCCCTTGCTCTAGCGAGACCGACAGAGAGTAGACTGTGATATACATGTATGGTAGCCCTTGCTCTAGCGAGACCGACAGAGAGTAGACTGTGATATACATGTATAGTAGCCCTTGCTCTAGCGAGACCGACAGAGAGTAGACTGTTGATATTTATTATTTGGTTTGTATTTGTTTTCTCGTTTCAGGATCAAATCCCTGCTGACCCCACCCCCTATCCTTTTCCCTCGCCTGATCCCCTCTGGGCTCTGTAACCTGCTGGTTGGAGTCCGGGGTGATCTGGAGGTGGAACTCTATTCTTCGCCACCCGGATCCTGAGGAGTTCTGCAGATCGTGACATCGAGCTCATGTTTGTGTTTGACCACAGAGCGGGCATTCAGGAGGATGCATACCACATGCTTCATGGAGCTCCCCATAAGTTCCTGGTCAATATTGAACCTCTGAATGTCGCCGGGGCCGACATAGTGCCCATCCCTATGTTCCTTACTGCCCCTAATCATACACAAGGGGTGGGTAGATCCAGCGTTATGCCTCCTGACTTCTTTGATAGCGGAAAAACCGCAGCCAGGGCAAAGGTGCTTATGTGGGTGCTCTAGATTGAGGACAGGGGTACAGAGTGTGGATTTAGCCACCTGTAGATCCAGCAACCTTGCTCGAGTATAATGTAATGGCTGAGAAGAGGGAGTTAAGGGGGGGGCCCTGTCACTGGCACGCTCCTGGCGCTGACGGGCGCAGACGGGCTTGCCTTTGGCGTGCCTCCGGCGCGCCTGCCGCGCGCACGCGCCAGCGTGCGTTTTATGTCTGCCGGGAGGAGTTAAGGTTTAATTCCATCATAATATCCTTTAACCCTCCCCTATGCCCTTACTCCCTCCACCATCCTTAGACCCCTCCATGCACCCTTTCATTTTCATAATCTCTTGCTTGGTATTGGCCTCATAGCTCCACCCAACCTATTTGGAATTATCCTATGGGTAATAACATTGCAGTGGTAATACTGCGGTCACGGTTTGTTCTCTTGAGTTCTGCAGTGTTATAGAATGTATTGACAAAAAACACTTCTAAAGAATTAAGAAAAGAACACACTGACCCCCGAGTGGGTTCGAGGGAGGGTGCCCTCTCCCACACTACTTATCGGAGGGGCTTTGAGTGAGGGTGCCCTATCCCACACTAGTTATCGGAGGGGCTTCGAGTGAGGGTGCCCTATCCCACACTAGTTATCGGAGGGCCTTCGAGTGAGGGTGCACTTTCCCACACTGGTTACCGGAGTGGGTTCGAGGGAGGGTGCCACCTCCTGCACCGGTTACCGGAGTGGGTTCGAGGGAGGGTGCCCTCTCCCAAACCAGTTACCAGAGTGGGTTTGAGGGAGGGTGCCCTCTCCCACACCGGTTACCAGAGTGGGTTTGAGGGAGGGTGCCCTCTCCCACACTGGTTACCGAAGTGGGTTCGAGGGAGGGTGCCCTCTCCCACACTAGTTAGAGGAGTGGGTTCGAGGGAGGGTGCCGCCTCCTGCACCGGTTACCGGAGTGGGTTCGAGGGAGGGTGCCCTATCCCACACCGTTTACCAGAGTGGGTTTGAGGGAGGGTGCCCTCTCCCACACCGGTTACCAGAGTGGGTTTGAGGGAGGGTGCCCTCTCCCACACCGGTTACCAGAGTGGGTTTGAGGGAGGGTGCCCTCTCCCACACTGGTTACCGAAGTGGGTTTGAGGGAGGGTGCCCTCTCCCACACTAGTTACAGGAGTGGGTTTGAGGGAGGGTGCCCCCTCCTGCACCGGTTACCGGAGTGGGTTTGAGGGAGGGTGCCCTATCCCACACCGTTTACCAGAGTGGGTTTGAGGGAGGGTGCCCTCTCCCACACTAGTTACAGGAGTGGGTTTGAGGGAGGGTGCCGTCTCCGACACCGTTTACCAGAGTGGGTTTGAGGGAGGGTGCCCTCTCCCACACTAGTTACAGGAGTGGGTTTGAGGGAGGGTGCCGTCTCCGACACTGGTTACCAGAGTGGGTTTGAGGGAGGGTGCCCTCTCCCACACTAGTTACAGGAGTGGGTTTGAGGGAGGGTGCCGTCTCCGACACCGTTTACCAGAGTGGGTTTGAGGGAGGGTGCCCTCTCCCACACTAGTTCCAGGAGTGGGTTCGAGGGAGGGTGCCCCCTCCTGCACCGGTTACCGGAGTGGGTTTGAGGGAGGGTGCCCTCTCCCACACTAGTTACAGGAGTGGGTTTGAGGGAGGGTGCCGTCTCCGACACTGGTTACCGAAGTGGGTTTGAGGGAGGGTGCCCTCTCCCACACTAGTTACAGGAGTGGGTTCGAGGGAGGGTGCCCTCTCCCACACTACTTATCGGAGGGGCTTTGAGTGAGGGTGCCCTATCCCACACTAGTTATCGGAGGGGCTTCGAGTGAGGGTGCCCTATCCCACACTAGTTATCGGAGGGCCTTCGAGTGAGGGTGCACTTTCCCACACTGGTTACCGGAGTGGGTTCGAGGGAGGGTGCCACCTCCTGCACCGGTTACCGGAGTGGGTTCGAGGGAGGGTGCCCTCTCCCACACCAGTTACCAGAGTGGGTTTGAGGGAGGGTGCCCTCTCCCACACCGGTTACCAGAGTGGGTTTGAGGGAGGGTGTCCTCTCCCACACTGGTTACCGAAGTGGGTTCGAGGGAGGGTGCCCTCTCCCACACTAGTTACAGGAGTGGGTTCGAGGGAGGGTGCCGCCTCCTGCACCGGTTACTGGAGTGGGTTCGAGGGAGGGTGCCCTCTCCCACACCAGTTACCAGAGTAGGTTTGAGGGAGGGTGCCCTCTCCCACACCAGTTACCAGAGTGGGTTTGAGGGAGGGTGCCCTCTCCCACACTGGTTACCGAAGTGGGTTCGAGGGAGGGTGCCGTCTCCGACACTGGTTACCGAAGTGGGTTCGAGGGAGGGTGCCCTCTCCCACACTAGTTACAGGAATGGGTTCGAGGGAGGGTGCCCCCTCCTGCACCGGTTACCGGAGTGGGTTTGAGGGAGGGTGCCCTCTCCCACACTAGTTACAGGAGTGGGTTTGAGGGAGGGTGCCGTCTCCGACACTGGTTACCGAAGTGGGTTTGAGGGAGGGTGCCCTCTCCCACACTAGTTACAGGAGTGGGTTCGAGGGAGGGTGCCCTCTCCCACACTACTTATCGGAGGGGCTTTGAGTGAGGGTGCCCTATCCCACACTAGTTATCGGAGGGGCTTCGAGTGAGGGTGCCCTATCCCACACTAGTTATCGGAGGGCCTTCGAGTGAGGGTGCACTTTCCCACACTGGTTACCGGAGTGGGTTCGAGGGAGGGTGCCACCTCCTGCACCGGTTACCGGAGTGGGTTCGAGGGAGGGTGCCCTCTCCCACACCAGTTACCAGAGTGGGTTTGAGGGAGGGTGCCCTCTCCCACACCGGTTACCAGAGTGGGTTTGAGGGAGGGTGCCCTCTCCCACACTGGTTACCGAAGTGGGTTTGAGGGAGGGTGCCCTCTCCCACACTAGTTACAGGAGTGGGTTCGAGGGAGGGTGCCCCCTCCTGCACCGGTTACCGGAGTGGGTTTGAGGGAGGGTGCCCTATCCCACACCGTTTACCAGAGTGGGTTTGAGGGAGGGTGCCCTCTCCCACACTAGTTACAGGAGTGGGTTTGAGTGAGGGTGCCGTCTCCGACACCGTTTACCAGAGTGGGTTTGAGGGAGGGTGCCCTCTCCCACACTAGTTACAGGAGTGGGTTTGAGGGAGGGTGCCGTCTCCGACACTGGTTACCAGAGTGGGTTTGAGGGAGGGTGCCCTCTCCCACACTAGTTACAGGAGTGGGTTTGAGGGAGGGTGCCGTCTCCGACACCGTTTACCAGAGTGGGTTTGAGGGAGGGTGCCCTCTCCCACACTAGTTCCAGGAGTGGGTTTGAGGGAGGGTGACGTCTCCGACACCGTTTACCAGAGTGGGTTTGAGGGAGGGTGCCCTCTCCCACACTAGTTACAGGAGTGGGTTCGAGGGAGGGTGCCCTCTCCCACACTACTTATCGGAGGGGCTTTGAGTGAGGGTGCCCTATCCCACACTAGTTATCGGAGGGGCTTCGAGTGAGGGTGCCCTATCCCACACTAGTTATCGGAGGGCCTTCGAGTGAGGGTGCACTTTCCCACACTGGTTACCGGAGTGGGTTCGAGGGAGGGTGCCACCTCCTGCACCGGTTACCGGAGTGGGTTCGAGGGAGGGTGCCCTCTCCCACACCAGTTACCAGAGTGGGTTTGAGGGAGGGTGCCCTCTCCCACACCGGTTACCAGAGTGGGTTTGAGGGAGGGTGTCCTCTCCCACACTGGTTACCGAAGTGGGTTCGAGGGAGGGTGCCCTCTCCCACACTAGTTACAGGAGTGGGTTCGAGGGAGGGTGCCGCCTCCTGCACCGGTTACTGGAGTGGGTTCGAGGGAGGGTGCCCTCTCCCACACCAGTTACCAGAGTAGGTTTGAGGGAGGGTGCCCTCTCCCACACCAGTTACCAGAGTGGGTTTGAGGGAGGGTGCCCTCTCCCACACTGGTTACCGAAGTGGGTTCGAGGGAGGGTGCCGTCTCCGACACTGGTTACCAAAGTGGGTTCGAGGGAGGGTGCCCTCTCCCACACTAGTTACAGGAGTGGGTTCGAGGGAGGGTGCCCCCTCCTGCACCGGTTACCGGAGTGGGTTTGAGGGAGGGTGCCCTCTCCCACACTAGTTACAGGAGTGGGTTTGAGGGAGGGTGCCGTCTCCGACACTGGTTACCGAAGTGGGTTTGAGGGAGGGTGCCCTCTCCCACACTAGTTACAGGAGTGGGTTCGAGGGAGGGTGCCCTCTCCCACACTACTTATCGGAGGGGCTTTGAGTGAGGGTGCCCTATCCCACACTAGTTATCGGAGGGGCTTCGAGTGAGGGTGCCCTATCCCACACTAGTTATCGGAGGGCCTTCGAGTGAGGGTGCACTTTCCCACACTGGTTACCGGAGTGGGTTCGAGGGAGGGTGCCACCTCCTGCACCGGTTACCGGAGTGGGTTCGAGGGAGGGTGCCCTCTCCCACACCAGTTACCAGAGTGGGTTTGAGGGAGGGTGCCCTCTCCCACACCGGTTACCAGAGTGGGTTTGAGGGAGGGTGCCCTCTCCCACACTGGTTACCGAAGTGGGTTCGAGGGAGGGTGCCCTCTCCCACACTAGTTACAGGAGTGGGTTCGAGGGAGGATGCCGCCTCCTGCACCGGTTACCGGAGTGGGTTCGAGGGAGGGTGCTCTCTCCCACACCGGTTACCAGAGTAGGTTTGAGGGAGGGTACCCTCTCCCACACCAGTTACCAGAGTGGGTTTGAGGGAGGGTGCCCTCTCCCACACTGGTTACCGAAGTGGGTTCGAGGGAGGGTGCCGTCTCCGACACTGGTTACCGAAGTGGGTTCGAGGGAGGGTGCCCTCTCCCACACTAGTTACAGGAGTGGGTTCGAGGGAGGGTGCCCCCTCCTGCACCGGTTACCGGAGTGGGTTCGAGGGAGGGTGCCCTATCCCACACCGTTTACCAGAGTGGGTTTGAGGGAGGGTGCCCTCTCCCACACCGGTTACCAGAGTGGGTTTGAGGGAGGGTGCCCTCTCCCACACCGGTTACCAGAGTGGGTTTGAGTGAGGGTGCCCTCTCCCACACTGGTTACCGAAGTGGGTTCGAGGGAGGGTGCCCTCTCCCACACTAGTTACAGGAGTGGGTTCGAGGGAGGGTGCCCCCTCCTGCACCGGTTACCGGAGTGGGTTTGAGGGAGGGTGCCCTATCCCACACCGTTTACCAGAGTGGGTTTGAGGGAGGGTGCCCTCTCCCACACTAGTTACAGGAGTGGGTTTGAGGGAGGGTGTCGTCTCTGACACCGTTTACCAGAGTGGGTTTGAGGGAGGGTGCCCTCTCCCACACTAGTTACAGGAGTGGGTTTGAGGGAGGGTGCCGTCTCCGACACTGGTTACCAGAGTGGGTTTGAGGGAGGGTGCCCTCTCCCACACTAGTTACAGGAGTGGGTTTGAGGGAGGGTGCCGTCTCCGACACCGTTTACCAGAGTGGGTTTGAGGGAGGGTGCCCTCTCCCACACTAGTTACAGGAGTGGGTTTGAGGGAGGGTGCCGTCTCCGACACCGTTTACCAGAGTGGGTTTGAGGGAGGGTGCCCTCTCCCACACTAGTTACAGGAGTGGGTTCGAGGGAGGGTGCCCTCTCTCACACTACTTATCGGAGGGGCTTTGAGTGAGGGTGCCCTATCCCACACTAGTTATCGGAGGGGCGTCGAGTGAGGGTGCCCTATCCCACACTAGTTATCGGAGGGCCTTCGAGTGAGGGTGCACTTTCCCACAGTGGTTACCGGAGTGGGTTCGAGGGAGGGTGCCACCTCCTGCACCGGTTACCGGAGTGGGTTCGAGGGAGGGTGCCCTCTCCCACACCAGTTACCAGAGTGGGTTTGAGGGAGGGTGCCCTCTCCCACACCGGTTACCAGAGTGGGTTTGAGGGAGGGTGCCCTCTCCCACACTGGTTACCGAAGTGGGTTCGAGGGAGGGTGCCCTCTCCCACACTAGTTACAGGAGTGGGTTCGAGGGAGGGTGCCGCCTCCTGCACCGGTTACCGGAGTGGGTTCAAGGGAGGGTGCCCTCTCCCACACCGGTTACCAGAGTAGGTTTGAGGGAGGGTGCCCTCTCCCACACCAGTTACCAGAGTGGGTTTGAGGGAGGGTGCCCTCTCCCACACTGGTTACCGAAGTGGGTTCGAGGGAGGGTGCCGTCTCCAACACTGGTTACCGAAGTGGGTTAGAGGGAGGGTGCCCTCTCCCACACTAGTTACAGGAGTGGGTTCGAGGGAGGGTGCCCCCTCCTGCACCGGTTACCGGAGTGGGTTTGAGGGAGGGTGCCCTATCCCACACCATTTACCAGAGTGGGTTTGAGGGAGGGTGCCCTCTCCCACACTGGTTACCAGAGTGGGTTTGAGGGAGGGTGCCCTCTCCCACACCGGTTACCAGAGTGGGTTTGAGGGAGGGTGCCCTCTCCCACACTGGTTACCGAAGTGGGTTCGAGGGAGGGTGCCCCCTCCTGCACCGGTTACCGGAGTGGGTTTGAGGGAGGGTGCCCTATCCCACACCGTTTACCAGAGTGGGTTTGAGGGAGGGTGCCCTCTCCCACACTAGTTACAGGAGTGGGTTCGAGGGAGGGTGCCCTATCCCACACCGTTTACCGGAGTGGGATTGAGGGAGGGTGCCCTCTCCCACATTAGTTACAGGAGTGGGTTCGAGGGAGGGTGCCCCCTCCTGCACCGGTTACCGGAGTGGGTTTGAGGGAGGGTGCCCTATCCCACACCGTTTACCAGAGTGGGTTTGAGGGAGGGTGCCCTCTCCCACACTAGTTACAGGAGTGGGTTTGAGGGAGGGTGCCGTCTCCGACACCGTTTACCAGAGGGGGTTTGAGGGAGGGTGCCCTCTCCCTCACTAGTTACAGGAGTGGGTTTGAGGGAGGGTGCCGTCTCCGACACTGGTTACCAGAGTGGGTTTGAGGGAGGGTGCCCTCTCCCACACTAGTTTCAGGAGTGGGTTTGAGGGAGGGTGCCGTCTCCGACACCATTTACCAGAGTGGGTTTGAGGGAGGGTGCCCTCTCCCACACTAGTTACAGGAGTGGGTTTGAGGGAGGGTGCCGTCTCCGACACCGTTTACCAGAGTGGGTTTGAGGGAGGGTGCCTGTTAGAAAAGGTAGATGGACCGGGAGGGTCGGCCGGGGTCAGGAGGAGAGGTCTCCGGGGAGAGCCGTCTCCAGCGATCGTACAGACAAGTAACTTCCCCCCCACAGACAGATATCACACACGGATAAGGTTCAGTGTTCTTTATAAGCACTTATTTAAGGTACGGTTAACTGGTACAAGGAGGTCTGGACTCAGGGGTCCCCTCGATTAGAGTCTCGCAAGGTAGGGAAGGGGGTAGCGGGACAGTCTATTTACCAATCAGGTAGTTCGGATGAGATGATGATGAGCTCACAATCCTCGAGCTTGGTGGTTAGGTGGTATGGGCCGCGGCAGCGCCAGCAGGTCCCGGTGTGGATGGTCGATACAACGGGCCGCGGCAGCGCCAGCAGGTCCCCGGAAGATATACGGTCCGCGGCAGCGCCAGCAGGTCCCGGTGAGGATGGTCGTTACAACGGGCCGCGGCAGCGCCAGCAGGTCCCAGGAAGATGACTGTTGTAGAAGGCCGCGGCAGCGCCAGCAGGTCCCGGTGAGGATGGTCGTTACAACGGGCCGCGGCAGCGCCAGCAGGTCCCAGGAAGATGAAGGTTGCAGAAGGCCGCGGCAGCGCCAGCAGGCAGGACGATGGTTCACAAGAGCGGGCTACGGCAGCGCCAGTAGACCGTCAGGGTTGAGTTCACTCGGTGTCTCTCGACTCCAGGATACAACTGCCTTCCTGCTCCGGAGCTGCCTCAGTTATAGGGCTGGTGCCCTTTGATGTCCGGACCCTCGCACTTGGAGGTCGGAGGGTCCGGGATGAAGGTGTCCAGACACCCAGCAGGGGGTGGAGCCAGTGCCTGGGGGAGCTGGGGGCGCTCGGCACCTGGCGGGGGAGAGCCCTTGACACTTCGTTCTCCCATTGACCTGCCAAGTGGTCCGCTCACCTCCTGGGTGGATGGTGGTGCCGGGATGTCGGGGCCGGCCAGGCCCGGGGTTAGGGTCGAGGGGAGGCCATGCGGCCGCGTGGTGCAGGGCCCAAGATGGCGGCTTGACCCGGCCGGGAAAGCCGGTGGGGCTGGACCCCGTGATGAGTAGGGGTCCGCGGGCAGAGGGTCCGTCGGGAGACGGAGTACAGGTGCTTGTTGCGGGGATATGCCAGGTGGGCCGGAGTTCGGGCCCTGTCGAGCGGGGAGGGAGCAAGCCGTCTGTGAGGCCTGTCCAACATGCGTCCCCCCCAGCTGAAGGCGGGGAGAGTCACCCATCTCCTTGGGGACTCTCTTCGTCGAGGCGGAAAAAGCGGGACAGGCCATCTGCGTTGGCGTGGTCTTGGCCTGGTCGGTGCTCCACGGTGAAGTCCATCCCCTGCAGGGAAATGGACCAGCGCAAGAGTTTTGGGTTCTCCCCCCGCATCTGCATCAGCCATTGCAGGGGTCGATGGTCGGTTTGTACCCGGAAGTGGGTACCGAAGAGATAGGGTCGGAGCTTTTTGAGGGCCCACACTACTGCAAATGCCTCCCTCTCGATGGTGCTCCAACGCTGTTCTCGGGCCAGGAGACGTCGGCTGATGAAGGCCACCGGCTGGTCATGACCTTCGGGGTTCAACTGAGAGAGGACGGCTCCGATGCCGTGGTCGGAGGCGTCGGTCTGCACCACAAATTCCCGACTGTAATCGGGGGGCCTGGAGCACCGGGGCGGTGCACAGGGCGGCCTTCAGCTCCTCGAAGGCCGCTTGACAATCAGGAGTCCAGTTGACCCGCTTCGGCTGGTTCTTGGATGTGAGACCCGTGAGGGGCCCCACGATGCTGCCGTAGTCCTTCACGAACCGCCGGTAGTAGCCGGTGAGCCCCAAGAAGGCTCGGACCTCGGTCTGGGTGACGGGGGGCTGCCAGGACTGGATGGCAGCAATCTTAAGTTGTAGTGGGGCCACCAGCCCGCTCCCCACTTGGTGCCCAAGGTAGGTCACAGACCCTTGGCCAATCTGGCACTTGCCGGCCTTAATGGTGAGGCCGGCCCGCTGGAGGGCTTGTAGGACCTCTTGGAGGTGACGGAGGTGGTCGGACCAGTGGCGGCTGTATACAGCGATATCGTCCAGGTAGGCAGCGCTGAATTCTTCAAGCCCTGCCAAGACCTGGTTCACAAGGCGTTGGAACGTGGCGGGGGCATTCTTCATGCCAAAGGGCATGACCTTAAATTGATAGTGGCCATCGGGGGTAGAGAAGGCTGACCGTTCCTGAGCCCTGGGTGTGAGGCCGATCTGCCAGTAGCCCGCCGTTAGGTCGAAGATACTAAGGTAGCGGGCGGCCCCCAGCCGGTCGATCAGCTCGTCTGCTCGGGGGATGGGATGAGCGTCGGTCCGGGTGACAGCGTTCAAGCCCCGGTAGTCGACGCAGAATCTCAGTTCAGGGGCGGAGCCGGGGGCAGCGGCCTTGGGAACTAACACGACCGGACTGGCCCAGGGACTGTCCGAGGGCTCGATGACCCCGATCGTGAGCATCTTGGCCACTTCCTCCTGTATGCAGGCCCGTACCCGATCTGGTACGCGGTAGGCCCGGTGCCGGACAGGGGGACTGTCCCCGGTGTCTACGTCGTGCAAACACCAGGGGGTGACCCCGGGGGTGAGGGAGAACAGGGCAGCGAACTGCAGCAGGAGGTTCCGGCAGTCCTGGCGTTGCTCCGAAGTGAGGGCGTCAGAGAGCCGGACCCCGTCCACGGAGCCGTCCTTCTCCTGAGTCTTCAGGAGATCCGGGAGGGGCTCGGAGTCTTCTTCTGTGCCACTGTCTGTAGCCATCAAGAGGCTTAGTTCGGAGCGCACAAAGTGCGGTTTGAGCCGGTTGGTGTGGAGGACCCGAAGGGGGTTCCGGGAGGACCCCATGTCGATGAGGTAAGTGACGGGGCTTTTGCGCTCGACCACTTTGAAGGGCCCCGTCCACTTATCTTGCAGGGCACATGGTTCGGTGGGGGATATCACCCATACTTGCTGCCCAGGCTCGAATTCAACGGAGGAGGCATTGTGATCATACCACCTCTTCATGTCCTCCTGGCTGGCCTCGAGGTTCGCCTTGGCCATCTCCCTGAAGCGCCGGGTCTGGTTTCGTAAGGCCAGGATGTATTTGAAGACGTCTGGAGGGGTCGTTAGGGGGGCCATCTCCCAACCTTCCTTGACTAGGCTGAGGGGCCCTCGCACAGGGTGTCCGTATAGGAGTTCAAAGGGGCTAAAACCGAGGGACTTCTGGGGAACTTCTCGGTAGGCGAAGAGGAGGCACGGGAGCAGTACATCCCACTGGCGACGGAGAGGTTCTTCCAATCCCCCAATCATCCCTTTGAGAGTGCGGTTAAAACGCTCCACTAGTCCGTTCCCTTGGGGGTGATAGGGGGTCGTGAATCTGTAGGTGACCCCGCATTGTTGCCAGAGGGACTTCATGTATTTTGATATGAAATTCGTGCCTCGGTCGCTGACGACTTCTCGGGGGAAGCCTACCCGGGAGAAGATCCCCATCAGGGCCCGGCCAACCACTGGAGCGGTCACTGTCCGTAGGGGCACCGCCTCGGGGTAGCGGGTGGCATGGTCCACTAGTACCAAGATGAACCTGTGTCCTTGTGCCGTGCGGGGGTCCAGAGGTCCCACAATGTCTATCCCCACCCTCTCGAACGGGGTGGTGACCACCGGGAAGGGTTGTAGAGGGGCCTTCAGCTTCCGGCCACTCTTCCCGCTGGCTTGGCATGTGGGGCACGATCGGCAGTGGTTCAGGACGTCATTCCTCATTTTCGGCCAAAAAAAATGGGTCACCAGGCGACTGTACGTTTTGTCCTGGCCCAGGTGTCCAGCCAGGGGGACATCGTGGGCTAAGTTGAGCAGAAAGTCTCTGAAGCGGAGAGGTACCACCAGAACTCGACCGGCCCCCAGCTCGGCGATTCTTTGCTCGCTGTAGAGCAGGTCGTTATCCCAGTAGACCCAGTGGGTTCCGGTGGTGTCCCCGGCGGTTTGGGTGCTGGCTTGTTGGCGGAGTCCCTCGAGGGAAGGACAGGTCTTTTGTTCCTGGCGGAACTGTTCTTGGGTGGGCCCCCCTTCTTGCCGCCACTGGGCCAGATCCGGAAGGTCCTGGTGTTGCGCGTCTTCTTCGGTAGTCGGGTCTGGGAGGTCGGACTCGCCGTTGTCCTCTACGGGGGCAACCGGGGGCGGAGGTGCTGGCCATTCGGTTTCTTCTGATCGGGGGGCGGCACGGGCGGCCATGGATCGGGTGGTTATGCAGGCCCAGTCCGGGAGGCCCAGCATCCCCAAGTGCTCTCTTCTCTCGACGGTGGCCCACGGGGAACTCTCGAGGTCATTCCCCAGGAGGCAGTCCACGGGGGCATCGTCCCGGACCGTCACCTTCAGTAGGCCGGAGACCCCTCCCCATTCAAACGGGACGCAGGCCATCTTACACATGCTCTCAGAGTTATCTGCCGAGCGGACGGGGCAGAGAATGTTCGGCAGGATCTGCTCGGGCTTCACCAGGTGACAGCGGACGGCCGTCACGCTGGCGCCGGTGTCACGCAAGGCCTCGGCTCTCTGTCCATTAATGGTCACCCACTGACCGTATTTTCTGGTGTTGGCGGGTAGGGGAGCCCGCGGAACCATGTCCCTTCCCCCTAAGCATGCCAGGACCATGGCGGCCGGTTCCCACCCTTGCTGGTCCGGCTCATACTCCTCGGGTCCCTCTGATGATTGCTCTTCCCCCAGGGCAGCGGCAGCTACCTGGCGGGGCTTGGGTGGTTGGTTTAGCGGGCAGTTCGGATCGTTGGCGTAGTGGCCTAGTCGCTGGCACCGGTGGCACGTGACGTTGGCTCGGTACCCGGGCCGCAACAGGGGGTTGCCCCGGCCGGCCGGAGGTGGGGTGCTGGCCACGGGTGTTGCTGGTAAGGCGTCTCTCCCTCGCCCCTGGCCCCCTCCTCCTCCCCGAGGACGGTGCTGGCCTTGGTTGCTTCTGTTCTGGTCGTGTTGCCCTTTCCGGCCCACTCGGGTGCTTTCCCACCGGTCAGCTTCGGCGGCGAGCTGCCGGGGGTCAGTCAGCTTACTGTCGAGTAGGTGCTGCCTGAGCTCGACGAAACAGTTGTTTGACAGGTGCTCCCATACCATAAGGTTGAAGAGTTGTTCGTAGGTGGTGACCTGATTTCCCTTGATCCAACCCTCGAAGGCCCGGCTGAAATAGTTCACGTATTCCACCCAAGTTGTACCTGGGATCCGGGTGCAATCTCTGAACCTCTGGCGGTACATCTCGGGCGTGAGGCCGTAGCGGGTGAGGAGGGCAGCCTTCATGTGGTCGTAGGACGACATTTGGTGATCGGGGAGCTGCAGCAGGGCATCGCGACCCTCGTTGACGAATCTCCCCCAAAGTCCGGCTCCCCAATCACTCCGGTCGATCCGGTGGGAGGTCATTGCGATCTCATAGGCTTTAAACCACTGTTGTATGTCGTCTTCTCGGACATACTCGCGGACCACATCCTTGGGGATGTGAACTTTTTTCTCAATAGGCCCCGGGGTGTGTGGTCGCTCAGGCACCCCCAGTTCCTTATTCTGTTTGCGCAGTTCTATTTCCGCCAGTCGGCGCTCGTGCTCGAGCGTTATTTTTTTCTCTTCCAGTTCTCTTTGTCTCTGCTTTTCTTCTCGTTCCTCTCGAAGCCGCATATGCTCGAGGTTGATTTTCTGTTCAGCTAACTTAAGTTCTCCATCCATCTTGAGTCGTGCCATCTCTAATTCGTGTAATCTGACTCTGTCTCTTTCTCGTATCTCCTCCTGTGAGAGGCCCGTTCCCCGCTCCTCGGGAGCCGTGGCGTTCCCCTCTGGTGTGATGCTGTTTTGGTCGGAGGGTCCTGCGACCCCAGTTTCTGTCCATGACTCAAGAGCGCGCTTTAGATCATCCTTGGTACTTAGGCCGGTGGTAGCAATGCCAAGTTCTATGCAAAATTGTCTCAGTTCGCGGTGGTTGTATTCTTCTAATTTCTCCATTTGGAACTTCTCGGTGGGGCTGCTATCTTTGGTCGACATCGTGCTTTGTCGCGGGGTGAGCTACTCTCTGTACGATTACGCGTTGATTCGGATCGCGCCGCTGGCCACCAATGTTAGAAAAGGTAGATGGACCGGGAGGGTCGGCCGGGGTCAGGAGGAGAGGTCTCCGGGGAGAGCCGTCTCCAGCGATCGTACAGACAAGTAACTTCCCCCCCACAGACAGATATCACACACGGATAAGGTTCAGTGTTCTTTATAAGCACTTATTTAAGGTACGGTTAACTGGTACAAGGAGGTCTGGACTCAGGGGTCCCCTCGATTAGAGTCTCGCAAGGTAGGGAAGGGGGTAGCGGGACAGTCTATTTACCAATCAGGTAGTTCGGATGAGATGATGATGAGCTCACAATCCTCGAGCTTGGTGGTTAGTTGGTATGGGCCGCGGCAGCGCCAGCAGGTCCCGGTGTGGATGGTCGATACAACGGGCCGCGGCAGCGCCAGCAGGTCCCCGGAAGATATACGGTCCGCGGCAGCGCCAGCAGGTCCCGGTGAGGATGGTCGTTACAACGGGCCGCGGCAGCGCCAGCAGGTCCCAGGAAGATGACTGTTGTAGAAGGCCGCGTCAGCGCCAGCAGGTCCCGGTGAGGATGGTCGTTACAACGGGCCGCGGCAGCGCCAGCAGGTCCCAGGAAGATGAAGGTTGCAGAAGGCCGCGGCAGCGCCAGCAGGCAGGACGATGGTTCACAAGAGCGGGCTACGGCAGCGCCAGTAGACCGTCAGGGTTGAGTTCACTCGGTGTCTCTCGACTCCAGGATACAACTGCCTTCCTGCTCCGGAGCTGCCTCAGTTATAGGGCTGGTGCCCTTTGATGTCCGGACCCTCGCACTTGGAGGTCGGAGGGTCCGGGATGAAGGTGTCCAGACACCCAGCAGGGGGTGGAGCCAGTGCCTGGGGGAGCTGGGGGCGCTCGGCACCTGGCGGGGGAGAGCCCTTGACACTTCGTTCTCCCATTGACCTGCCAAGTGGTCCGCTCACCTCCTGGGTGGATGGTGGTGCCGGGATGTCGGGGCCGGCCAGGCCCGGGGTTAGGGTCGAGGGGAGGCCATGCGGCCGCGTGGTGCAGGGCCCAAGATGGCGGCTTGACCCGGCCGGGAAAGCCGGTGGGGCTGGACCCCGTGATGAGTAGGGGTCCGCGGGCAGAGGGTCCGTCGGGAGACGGAGTACAGGTGCTTGTTGCGGGGATATGCCAGGTGGGCCGGAGTTCGGGCCCTGTCGAGCGGGGAGGGAGCAAGCCGTCTGTGAGGCCTGTCCAACAGTGCCCTCTCCCACACTAGTTACAGGAGTGGGTTCGAGGGAGGGTGCCCCCTCCTGCACCGGTTACCAGAGTGGGTTTGAGGGAGGGTGCCCTCTCCCACACTAGTTACAGGAGTGGGTTCGAGGGAGGGTGCCGTCTCCGACACTGGTTACCAGAGTGGGTTTAAGGGAGGGTGCCCTCTCCCACACCGTTTATGGGGAGTCTGTAAGAGTTGCTCATTGATTGAGCAATGACTTTTTCCTGGGCACACAAAAGGTGATGGGAGGAATGCTTGCAATTTCTCTAACCACTGGCAACCGCCCAGGGTAGAATCCCAGCCCAATTATTTTTTTGCTCACCCCAGTTTGGACCCAGCCATATACAAATCAATCTTGACCCTGCTCCAGTAGGAAGAGTCCAGCTGAACTGCCAGGCCGGGCCCTTCCTTGACTGGAACACAAGCATCCTAGGACCGGGTTGCCCTGATTAGGGGTCATCAGTTGGGTACAGCTTAGTTCCAGTGGGGAGAGGAGTTGGCCTAATGGCAAGGGCTTTCGACCTTGAATCTGGGGAACTGGGTTCGAGTCTCGGCAAGGCCGTGCAACATCCTGTGATTCTGGGCAAATCACTTAATCTCCCCGTGCCTTACAAATAAAATCAATCTGTCCTCATGTAATGCCACTGGTGCTATGCAAAGCGCTCTGATACCCGATTCGGGTCAAGTTCGCGCTGTATAAAACTCTGTAAAATAAAAATAAATAAAAATAAGTGGTGCAGTGAACCCAGGACTCGTGCCTGGGCATGCCTGTTACACCTAGGGCGCACATCAAACACATAAATATTGATGGAAGGAATGCTTGCAGTTTGTCTAACCTCAGGAATGCATCAAAACTCAACGTTCATCATGATATTTCCTGGATAAACTTCTCGTTTCACCTTCTCTCTTTCCCTGATCTCGCATCTCCTGGATGTGACTATTGTTTCAAATGCCTCAGTGAGAATGTCAACGAAGAGAAAGGTCAGAGTCTAAACGACAGTAACATATGCATTACAGCAGCAATGAAGATGTTGCAAAAATACATGCATTACTGGAAAATTGTAGGAATTGGGTACTTCTAGTAATTGGACAAATATGTAATTCACTGGTGGTTTGAATCTGAGATAGGGGCTTGAGGTCTCTAACACACAAAGTGGGAGATGCTGATTTGTACCAGTTAAGATATTGTGATTTTCAGGATCAGACCCCCCAGAAATCCCTTTAAACCCAATGTCCTTGGCACTGATGAGCTTGTCTTGTGGTATTTCAATATTCCTATTTGTCACTGTGATCCTATTTTCAAATGCAAAAAGAAGAGGGGGGAGGGGCTCTCCGCCCTAAAGTACTATTTGACTAAAAATATTGCCTCAGTATAAAATTGACTCCTTGTCCACAATCTTTCACAGACGCTTCCTGGGATACCAGCAGCCACCCGATCAATCCGGTCACATTTACTTGAAATCCTATGCAATTTTTTCACATTTTGCTGGACAAGTGTACTTCATGATGGGCTGACGAAAAGTAATATTTCTGAGAAAAATCATTGGTTCTAACCTCCAAAACTTTTGCCAAATAAATCTTTGGGGCATATTATCAAGCATGGTGTTAACATTATCGCTGCTTTAGCGGCAGAAAACTGGCGCTAAAGCGGCGATAATGGGCTTGATAATATTACGCAGAGAATTCTAATAGAAGCCCATGTTGACACCAGAACATGGGCTTCTATTGGAATTCTCAGGGGCATATTATCAAGCCCATTATCGCCGCTTTAGCGGCAGTTTTCTGCCGCTAAAGCGGCGATAATTTTAACGCCGTTTCTTGATAATATGCCCCTAAATCCTTTCAGGTTTTCCTTAATGTTTCTGCCCTAATCTTCAAAAACTCATACACCTTAAAATTATCTTTAAAAGAAGATAAAAACAGTGGGGCATATTATCAAGGGCAGTTCCGCCGCTTTAGCGGCACATTTAGCCCCCAAAGTGGTGATAATCCCATCGTCCCATTAGCAAGGCGGCGCTAACATGCATCAGCGCATGTTAGCAGCCGAATTACTAATGTCACGCATTTTAGCAATATACATTGCTAATGAGATGCAAAGTAGGCGTTCCCTCCTAGTGCAAACAGTGCAATGCCCGCAAAACCTACATCATGGTATTACCAACCCTGCTCCTGAACAGCGAAGCGATGAGAAAAGGCGTGCTAAGCCCCCATCATCGCAATATTCTATCGCCTGAATAAAACCTGAATTGCAATTAATGCCTATGGGAGGTGGATTGTAAGGTTAAGTTCAAACTCCCCTATTACCAAGCTTGACATTAGCGCTGTGAAATCATCGCAGGATTTCACAAGCTAATGTTCATTATCGCAGTCTATCGCAGGATTTCACATTGTCTGTCGGCTAAGCGTTGCTTATACGCAGCTGACACGGCGATGAAATCCAGCGATAATTAAAATCGCGCTAAGCGCGCTTTGTGATATTTATCGCGGACTGTAGATAATATGCCCCGGTGCATGGTAAAACAGAATCTCTGCCACTCATGGACTCAAGAACCCATGATGTCTGGTGGCTGCTGAGGGATTCAAGTGAAGCGGGTGGACTCTGTACCTTGCATGCCTTGTAAACCATAGAAGCCCTTTTATGTCATTGGTTATTTGACCCTTCCGTTGGAACAGCGCCTGGTAAGCAATTCCAGCATAGGGAGCCTATCTACATTCTCAGTTGGTGGTTGGATCTTCTGTCATTGATGATTCCTTGCTGAAATAAACATGCGATCCGATGATAAGCTGGCACCGAGGACCGTCAGAGGCGGGTGAGAGGGACCATTATTCCCCAGGCCCCACGCTTTTTCAGGGCCCCACACTCTCATGCAGCAACAATTTCAAAGTGAGCCAGGACAGTTTGTTCATTGCCTCTAAAATGGTTTAAAGCACTGGATAGTGCCACACACTGGCATGCGGACCGTATGACGCTTTTGTCCTGAACTTCGCAAAACCTTCTGATATGACTGCTCGCGAAAAGACATCAGGGGCATTTGGTTGCAAATCAGCTTCTCTTTAGCCAATGTCCCACTCTGAACAATGGCGCTTAATCCAGAAACTGCTGTATATTTGAATGTATGCACCACTCTAGCATTTACACCCTTGTCTTCTTGCCCTTGCATCAATTCATCATTTTGACAACAGGCAGTGACTCCAGAGGTATGTAAACAGTTACAACTGGGAGGCTGAAGGCATAGGCAGGGGCGGCTTCTCCACGTGGGCGGAGGAGCGTCGCCCTACTACTTTCTCGCAGTGCTAGAAGCAGAAATATAAAATGGTATGTTAAATGCCATTTTATGCTTCTGCTTCTCGCACTGTGAAAAAGCTGTAGGGTATGCCTGGGTGGTTCGTTCCTGCTCCAGGCTGGGGAGGAGTGGCTTGCCCACTGTTGTGAGCGCTGACTGTTTGGTCAGTCCCAAGGCCGACCAAACCAGTCCTGCACACTCGGCATTTTCTCTATGTAGGATGCATGCAGCCTGCATAGAGAAAATGGCCTCCCCATAGACGCCTGTGAGGTCGGCGTCCTAGCCAATCACAATGCTGCCATTGCAGTGTTGTGATTGGCTTAGGATAGGAGAGGGAGGCTGCCTGCATCCTGTAAGGCGTTAGGTGCAGAGAGGAGACGAGACACAGGACCGGAGGCAAAAGTAAGTTTAAATGTAATTTCTTTTTTAAATTAACCCCCCCTCCCAGCGCGACCTCCCAGCGCGACCCCGCCCCCCACGAGTTATTCCGGCCGCGACTGGACATAGGTTGGCTTCAATAGTGATGTGCTCACTAGTAACGGGTGGAGATAATTCTGATTTCTGCTGTGCTGGGAATGCGGAGGTGCAACTAGCATTATCCTGAGTGGTGGTGCAAGAAGAGCCATCTTTCTTGGTACTTTTTCTGCTTCATGCTTCAAAGCACTGCCCTGGCATCTACTGCTTGCATTGTTCCACTTCATCCTCTGAATGGGGTGAGTGACCACCTCACCTCAGGTCATTATGGACACCATTTCCAGTCCTGAACCTTTCCCCTTGAAATCATTTTCTTCTGGGTCCCAAATATGAGTTTAAGTGCCAGAGTGCAGGGTTGACTAGAGTCAGACTTCAATGTCTTCTCTGATTCACTGCCTCAGCATTTGCATCCAGTGATGCAACAGTTAACGGGGGTGGGGCTGGGGGGTTCAGGATTGCAATGGCACTGCTGCAATATCTTCGAACAATATCTGCATTAAGATGAGCCCTCGCATGATTCAGGATTTCCAAGGGACCTCAGCTGAGCCCTGCATCACCAAGCAGTCGGTGTCTCTGCATCGTTAATGAAGGCGTTGAGGGATGGGCGGAGGGGGGGGGGGGTGTTATTCCATCAGTTTGTTGCTTCCTGCAAGGTGTGAAAATGGGGCATCTTCGACTTTCTTTTGTGCAGCCTTCTTGCCAGCTCCTGAAAAGCCCGCACTTCGTGTGACTCATGGACGTTATCCTGGCAACCTCTCTCCTTTTTTAGGCAATGTGCCAAGCAGGGCATGCAGCAATACCGGGCAGATGCCATTATACAGACAGTGCTAGTACCATTATCTGACACAGCAGAATTAACAGTGAAGCTGATGGTGTAAAATATGCAAACTTTTGGAACTCATCTTTATGCAGTCTGTAGGAAAATAGTGTTTACTCACTGAAGTGTTCCCAGTTTCAGACTTGCCAACCTGCAAATAAGTGTGGGAGAGGAGGCGGGACCTCAGGGGGAGCGGGACCCGGAGATGGGCCGGGCTCTCAGGCCATCACAGTCTGGTGCCCTGGAGGGGTATTGGAGAGGGGGGGGGGGGGGATTGAGCTGGGGCAGGGTCTCAGGCCATCACAGACTGGTGCCCTGGAGGTGTATTAGAGACGGGGGGTGGGATTGAGATGGGGCCGGGCTCTCAGGCCATCACAGTCCGGTGCCCTGGAGGTGTATTGGAGAGGGGGGGGGGGATTGAGATGGGGCAGGGCTCTCAGGCCATCACAGTCTGGTGCCCTGGAGGTGTATTGGAGAAGGGGGTGGGGATTGAGATGGGGCCGGGCTCTCAGGCCATCACAGTCTGGTGCCCTGGAGGGGTACTGGAGACGGGGGTGGGGATTAAGATGGGGCAGGGCTCTCAGGCCATCACAGTCTGGTGCCCTGGAGGTGTATTGGAGAGGGGGGAGGGGATTGAGATGGGGCAAGGTCTCAGGCCATCACAGTCTGGTGCCCTGGAGGTGTATTGGAGAGGGGGGGGGATTGAGATGGGGCAAGGTCTCAGGCCATCACAGTCTGGTGCCCTGGAGGTGTATTGGAGAGGGGGGGGGGATTAAGATGGGGCAGGGCTCTCAGGCCATCACAGTCTGGTGCCCTGGAGGGGTATTGGAGAAGGGGGCGGGGATTGCGATGGGGCAGGGTTCTCAGGCCATCACAGTCTGGTGCCCCAGAGGGGTACTGGAGACGGGGGCAGGGATTAAGATGGGGCAGGGCTCTCAGGCCATCACAGTCTGGTGTCCTGGAGGGGTAATGGGTAGGGGGGCGGGGATTGAGATGGACTTCGGGCTTTAAGTTATCATGGTTGAAGCTGCCATGAAGGAACAGAGCAGGGGGCGGGGCCTGGGAAGAGGTTGGCCAATCCTACCCGGCCAAAATTACAACCTAATTTTAAAGTCACTTCCCTTTAGTTTACCGGGAAGTTTATGAAATCCGAAAAGGATTTAAATAGAACAGAGCATCCATGCAAGGTGGAAACCCACCCTGGAAGGGTTTCCAGCCTATCTTGCGATGTTGTCTCTTTACGGGATAACTGTGTGAAGAGCTGATGTTGTGTGACGCAATGTGACTCTGTGAAAGTTGGAATGTCTACAATGTGCAATGATGCACCAAAACTTGGTAGGTTGCCCCTGTCTCCACATTAAAATATCTAAGAGCTCCTTGTATAGTTTAGTCCACCAAAGTGTCCTGGTCCTACTGGTGTGGAGGGCCGCCGATGATGAAGCATGCCATGATAAGTCATGGGTGCGGCGACCCCTCAACTATCTTCTTTGATCCTTATGTAGGTCATGATTTATTTATCTACATTAAAATGGCCACCAGTCCGTTATTTTCACGGACCACCCTTTAAATGATCCATTGTCCGTTATTGGTTCATTGACAGACGCTTTTTGTCCATAATGACAGTGGTGCCGTGACGTGGCCAATGTTTATATATTTAGCCCCTATATTTTGCTAGAGTTGCACTCCCCATGTTAACTAGGAAATAAAATCAATTTGCAAAAGGTGTGGGCCTAAAAGCATGGTTATTACCAAGCAGCACAGGCCTTCCTTTGGCCCTGCCTCTTAATATTCATTTCATACCAGAAGAAAGAAGTGACCTGCTGCCTTCCAGTGCTCGTCTCTAAGCCCGCCTTTGGGCAGCAGCGCTGCCTTCCATTGGTGGCTTGCTCCTTAGAGAAGTGTGTAAGAAGGCACTACAAATCTTATGTTGATAGTAGGTTCTTTATTCAAAGAGCATCTCATCCATAGGTCAGGCAGCAGCTCCGGGGCACTTGTGACTGCCTCTGACCATGGAACCCCTACATGTCACAGCTGGGCTAGAATGCCCTTACATATTCCATCAATGCAAACACAAAAACACATTACCAGATACCACAGGGTGGCCTTGTGAGGCTTCGGGATGGATAAGGGTGCTGGTGCGTGATCCGCAGGAGCCCATTCAGACAAGTGATATGTTGGCATTTACCTGCATACACAGCCTTTTAAGAGCGGCTGCCCAGGAGGAGGGATGTGTAGTTGCTCTACTGGTGACCAGGCAAGGACATTATGACATCCCTGAAGGATGAGACTAGCCTGGTGGTCTAGCTAGAGCTGAGGGCGTGGCAGAGCTCAGACGGGCATTTATTTCTTCCATAGCCAGAAACAAGCGAACAAAAGTCTCACCCAGACATGGATGCAGACATTAGGGAGAACCAGAGAGAGAGGATCAGAATGCAAGAGGCCAAGAGAACCGCAAGTGTCAAAACATGTCTCATGCTAAGCGTATTGCGGAAGGGCATTATTTGCCTTCTGATGTCTGGAAGGAAGTGTTAGAATGTGGAACCGTCAATGCAATCTGTAGAGCAGCTAGTGACATTGAGTGTCCCCAGTATGTTTCCAGCTAGTGGTGGAAAACTTACTCTCCTCCAAGCAGGGCCAGACTGGAGGCCAGAACCAGCCGTGGCAGAAGGTTGACACCAGCCTCACTCTGCAGGAGGCCATGACAAGAATACGCCATTGTGGCATTGTGGTGGTCATGGCACCCCAACCTACACTGAAAGCAGTCCCTGGTCTGCAGGATTCAAGAGAAATGCCAGAGTGAAACAGTACTGCTGTCTAATATACAAACTAAAGACCTCAATTTGATTTTGACTTGTACTTGTGTAGGGTGACTGATTACATACTTTTATTTCACTGCCTGACCTCTTCAGATGTGTCCAGAAAATTGACCTGCTCTCCTAAACGTTTCTCCTGGATTTTCACCCTTGGCCCTGAGCTTTTAGAGTCACTGCACAGAATCTGCCTCCATGCCAGCTGGTCACCCTACTCTACATGTCTCTTGCCAGCTGCATGTTGTGGGCAGGTGAACCCATCAGCACATTTGCAAACATTTAAAACAAGAATCGGTCAGTGATGGACAAATAGACTTGATACATTCTCTTTCTAACAAAGATTCCTAAAGGAAGAAAAAAGGTAAAAGGATGGCTCCAGGAGTGTATCTGTCTCAGAAGAGCCTTACCACTTGCTTGGTTTTAGCTGGCACGTTAAATATCAGAGAAAGGCCTTTGTCTGCACCTCCTGCGCCTCCTTCCTTCTCACCAACCACAAGTGCTGAGGTTCCAGAAGAGCCAAGCAAACACAAGGAGATGATGGACAGAGCGCTGAAACTTTTCAAACACTCACCCCCAGTCACAGATCTAGGTTGAATCCATCATCATTCTATAGCTCACTTTACCACCCCAGTTCATACACAGCTATAGGCAAATCAGTCTTGACCCTGTGCCTCATGGGAACAGTCCAGACCGAACTGCCAAGCCATGTATTCCCTGGACAGGAAACAAGCATCCTGGGACCGGTTTCGGGCTAACAGCCCTCATCAGCTAGGCTAGCTTGAATCCAGTGGGAAAGTGAGCAAGGGACCCACGTCTCGGCATACCCTGTCAACTAGGGCGAAAAAAGCAAACACAAGGAGATGATGGACGGAGTGCTGAAACTTTTCAAACACTCACCACCGTTCCAGAAGAGCCAACATTCGCCTGGCCGAAATTGTAATTACGCAAGAGTAATTGGCATAATTTGGGTAATATCTTGTAACAAAATTGATGGAAAATTACCAAGATTATTCTATTATGTCGCATTGCATAAATTTGAGAAGAAATGTTACTGCAAGATGGACCATTCAGGTAAATTTTTAATGCGAGCAGCATTCCAGGTAGGTTTTTTACCTGAACAGACCATTTGGGTAAATTTGAAGTGGAAATTACAATCTGAATGTGAACGACCATGATTTGAATGTGAGCAGCAGTTCCTTTAACGCTGGTGGTCAACAAACATTTCAGATAGATCTTTACCCGAGTGGAGAGTTGGGTAATTTTTTAAGTGTAAAATTACAACCCCAAACACAAACAGCAGTGTTTTGAATGCAAGCAACTGGAAATCAACTCAAAATGACATTTTGAAGGTGAATTTTATAAAGTAGAAGGTGCATTTTACAGAATTACGCGTAATTCCACATAATTGTGCGGTAGTTTCATGTAATTATGCTCCATGCCCACCCCTTACCAGCATCTTCCCCAGTGCTCTGCTTTTCTAAAAGATCCTGCTGTGTGAGTGCATTATGTCTATTAGGGGGTGTCCTTGGCCCTCCGCTGCCACAATGTGAGCTAGCTGGCCGCGACACACATCCTGTGGTTCCTATTTTTGTCAAAGCTCCTTGAAGGTGGCCTGACATCTAGTTTGCACTTGTTGTGGTGGTGGTGCTGCCTGATGCTGTGTACATAGGGGTTGATTTATGAGAGGCTTGCATCGTGGTAGCATCACTTCTTTTGACACTTCTGCGGCACAAGCCTCTTAATCGTATCTATGAGGCGACGTAAAGCTACTCAATGTGGGTTTGCATGGCCTCATAGATAGGGAGTAAGACAAAGCAGCGCAAGTCGCTACTCTACCTTACGATACATCAAGGAGGTGCTCCATGGATGCTGCTGTGGGTTTTCCCACACCTCACCCATGGATTTTGATGCTACCCCAGATTTGCTTATTCATGTAAACCTGGGGCAGCACCGAAACCTTACGCCTCCCCAGAGTAGACGTAACAAGGAGCAATATTCCTTCATTTCTTCTTGCTCTCTTCTCTTCCCATGTGTGCTGCATTATGCAACACACTGTAGTATATTTTGCCATTGCGGTTTTGTTGTAATAAAGTAGATCTAGTGCAGGTAGTTTCATGTAGGTTTATTGAAGATAGATGTTACATCTTAAAGAGAGCCCCACCAGGAGCAGCCTTCCTGCTGACTCATGCACTCGCCAACATTCCAGACACCAACATTCTCTCACACAGTCACCCTGGCTGAGCAGCCGGTATAACAGATTTGCACTCCCTCCTTGATGAATCTGTTGCCCCTTTCTGCCAAAACATTGGATGAAGGAGCACAAAAAGCTGTCTGTAAGTGTATGATGTCATGTTGTGCAAAAGATTTGGACATGCAATCAGACGTAAAGTGTGAACCATTATCAGTGACTAATTGTTTGGGTGAACCTTCAATGAAAAAAACTTGTCTAAAAAATCTAATAGCTGACTCTGAGTCTGTAGATTTTACAAATTAAAAGTACATCCATTTAGAGTGATAATCTAGAAAAAGCAGCAAATACCTCATATGGTCTGGTAACAAAATAAACGGTCCTGAAAAGTCTAACCCTAATTTCTCCCATGACATTAGGATACTGGATAGAATGCAATGGGGTATTGTCTGTCTTCCAGTGTTTGTCGGAGGTGAGACATTCAGGGCACTTATCAATCCAGAATCTCACCTGGGCATCAGTTCCTGGCCACCAGTAGTACTGTTTCATTTTCCTTATGGTTTTGGTTGAACCTAAATGATTGAAATACTTGAAATGATGAAGATGGGGGTCTCCTTCTTCATCACAGTCAACACTCTCATCGTTATCAGAAGGCTTTCCTCGCACACGTGCTCTTTTCTTACACCCTCAGGTGCTATATTTTAACCCTGGGCGTAGTACTACGCTTTGCTCACGGAGCATGCATAGTTTGCACTACTACACACAACGCAAAATGCACGTACCACAGTGTAAAAACTGTGCTACCACACATAGCGTAGCAGCAATATCAACAATACCCACAAAAGCTTTGATAAAGCAATTTTAAAATCTAAAAAGCATGTAACCAATTCACAAAAGTTAACTGTGAATGAATATATTAGGCAATGAGAGAGGTGAAGATTTTGGGGTTTCCCCTAATGTAGGGGAAGGACCAAGCAGATGCCTTGAACACAAAGAGCATATCATGCTGGTGAACGATTCAGTGGTGGTCCCTTCCTCCTAGGACCACCCCAAACACAGTTATGGGCAAAAATACAATCCCAACCAAAGGCCCTGCAAAGCATTATGGGACGAGATTAGCAGTTGGCAGTGTCCAATATCAAAATAATTCTACAAAGAGCTGCAGTTCAACTAGTCGTTACTAGATGTCCCTCACGAGTCAAATGCAAAAGCATTGAATTTATTATTACATCAAGCTGCAGTTCCACTAGTGTTTACTAGATGTCCCTCACGAGTCAAATGCAAAAGCATTGAAACCCTTTCATGAAGCTTTTGCATTTGACTCGTTAGGGACATCTAGTAACGACTAGTTGAACTGCAGCTCTTTGTAGAATTATTTTGATATTGGATACTATAATATTCACTGCCCACTGCTAATCTCATCCCATAAGGGCCTTTGGTTGGGATTGTATTTTTGCCAATAACTGTGCTTGTGGTGGTCCTAAGAGGATGGGACCACGACCGAATCATTCAAGAAGATGTGCTTTTTGTTTTCAAGGCATCTGCTTGGTTCTCTCCCTAGGTTAGGGAGGATCCCAAAATCATCACCTCTCTCACTGTTTGCTAATTTATCATTTTCACTTTTGTGAAATAACTATATGCATGTTAGCATATAAAGACAGCGATACTTATTTTATCATAATTTACACTGCGCAAGATGCTGTTTGCAATTATTGCTCAGAGCAGACAAGCACACATTACTTACAGTTATGCAGTTTGCATAGCTGAGCGTAGTTCAAAGTGTACTTTGCATAGCTACGTGTAGTGCTACTACGCAAACTATGCCCAGTGTTACTATATTTACCTGTGACTGTCTGACATAACCGTCATAAGGTTTGTTTTTGCAAGTAACAGTTGATCACGCTTGTTGACTCCTAGTAACGGACACATTTGTTGTGCACAAGGGTCACTGCAGTTTCTCTTCGACGCATGTATTCTCTGCCGCAATGCTGTAAACACAAGAGTCGTTATTCATCCAATGTAGATGTCGAGAGGGCCTCCTCGTCAATATTGTCAACTGGGTGGAAACTCCAGGTGCATAACTTCTACCCCAGAGCCCATTTTTATGTGTTTCAACAAGGAACATTCCTGCATCTTTTCAACAAAGGCTACTTTTGAGAAGAGAAAATCCGCAAACCAGTACGATGAAAGGAGGTATTTATTTAAAACATGATGCAGATGGTGCTCCCTCTCCAGCCAGTAAACAACTGACCAGAGAGAGAACTTACCAAGTCACAATGGATAAGAACACTAGAACATGGGATATACAACATTCTGGGTTCAAAGATGCAGGTGACATTATCACGATCTTACCAGCATACAACACACCTTCCTCCCTTTACAAATTATACACACAACAATGAATAAATGAGACACAAAAGACATGGACATAAACTGCCCCATTACAGGCTAAGTAAAAATAGAAAAAATTATTTGCATATGGCTGGTTCGAAACTGGAATGGCATGGGAAGTAAAAAAAACTATGGGGCATATTTATAATAACTGATGCATCCCTGCATATCAGCAGGGATGCGCCAGTTATTTTGCGCCCCAGCTCCGCCACCATGGATGCGCCGCATTTATAATGCGGCGCACCATGGGGCAAAAACGGCACAGATGCGTCACGCATCTGTGCCATAAAAGTGGCGCATTGCTGGAGTTGCGTCGCAAGCGCGACACAGCTCCAGCAATGCTCTGGGGGGCCCTATCTGCACAATGCTGCGTCAATCCTTACGCCTGCTTCAAGCAGGCGCAGGGTTTTGACGCAGCATGGGCTCAAAAGTGACTGAGTGAAATCTTGTAGATTTCACTCAGCCACTTTTAGGAGGCGTTCCTGCGCCGGAACGCCCCCACCTGCCCTGGAACGCCTACATGTGGCGCAGGGCTTTACAACGTGACGCATCTCCCAGATGCGTCATGTTGTAAATACCCCACACCATGGCGCAGGATTTGCGCCGCTGCTGCGTCACAAAAGTGACGCAACGGCGGCGTAAATGAGGCGCAAGTCAAACATAGATCTGCCCCTATGGATTTAGGACCAGATCTCTGTGCTGGGGTGAATGTATGACATTGTTCTGCATTCTGCCCATCAACTGTTGTTTTTGCATTTGTCACCCCGAGTGGGAAGGGTATGCCCAGATGTGGATCCCGTGCTCTCCATGCCACTGGAATCAAGCTATCCTGGCTGAAGAGAGGCGAAACCCCGAAACCCGTCCTAGGATGCTTGTTTCCAGTCCAGGGAGGACCTCGCCTGGCAGTTCGAACTGAACTGCTCCCATGGCGGACAGGGTCAAGACTGATTTGCATATAGCTGGGTCTAAACTGGAATGGCATGGGAAGAAAAAAAACAATGGATTTAGGACCAGATCTCTGTACTGGGGTGAATGTATGACATTGTTCAGCATTCTCTCCATCAATTGTTCTTTTTGCATTTGTCACCCCGAGTGGGACGGGTATGCCCAGACGTGGGTCCCATGATCTCCATGCCACTAGAGTCAAGCTAGCCTGGCTGACATGGGGTGATGCCCCGAAACCGGGCCCAGTATGCTTGTTTCCAGTCCAGGGAGGATCTGACCTTGCAGTTCAGGCTGGACTAAACTCAGGGCAAACAGGGTCAGAACTGATTTGTAGATGGCTAGGTCTAAACTGGAATGGCATGGGGAGCAAAAAAACTATGGATTTAGGCCCAGATCTCTGTACTGGGGCGAATGCATGGCATTGTTCAACATTCTGGCCATCACATGTTCTTTTAGCATTTTTCACTCCAAGTGGGACGGGTATACCCAGATGTGGGTCCCATGCTCTACATGCCATTGCCGTTAAGCTAGCCTGGCTGATGAGGGGTGATACCCCGAAACCGGTACTAGGATGCTTGCTTCCAGTCCAGGGAGGACCTGGCCTGACAGCTCGGGCTGGACTGTTCCCATGGGGAACAGGGTCAAGACTGATTTACATATGGCTGGGTGGATGTAGGCGGCAGTGGGACCTCCAACAAGAAGTATCATAAATCCCACCCATCAACTTCCGCTTCTTCCCCCACTCTACAAGAGAGGCGAAAGATGGTCTTCCCGCCATTGGTCCTGCACTAGCTCTGCGTCGACAGTCATGACATCACTTCTAAAGGCAATGGAATACCCACCCACTTTAGGCACACCAGTGCCACCCCCACACTCTTGCTCATGTCACCCCCAAACGCAGAATACGAATGTTACAACCTGTCCCCCACCACCTAGCGTAAAATCATCGGCTGCCGGCTCTCCCTGGGATTATCTGAAATGAAACAGACTTGTCAGTCTTAAGAATTAATATTCTTTTTCTGTACCCCTGAGACATGTAATTTAAATGTAAAGTGTTCATTATGTAAAAGCGTTCTTCATCCCTGCCTCCCAGCCATGTCATTTATTTGTAAAGCGCTCCGATGCCCTCCAGGGTCCGGTTCCTGCTACAAAAACCTGAGATAAATACAATTTATACATTCCTTCTTATTCTAATATTGTGAAAGGTTCGTGTACTCGGAGTCAATACTGGTTTACTCTTTGAGTTTAACATTTTTATGAAAATACTTCATTAATTAAGCATGTGTAAGGCACAAGAAGACCGCTCTAAGCCAATATATGTCAGCTTAAGTCAATAAAACTCCAATAGCTTCATGTGGGTGTCATGTACAATTCATTGAGTGATGAAGATCCGAGGGCCATATCTTTCTGGATGCACCACAGCTCAAATGTGTTCAATTTAGAATTATTTTCAAATACAAAGAGAGAGAAGCAAGAATAGATTAAGGAAAGCTGGGGATGGGGGGTGGGGGTAGGAGGAAGGGGTGTCCTGATGTGCAGCAGGTAAAAGTAAACATTAAATATTCCAAATATATAACTAAGACGAAGAGGATTAACAAATGTGGCATAGAAGCCAATATCAGATGGGCCAACATTAGATGGTGCATTTCACACAAGAGAGCTATTTTAGGAGAATAATTCATGTAATATGTGTAAGCCATAAATGATATTTATTTACCATTAAAGATACGGATTCTTTCACTCTTGCAGACACTCATTACACCTTCGTCTATGTCCTCCGCGTCCCAGAAATTACATGATGAGGCGTTGTCGCCTGAGACATAGAAAAAGAGTTAGGATCCAATTACTTACCGGTAATCTTCATTACACTGAGTCATACATGGTCTTTCTCGTCCCCGTCACCAATGCTCCTCGTCCTCCCGGTTGCAACTCAAATTGATGTACGTGTTAGGAAGTGGTGAAGAATTCTATATACAATGGCAGTAAGAATGGAAAAAATAATTATATAAACTGAGAACTTTGATCTAATTTCATGGCAAACGCTCTGTCTGAGGCGAGAACGCCCCATCCTGTAGTGACTGGGGTGAGGAGGACTCGCGCTAGGGCCGGACTGGACATACCGGGCATCGGGCGTTCCCCCAGGAGGATGGAAGGGTGGAGGATGGTTTTCTTAATGGGGGCTGGTTTTGCAGCGGTGCTGCAATATCGTCCCCAAGTCACAAAAGCAACAGTGCTTCACACGTGCACCCCCCCAAAACACCCCCGGAGCCCTTACCACGAATTTGCCAGGGCTGCTTTGAGTTCCCAGTCCAGCCCTGAGTACCCCTCAATGTAATTAAGATTACTAACAAGTAATTGGATCAGTAACCATTAAAGACAAATTTTCGATGTTAAAGAAGCATTAACTGGTAAAGACATAATTTCATAGTTATACATATGTTGCGTTAAAGACACAGATTCACTGTTAAAGTAATTTATGAACCATTAAAGACATCCTTTGTGGTTAAAAACATGCATTACCATGAAAGACAAAGATTCACTGTTAAGGACATACATTAACTGTTGCACCCGATACTCGTCAGGTAGCATTTCCATAAACTTTTTTGCTTTTTTCACCCGGGTTTTGTTAGTTCTCTTGTGTGGTCTCCAGTCCCTGTGCACTTTCCCACTGTAAATGCAGTGTAAAAGTAAATGCAGTGTAAAAGTGTGCACGCTCTTCCTACCAGTGTTGAGAAGTATCACTGACTCGATGTTCTGAAACATGGACCGGTTTGCGATTGCAGACCGGTGGGTGCGCACTGGCATCTATAACGATTAAACTCATGAGCAGCCTGCAATGGCAGGCCACTGTGTGTGTGCACCCACACCTATGGACTCTGCGATTGTGTGTGCAGCCTGCCACCGCAGGCCTGTGCGTGCGTTCTAACACCCGTATCAGTCAAACCCGTGCCCAGTCTGATGTTGCAGACTTGTGCGGGCACACCTGCACCCGTGGTGCTGGGGACTATGTGTTGAAACCTGCCATTGCAGGTCAGTGTGCATACTAGCGCACGTGTTCCATGGTAGTGAGGAATACCTGTGTGTGTGTTCACTACCTATGTGGTTTGCTCTTCTTATAGGTTAATATGGAGAAGTGGTTTACCCTACCTCAGGCTGCAATAGTGGATTATTTATATTATTATTAGCAAAATGTATTAAGCACATGGCTACCCGTATCTGGCTTCCTAGCGCTAGCCATCACTGCCAGCGACCATCCCCCTTAAATACACAAGTGAGTTTTCAGCTGCTTTCCGAAGCAGACAGGTTGTCGCCCAGTTTAAGACTGACACGCAGAGAGTTCCACAGCTTGGGATCCAGGTTAGCAAAGGACTGACCGCCACATCTAGCCCTCCTAATTTGGAACGGTGAAAAGACCTAGCTTGGCAGGCTTAAGATCTCTGTTTGCCTTGTAGGGTTTAATAAGATGATGAAGAAGCTGTGGACCAGATCTGTATTTCGCACGGTGCGTCATACATAGTGCCTTGAATTGTACTCTTCTGTTTATCGGCAGCCAGTGCAGTGTGGCAAGTGCTGGGCGAGCTCACTGGAATCTAGGTACACCCAATAGCAGTCGGGCTGCTGCGTTTTGAATGATTGGCAGCCAGTTGGTCACTGAGATAGTCTGCCTTAAAACAGAGAGTTACCATAATCAAGGTGGATAATACAAGTCCCTGGACCACTTTTATTCATAGCTCCGCAGGGAGCCATTTGATGGTTTTCCTCAAATCTCTAAGGAGACTGAAGCAGGTGGCTGCCACCCTTTTCGCTTGCATAACCATGGAGAGTCGACTGTCCAAAATAAAACCCAGATTTATAACCTCTGGTTTAGGGAAATTGCAGTGGAGCAGCCTCGTAATGTTTCCTATCAATGGATTCACCGCGCCAAACCCTTTCCAGTGGTAAAGGTGGTTTTGGCATAACTCGCTTAGAAACGCCACTTATAGAATATCGGCATGTCTATGCTCCAAGAGTATTATGTGAAGTGGTGCCTGGCTCCAGTGCACAGCAGCGGTCGGGGGAGCACATCTGTGCATTCCCCAGCAAAGGCCATAAACCATGGGCATACAATTAGAATGACAGACCTCTGCCATATGAGGGTCAGATGGAATAGATAGGAGGGCCACATTTCGATACTTGTCCTCTAAGGGCCGGATCATGGCCCCACTAAAGTTTAAGACCTGTTAGGGGTCATGGAATATGAACCCCTGGCATACAGGCCTACAATTTAGGGAAAAATCTGTGATTCAAAGAGAAACCCCTTAAATGACCCCTAACTTCAAAGACACACAATAGTGTAACTACAGGTGCCATCCTTCAGCACGGGGTGAGATATGCTTGTGGGTACGTGGGACCGAAGAACCTAGACTGCGTAGTGCACACTGCCAGAGGACTCTATTGTGCACATAGTGGATTATTGCCATTGAAGGGGACCATGGACCCTTTCTGAATAGTGGCTGGACTGGGATGAAGACTTGCTGAAGTCTTGCGCCTTGAAGTGTGCTCTACAACGGCCTGTCGGAAGGCATTCTGTTCTCCCAGAGATCTCAGGGACATCAAAGATCTCCCACGAGGCACATACACCTTCTACCTGTAACATCTGGAGAGCGATGCCCTCCCAAGTGCCCACATCTGCTCCTGAATCTCAATGGGTGTGCGAGCGTGGACCTAAAACTCTTGCGTGGAGACTGGATTGTCTAGTGCGGAGCCCCAGAAATCTTGCCCACATCTAAGGTTTGTAGTTCCTGTACAGCAAGGTCCCTGACACTCTTAAGCATCTTATTTGTAGTGAGTTGATTCATTGGTTGTGGGATCCAAGTGACCCACTTTGCAAGCATGCCACATATTTCTTGTGCGACAGATCAACTGCATGTTCATTGCATGCAGTGTCCAATTCACAAGGTGCAGCCCTCGAAGGTGGGGGTGTACACATAGTAGTGCCTCATTCTACCTCATGTGGCTCTGCTGAACTTGCACCTGTGTTTGTGACCGGACTGGTCTGGTGCAACCTGTATCATCGTGCACCAAACATTGTGCCTCATTTCCATAGAGGTACGAAATTGCACCTCTTTGTATTTGAGACCTGAAGTGTCTGGTACGACTCATGCCAATGCATACCAGACGCTGTGCCCGGATTGTCTGGGCACAACCCTGATCATCGTGTACCTGTCGGGCAGCCGCGGTCCGTGGAGGGAGTTCCGTGGGGCGGAAAGGCGGGGCGGGGGAGGGGCAGGGCTGGGCTTATCCATATTCCAGTTTTTAGAACCCCCAGCCCTGCCCCTCCCCCTCCCCCGCCCCGCCTTTCCGCCCCACGGAACTCCCTCCACGGGCCGCAGCTGCTGTCGGGGTGCCTTCTCCTAACGAGAGGCTCCCCAGTGTTACTCCCCATTCATCGGTTGTTCCCTTTTTGACCCTCCTCACGGTGGAACAATGTCCCTCTCCACACCTGGCCCCTCCCTAAAACATCTTGGCACTAGGTAGTAGCGAGAGAGATTGACTGGGTTGGAGGAACACTTCAGAGGCAATTTGGAAGCGGGCGAAGAGACTGCGTGACTCCGGTGTGTTTTGAGATCTGTGGTGAACTTCCTGAGTGGCTGCTCAACTTCCCATGTTTACGTCTACCTTTTAATTATAACTTGTTACATATCCTCACCTGCTTCCAGAGGACCCAGACTAAATGTGACTTTGGCCATGTGTGGCCTAGTATCCGGGAGGCAGGGCTGGTTATCTTCCATCTGGAAGTATAGGACAATCAGGTGAACTAAAGGGTGGAGGGAGGCTGTGGAGATTGAGTCTACAGGATCTTATCTATTGAACAGCTGGGTACCAGTGGCACCGCATTGGGGTGCTGGGTGAGTATACATGCAAGAGTATTCCATATGGACTGGTTGATACCTGTTGCACAGTGTATGCGAGTGGAAGTGATAGTCGATGGACCACCTGTCATTCACAACGCTGGCCGGCAGTGCCCCTTTATTTATTGATTTCATACCAAAAGAAGAATGCATTTGACATTAGGTTTAACCGTGTGGCTTCAGCCGGCGGTGCTGCTCAAATGTGTTCTTGCTTCGTGCATGTACACACTTTTGATATCGCTGTGACCAGGGATGTGCCCTATAACCATTTGGGACTGTTTTATCAGAATTGCTAGGATGGGCCTGGGGTGGACAGTGTGTCGCACCTCAGAAGGGTCCTCTCTCTGTGTTGGGGGGTTAGATTAGGAATTGTCCCCAATGCGCATACATTTTTTCATTACATTATGAGTGGGCCTAGTACTGCTAGTAATATTTCCAAATATGTTTTATGGTCAAAAGTACCTGTTATAATGACTGAATGTGTGTTGAAAACAAACATTTTTACGTACATCCTGTGTGAAGTCTCTTTTGTGACGCTCTGTGTGTTTATCGTGAGTGACTGCTGTACCTTTGCTTTACACATTGCCTCTGAATTAAGCCTGACTGCTCAGTGCCAAGATACCCAAGGGTGAGCACAGGTTATACAACAAGTGTTATCACCAGCCCTTGATGGGAGCAGAAGGTTCTGCCTGGCTGGGGGCATCCCTTCACCCAACTAGAAAGTGCTGGTTTCAACATTAACTGGTGAAGACATCATTTTTTAAGTAAGACAAGCGTTACCATTAAAGACACAGATTCACTGTTAAGACATTCCTTAACAGACATTCTTCCGAAGTTAGACATGCGTTACTGCTAAAGACACAGATTCACTGTTGAGGACATTCGTTAACAGACATTCTTCCGAAGTTAGTCATGCGTTACTGCTAAAGACACAGATTCACTGTTAAGGACATTCGTTAACTGTTGAAGACATCCTTTTGAACTTAAAGACAAGCATTGCCATTAATGACATAGATTCACTATTAAGGACATTCATTAACCATCAAAGAAATTCTTTTGAAGTTAAAGACAAGCATTGCAGTTAAGGACACAGATTCACTGTTAAAGACATTCAATAACTGTTAAAGACACTGATTTACTGTTAAGGACATTCTTTGACCATTAAAGACATCATTTCGAAGAGCTCGCACCTTGCGTTCCGCTTCTGAACATTTGGTTAAAGTTCCTCGCATTTGCCGGCTCAGGATAGGCAGAGGATCATTCTCCTATCTGGGGCCAGTTAACTGGAAGCAGCTCCCCAGGGAGCTGCGCTTAACAAGGGACCTTCCCGTCTTTAAAAAGAAACTGAAAACTTGTCTTTTCACACAATCCGTATACATTTCCTCTGTAGGTGCCATCTCTGGCTTTAGCTCTGGGACACTCTTGGAAGTAGCCATGCTCTGTATAAATCCTCATACCATAACATAACATAACATAACATAACAAAGACATACATCACTGTTAAAGACACTGATTCACTGTTAAGGACAGTCTTTAAGCATTAAAGACATCATTTTGAAGTCAAAGACAAGTATTACTGTTAAAGACACAGATTCACTGTTGAGAACATTAAAGGCACGCTGATTCACTCATAAAGATATTCATTATAGCCTTATAGTCCCCTGCCAAGGGCTATACCAGTTGTTAAGTTCCCTGAATGCAGCTCAGGCCTAAAACGAGGAAGAGGGCCTTTAACAACCAGTATAGCCAGAGGCAGAAGGGCTATAAAGCCATTCGAACTTTCCACCTACTGAGGGTAGAATGTTATAAATTATAAAGGGAGAAACATGAAGACAAACATTGGAATGTTGGAACTCTGGGCTTATATCAGCCATTATAAGCTCAGAACTACTCTATTGCCTTCAATGGAGCTCTCAACATTCACATTTTTAAATATAGCTTTCGAGTTTGTTGTAGCAGGCTTTGCTGGCCATCAAAGGCGCACTCCAGCGTTAAAGGCCCAAGCTGAAGGTGAGGTCCTTTAACAAGGGAGCGGGCCTTTAATGACCAGTATTGCCCAGCTATGGAGGGCTATAAGGTTATTAGAACATTCCACCACTAGAGGGCAGAATGTTTCAATTATTAACAAAGGGCTCACGGAGCCCAAGGGGATTTAATCCAGTCGCGGCCCATGCAGGTAAGAGTGGTGGGGCTGGGTGGGGGGGGGATTTCGACCGATGACGACAAGGGAAAATTAATTATTTATTTAATTTTTCCTCGTGGTCATCTGACAATTCCCCCCCACCCGGTCCTACCACTCTTACCTGCACGGGACACAGCTGTTTAAATCCTCTCAGGCTCACTGAGGCCTTTGTTCACAGCAACAGCTGTGAACGGCAAACATATGAATGTTGGAGTTCCAGGCTTCTACCAGCCGTTAGAAGCACGGAGCACTCCGTTATCTTCAATGGAGCGCTCAAAATTCCATTTGGAGTTAAACAATACATTTTATCACAAATGGCTTGAGTAGCCACGTTGAGTCAAGCCAACAGTTGGTGCACCAGTCAAGCAAAGCCATCTTCTAAACTTCAGCCGTTTCAATGAACTGAGCCCACAAATCCATTTTCTGAGCCCAGGATTTCAGCATGCTGGTTCTGCAACAGTTTGAGGACTGCCAATGACCAGAAATTGTTCTATAAGAGAATTGATGCACAATATTTTAGAGAAACATTCCAAACTAGTTTAACCAACTTGTGAGGTATCTCACCGACATCTAAATATCATTTTAATATCTGTTTTAAAATCGTCGTTTGTTTATTCTGTACCCGGAGCTGTGTTCAATGCTCCTTAGGCCATTTCTGTAGGGCAGGTCACAGCTTCAGCTGCTGCAGACACACCCCCCCTCACGTGACTCGCACTCGGCAATATTAGCAGCCGATGACGCGTACGCGTAGCGGACGCGTGCAGCGGGCGAGCCGCGGGCGCGCCAAAGCCGAGCCCGTCTGCGCCCGTCCGCGCCAGCTCCGGGCCCAGGGCCACTTCCCCTAGCCGTGCAGACCTAGCTCACCAGAGCACTAGGATACGATACTCCTCCTCCCAGCTGATGGAGTTCAGCTTAGGGGTTTCTAGTGATCGGTGTGTATGTTTGCCCCTTGCTCCCTCTCTAATATCCGCACCTGCCACATGTCCGGGCTGTAAATTTGTTCTAACCTTCCCCTTCCCTGTAAAGCACACTACTGGCCCAGGACCCTTTCGCCATATTCATGTAGCACTCATCAATGCTCGCTCTCTCCCAAGTCACTGCTGGGAAATAAGGGAATTCATCGCATCTCAGGAGCTTGATATCCTGTTCATTACAGAATCGTGGGGAGACGCCTCCTCAGGCCCGGATTTCTGTTCAGCCCCCCCGGAGTGATACTGTGTGGTGAGACAGGACAGAACTACAGGGAGAGGAGGTGGTTTAGCCATAATTTATAAAGCCGACCTAAGAGTCAAAATTGACCCTTTAAGTCGACAAGATTGTGAAGCGCTTCTTTTTTCTATTTCACTTAATCACAATCAGGCCTTTAAAGGGATTTTGTTATATCGTCCCCCAGGCCCACACTCGCGCTTCCTTCGGGCCCTCGAAGAATTTTTAGAACTCTCTATAAGTCATCAGGATTTTACTATTCTAGGAGATTTTAATTTCCATTTAGAGGACCTAGGGGATAAAGACACCGCCCAACTGATAGCTGACCTACACGTGGCCGGCCTATCGCAACTGGTCGATGTTTCTACACATCAAGCTGGACACACGCTGGACGGGTTGTTTACTAACAACCCTAAGCTCTCCCTCTCTTCAGTTAGTTCCGTGGTATGGTCGGACCATTCTGCAGTAATCTTCACCATTCAAACTAACAACCGTAACCTTCCCAAACTCATGCCCCGTATTCCCATCAGCTCTAGAACCTGGAAAAACCTTGATCATTCACTTCTCTTCCAGACTCTAGTAGACTCCTGGTAAGAGGTCTCCCCTAATCCCAACGTAATGTCCAGCAGATATCAGGAATGGATTTCTGACGCAGTGAACCGTGTGGTTCCGGTGAAATCTTTTATTTCAAATAGGGTATCACCATCTGCTCCATGGTTCACGGATGGTCTCCGTTTACAGCGTCAATACTGTAGGGACCTGGAAAGGCGGTGGCGAAAGCACTATAATCTTGTCGATAGTAGGCCTGGGCGAAGCACTATGCTACGCTCGCATAGTTTGCGAAGTTCGCGCTACTTCGCACTACGCGAACTGCACGTAGCACAGTGCGAACACGCGTAGCGTAGTGTTGCGTAGTGCTGCGGTCATTTTTTGCTTGCTCGCAGTCCTCAACGTCAAGTTGGCGACGGCGAGCAAGCAAAATGACATCCCGGCGAGACTTTTTCCTTGTTCGCGATCAGCAACATCAAGTTGGCGATCGCGAGCATGGAAAATAAACCTCCCGGCGAGATTCCCAACGCGAGGAGGTCAGGTTTCTCATTGCGAGGAGTCACGTATGCTCGCGACCGCTCGCGATGAGAAACTACCAGTTCACGTTGAGAAAGCTGCCGCTCGAGTAAAAATCTACTCGAGCAGCAGAAAACTACAGCTCGCACTGTGCAAGATGCCATTTTCAATTATTGCACAGTGCCGGTTGCTTGTCCGCACTGTGCAATCATTGAAAACAACATCTTGCACAGTGCGAACATGTTACTACGCAGTTCGCGAAGTGCTACGCGTAGCTCGCGTAGTGTGAACTTCACTTTGCGTAGCTTCGCGAAGTGCTACTTCGCGAACTACGCCCACCCTTAGTCGATAGGCAGACTTATAAAGATGCCCTAACAATATACAAAAAATCCATTGTAAAATGCAAAAGTATTTTCTTTCTGGCCCAAATTGAATCAGCTCAAAACTCAGCCAAAAAGCTGTTCCAGGTAGTCGACACCCTGTCCAACCCTCCTACAGGTCCTCCGACGGAACCCTCACAAGTCCTGTGCAATGCGCTGGCCAGTTTCTTTTTTTCCAAGGTCTCCACGATCTATTCGTCATTTTCCCTCCCTACACGTCTCGCTGCTCTTGACCTTCCTTCTCATACGCCTAAGTTTACCAACTTTCTTCCTGTTTCATCTGAATACATTAGTAGGTTGGTTACTTCTATCAAGTCCGGTTCCCCTTTTGATCCATGCCCCCCCCGCGATATTGAACACTCTCACTGAGGTCATAGCACCTCCTCTAACGGACCTTTGCAACTCCATTTTTCGATCAGGCATTTTTCCGGAAATCTGGAAAAAGGCAGCTATTAAACCATTATTGAAAAAAACGTCTCTAGATCCCACCAAATCAGCCAGTTACAGGCCTATTGCTTGCCTACCTTTTCCGGCCAAAATATTTGAGTCAGCTATGAACCTGCAATTATCCGAGTTTATTGACCATCACAATCTTCTGGATGATAAGCAGTTCGGATTTAGGAAATATCACGGCACAGAAACGGCTTTGATAAAAGCTTCTGATGAGATTAGGACTATCATGGATCAGGGGGGGCGGCGGTCCTGGTGCTCCTTGATCTGTCTGCTGCCTTCGACACGGTCGACCATTCCATCTTGGTCGACCGTGTCGCATCCATGGGGGTAACTCATCATGCAAAAGATCTCATTGCTTCGTTTCTGGCCAACCGAACTCAAGCGGTGAAGTTGGGTAATTTCTACTCACCCACTTTTACTCTCCCTTGCGGGGTTCCTCAGGGATCCTCGCTAAGCCCCACATTATTTAATATATATGTGGCGGACCTGGCGAGGGTTATAAAAGCTCACAGGCTGCGGCTAACCACCTATGCTGACGACACCCAACTGGTGCTGTCTATTCAAAAAGATGGTCCTGCAGTCGCCGCTCAATTCCAGGAAGGGATGATGGCCATTAGCTCGTGGATGGCGGATAACAGTCTAAAACTGAACTCGGATAAGACAGAGGTGCTGACCTTTGGTAGGCTTTCTCCAGAGTGGTCTGCGACCTGGTGGCCCAGTGATATGGGCCCCCCTCCCACTCCAGTAACCAAGGTCAGGAATCTCGGCATTATGTTCGATAATAAACTGTCTTTTAAGCATCACGTCAATGCTGTGGCGGCATCTTCCTTTTATATGCTAAGAAAGATCAAGAAGTTGCTGCCATACCTCCCCTCAACTGAAGGAAAAACTTTAATTACCACCCTTGTTTTCTCAAAAATGGACTACAGCAACGGCCTCTTCCTTAATGCTCAGGAGCAGGTTCTGGCTAAGCTGCAATCAGTACAGAACGCGGCGGCTAGATTAATGCTGATGTTCCATTTCATCACCCTACATCTGCGGCCATTCGCCAGCTGCACTGGCTGAGAGTAAAGAGTCGGATAAAATTCAAGGCTCTATGCATTGCCTATAAAGCCATTCATGACTCAGGACCTAAGTTCCTGAAGGATGCTTTCCGGATCTATGTTCCTAATAGAACTTTAAGATCAGCCTCTACACACCTGCTCCCGGTGCCGCGCACCAGAACCTCCACATGGGGAGACAGACGTTTTTTGGTAGCAACTCCTAGGCTGTGGAATTCCCTCCCATTTGCTATAAAAATTGCCCCTACCCTTATCATGTTCCGTAAGCTTCTGAAGACTTGGTTATTCAACCAGTGATTCCTTCAGATGCCTTTGTCAGTAGGAAGTTCTGTATGCGCCGAGACACCCTAGGGTATTCGTGCGCAATAAAAATTGTAAAAACATAAACATAAACAAACATAAAACCAAAACAAACATTGCATGATTCAAAGGTGTGATCATTAGAACTAAAGTTTTGTTGTGTGTTTCTTGTATGGCCCATTGTTGTTTAGACTAATTATGCATATTGTAGGCCGCTTTTGTTTTGCACACATTACTAAATATCACACTTGCTTTGTGCCATTTGTATTTTCACAAGGAACCAGCACATGTTTTCGTATTATATAATTTTCCTGGGATTAAGTTTGAGCCGCCTAAGCAAGGTCAAACAACATTGCCCCTTGTCATTTTCTCTGGTCAGACACTAGCACCGAGGCATAATAGGAGAATGCAGTTGCTGTTTTGAATACACATATCTTGTCATATAACAAGGGACGGAGGGGTCTGGAAAAACACAGCCTCACTGAGCGAAGGCCCTGAGACACAAGCGCTGTTTCAGCCAAAATGTACAACATCCAGCTATGTATGCTAATGTATGGGGTCTGCCTTCGAACCCAGAGGTTTATAATCTATAGCTTTAGTAGTAGGGGAGGGTTTAAGCAGATCAGTCAGATACCATAACAGGGGTGTTTATAGTATATGGTTTATTAGCCATGTTGATGACATTATTGACATGTATCTGTTTAATAATTGCGGCTCAATTATTGCATCTTAGAGCATGATAGTTTAAATAAACATTGTAAACTTCATTCATGTCTCTTTTTTCTTATTGTGGACAAGTATGAGCGAGAGAACGAAAGGGTATGATCTGTTACCACAACCCCTGAGAGTGTCGGGAGTGTTGTGATCTGGGGTGACAAATCACTTGTCTCTCTGGAAAGGTTAGTAGGGCAAGCGAGCCGCTATAGCTAGTTGGACTCAGGATCATAGGTACTGAGGTGCTATGGTGACTCAGTCCCCTACCTACTGATGTTCTGTGGTTCCAAGCATATTTCTGTTCCTGAGTAGAATCCCTGCAACATGGCGCCACCAACATTTGGTCTGGTACTTATATGCAGGAACCCTGAGTAGTGCTTGTGTTTGTCCACAATACCATTGCACCTTTTACTGAAGACGTCTGTGGCATTGGGGAATTAACATCCACAGTGTTTAGGAGTCACTTAGTTCTGTTCATTTTTCAAGCTTGTATATTAAAAAGTTTAAACTCAGTTTGAGTTACACTTTCATCCATCTCTGTTTTCTCATGACCCAATGTATTTTATGTACATTTTTAGATGGTCCAGCTAGACTTGGCCTGCAAGCTCAAACCCAGCTGTCTGCAGCACCTGTTATCAGTACTGTCATTATTCATTCAGTTATAGGCAAAAGACCCACTAATCGTGAGGAAATTCCATTTTGGATTTCCCCAAAAATCGATCAACTTGAAGCTGTTTTTCCCCTTATGCGCACAAAGTAGCCCTGGTACCTCTGTCTGACCGGCCCCGGGTGGGAGGGGGGGGGGATCGGTGGATGGGGGGGGAGTCAGGGGCTGGGCATACATATGTTGAGTCATCAGTGTGTGGTAGCACATGCTATAGGGAATTCTCTGGCTGATGAAGCAGCCAAATCTGCAGTCTCCACAGCTAACGTAGCAGCAATTACAAGCTGTAAAACTTGTATATATATGATTTCGCACACTGCGTTCAAATTTATTTTGGCTGCAGTTGATTCTTGCTCTCGATTCCTATTGGTTTGGCCACAGTGCTCGGCTGACGTTCGGACTGTTGTTAGAGACCTGCATGTCTTAATTGGGACATATGCATACCATGCATTTCACCCAGACCTGGGTCCGCCTTTTGCGTCCAAAGCATACCAGAATTCAACTATGTCCCTGGGTGTACAGGTGCATTATTTTTCTCCATAATTGTATTGTGGAAAGAATGAACTGTTGTTTAAAGCAGTCCTTACCAGCTAGAGTATTAGGTACTGGGCGTAGTTTGGTTAACCATCTCTACGTGGTTCAATGAGCTCTCAATAACCTCCCTAAAAAGTCTCATGGTGGGCGGACCCAATACAAAGGACTTTTTGGCATCAAAATATATGTTCCAGACCTTGATGGTCCAGACATTGTGATGGCTGCCCCAACCTTTGACTTGGATAACCATTGTGTTGTCCGACAGGACCTACAAAAGTTCCTTGATGCTCACTCAAGCAAACACTTGTACACATCTTTCTCTCCAAGTGCAGACATAAAGTCTGATGTTTCTGGCTGTATTCCAAGAATTGGAGATCTCGTTCGAGAGAAGATGGTGATTAAAAAGGGGTTTGGGTCATCCTACCACGCTCTGGTGCCTGTCCTCAGACTTCAAGGTACAAGAAATGTAATCTTGCCACCGCTTCCTGGTTCTAAAGACCAACATTTTGTCTTTATCGAACATGTCAAATTACACCATGTGGCCAATACTCAATAGTAAGCCACGAGGTGTCTGTGCTACTCTACTGGACATCTGCAGCCCGTGAGCACCACCGATGCTGATACTCCCCGGCTTGGGGGGGGGGGGGGGAGTCGTCAACCGACAATACGACTGTAGTGAGTGCAGTTTCTGGTTTTTTTCTACCGATCAATGGCCACTACCTCCCAGAATGTTCAGCTATGGAACTGATCGACGGGCCGTTGGCCCCCCGTTTTTCTTCACATAAATTGAAAAGAGATTTGTCCCTCATCAACATTTCAGCCATTCCAGCGACTGATGGAATTGTTTGGGATAAAGTTCCTTTCAATATATTTGGCCCTATGGAGATCCTGCAGATACCATATGTGTTCAAAGTTTCTGTGGGTGATGAAATAGGGTTGAGTGCAAGCTGGACGCGCCCAGAGTTAGTGGTTGACACAAGGCTATTGGGAGGATTTATAGGGGATGCATGGCTAACAATTGTGAACATTTCCCAGGAGGTGCGTTGCCTGTATGAATCCAGACAGCAACCACCTGGCTAAACTCGTAGTACCAGTGAGGTAAAGACTGGTCCCCGAAACCCTGATGAAATTGCCGTAAGGTATTGGCAATGAAACATGTTGGCCTTTTCCTAAATGAAATGGTCTAAAACATACTGTTCGTTTTAATCTGAGTCTGCTCACAGCACCCAATAAAGTACATATATGTGCAAGTGAGTTACAACTCATTTTAGCTTGGAGAAGCAAATGTTGCTTTATCTTTCACCACGGGGTCCAGTGGGTATGGAATGACACTAGCACCTTTGTGCATTCTCTTACAGATTATTTCTGTTTCTTTCCTCGCCTCTTGAGCATTATCGTGACACCTTTTTTCATTTTTTCACGATCATGATGAAAAACGTAAGCAAACTGGTGAGTACCAACCAGCAGCTCCCCTGGTGATGCTTATGTGAGGTACTTTCTGACCTTACACACTCTTTTTCTTGATTACTTTAACAAGATTTTTTGCATTGTGGTGGGTTGACAAACAGTAAGAACTATACACCTGGATTCGGATGTTATTGATATTCTTGAGAAGCCAGCATCTGAGCATTGATATCACTACATTGCGCTTGGTATATTTGGAACTTGGTGGGTGTTTAAGTACAATCGGTCTCGTATATGTTGTGGTGATGAAATAGAACCTAAGTTACATTCAGATAATTTGGATGCTGAAACCGTAAATTCTATGCTTTCAGAGCTGGAATAGGATACTGTTTTTGAATCAGAGGACCTGTACCTCGATTTGGCTACTTATGCTGATTTGTTCTGTTATCACTATTATGGACATAGTTTTCTACACAGAGCCAGTAGTCAACGTACACTTTTTATTTATACACAATGGGAACATTGTCCGACTCCCCTACAAGTGAGCTCTAAAACTCATAAAGACAAATTTACGTATTTTTACAGGATACAACACTTTAGACCCACGTCATAATATTTGAAAGTAGTCCCTACCGTACCAAAACAAATATGCTTACACAGACCAGTCTCATATATACAGATTTGTCTGTCAACCAATCAATTCTTAAAGGCTAGGATTACTGGAAACACACCATTAATCTGAAATCGATTTGGGGAATGAAACCTTTGCAGGTTCAGGTGTGGAAATGGGCCTTTTTAGGGGCCCACCAGTGCAGGGTTTACCCTATCTGTCCATGGGTCCTTAAACCACCAAAGAAGAAGTTGGGACTGAAGCTAGAATATTAAATAACAAGTTTATTAATCTCACATGAGTGAGACTACCTCAATACGGTACCCTCAGGCCACTGTAGGAGGTAGTCCAAGGAGTACAGAAACCAGGGGTCTTTTATATGCATTAGTTGCATTGTCAGCATGAGACCAAGGGGAGGTACTGGTACATACAAGAATAGTTATTGACTAACATGGGCATACAAATATGTCTTGGTCAGCAAAGTGGGAGGGGAGACATTTCTGTTTGGATTAGTTAAAACAGCCTGATATTTACAAACTAAGACAGGTGCATTCTGGTAGCTACAGGCCTTTCTGAGCATGCGCAAGGCTCTGGCTCAGTACTAAAGGAGTTAACCATAGTTGATGACTCAAGCGAAATACAAGGGCAGGCAACAGTGAAGACGGAAGAATCACATGGCTAACAAATGGCTAACTAAAATGGCTGCCACAACCAAAATGGCTTCAGCTTATGCTAACAGCAATTTCTGCTTGTTTCTACAGACGACCCTTTTAGCATTAGCTGAAGACATCTCTATGATCTGGAAGGAATATAGAAAATATCTCACACATCTATTCTCATCATATCGCTAACTTCTTGGTCTAATACATATTGGGCGTTCACATTGTTAACGTTGCTCTTGGTAGGTATACAAAAGGGAAAAGAGCATTAGGCCATAATGAACACACAGATAGCAGGAGAAAATAATGGCTATTATCACAAACAGAACTGTCAATATTTTCCAACCCCAAGCAGAAAGTAAATCCCAAAATCACCCAGTCAAATTCCAAGTTTCAGGGCTCCAATGTATTTCAGTGACTATCTTATCCAGTTTCAAAATAGCCAACAACATATGTCTGATGAAATGTCTAAATAAAAACATTTTAATAGACCTTCCAGTGTTCTTCTTTATGAGGGCTTTATTATCAAAGTCTGCACAAAACGTTTCTCTTGCAGAAACAACAATATTCCAAATGCAAATATTAAAGCTGACACATATATTATCACAAAAGCAATTTTTGCTTTGGGGGACCAGGAGGACCAAACGGGGCCATGCAAATTAGGACGAGGAGCTGCAAAGGGCTGCTCCTCCTCAAAAATGGGATGACCAAAGGGGTACCTTGCTAAAAAAGTACTTGGAGAATAGAAGCCACTGTACAACCAGCCAGAGGGGAGTCTTCTCCCTGTGTCCGTCTGAGCCGCACAGGCAGAGTCTTATCGTTCATCAAATGTTCACTTCTCCAATGGTGGAGCTGCACAACTTGCAACTCAGGAAAACAATCACGGCCCAAGCTAAGGGGAAAAGTTTCTTCTTTCAGGATAGGGCAATCACCCTCCAGGGCAAACACCCTCAACAATCCTGTCCAGTGTCTCAGGCAGTGCACCAGTATTCTTCACTCTAATCTAACAGGCACCAGAGACACAGCACCTGTACCCTGAACTCAAGTCTTTCCCTAATTCCTGTGTTGCTCCGCTGGCGCACTGCTCTTTCGTCGGGCCACAGATTGTACCTAGTATGCCCAGGCACCTCTTGATCAACAAATAAAGATGCAGATTTGCATTCTCTTGGGGACCAGGACTCAGAGGCCTGATGCTGGACTATCTGAAGCAACCCTTGTTTCAGAGGGGGTCACCTCAAGCAAAACCTCCTTGCCGTCCTTGTCGATCTGTGCCTCTCTCACCTGGACATCAGGAAAAAAGGGACAGCTCTCCGTCCTGATTTGCGACCCCGTCTTTCACCCAAGACAGGGGTAGGGGTACACACTTCACATGACTGGCATGCACCCAATGCTTCCGACCTTCAACCTTCACTGCTGTCCTGGTCGCCAATAGCACTTGCATCAGTTCACGTCACCTCTGCTCTAGGCTGGACTTGCGCTAGAAATTGCGCTCCAAGAGGTAGTCTCCAGGTTGGATCTGATGTCCGGGCCCCTCTGGCAATGGTTGTAGGGCAGCAGATATCTATTGGTGGACAGAACAAAGATCATTCAAACAAGGCATACACATAATCTATCAACAGAGAGGATACTCTATTTCAGAAAACTTGTTTAGTCTCGGGTCGCCCCATACATTAGCAGGACGCCCAGGAACCACTTCATCTATCTGAGAGTAAAAAACACCCTGGACCTATTGACGAGTATACAAGGAACTTTTAGTGAACTGACAAGAGTAAACTTAATTTTTCTCTCCCAATCCCAAGCAGCCAAGGAAGTTTGTGTTCATTTACTAAACATACTCTGAATCCTTACAAAACAACTATTGTTGGTGTTTTTCTTGTGTTAGCAAGCTTGTGTTCCATAAATCATATAGTTCACAACACTTCTTCTACTTGTGATTTTTTCACTACTGTACAGGACTGTGGACACTTCTAGAATTATTTTCCTTACGTAAGAACAACTATATATTTTGCTTATAACCATGTTCTCATGTTATAGATGTAACAGGAAACCCTAAAACTGTGAACGTAACAGAGATCTGTATTGCATGAATAACTAACACATTAATCCTAAAAAAAAAAAGCATTCACCAGCTCTGGCAAGGATGTCAAAGCCACTTAGACTTGCACTGGTGAGGTGCTTTGTCTCTATTTATTTAAGAACATATTCACAGCATCTTGTGAAATGAATGACTAAAGCGCGCCCAACCAATTGTCTCATAGCCGCTCCTAGACAGCTTAGACAGGCTAGAGAGAGGAAGAGAGAGAGAACACAACAACAAGCTGCCCTGCGTACATTTCCATGCAGAATAGCTCACAGCTCACAATAATACACATAATAGGCACAAAAACTGAGAAAAAGGACAATGTGTTACTTAATTTTGCTTACCCTTTGCCCAGGAGCTAGTCTCCTACACTAGTCTCCTACCCCCGTTCGACAGTAGGTAACCTAAACAGGTGACCTCCTGTCGACAATATTTACCCCCTTTTGGCAGCTGGGCACAAACAGACTTGGAGGAGATAAATAGCTAGGGGAATCCATATCAAGGAGGCCATGTCCAATACTAGTGGACTGTACCACTTTATACATTTTGGTGTACAAGCACATTGAGCTAACTAGAAAACATTAATCCAAAACCAACTACCAATTCCTTTAGCTTTTGTACTGTTTTAACATGATGGCGCATGAATGCAAGCTTAATTTCATGGCCTTTGTCTCTGGCCCTAGCACAAAATTGTAATTTAAAACCATTATTCTGTATACATGGCAGAGCTGCTTTCTGCACATGGCGCACAGACGCAACTGCCCCTTGATAATGGTATTCAGTAGTCTCAAGAAAACAGTGATATCCCCATCTACTCCTAACAGAATTTTCAATATTTCCTTTAGCTAATGGTACCCAAAACAGATCTTTGGTGTCCAATGTTGTCCCAGGAAGGCTTAATCAAGGCCATAAGTTCATTGAAACAACTAAGTAAATTCTTCCATTTCTTTAAATGTAGTTAAATTACTAATGATGATCTAAATATTATTAACATGGATTGAGAATTAATTTGCCCTTTAATTGTCCTAGGCACATTATAGCCTCAGACATCATTAGAGCAAAGTTTACATTACCTGTAGTGTTTTATCCTACAATATTAGAATCAGGAAATTTAATTAATACAAAGGAATTAATTTGTTAAACGACTCTTCAACATTACAAGCAGGTGTTATAGCTATGTTTTTCCCATTTAGAACAAGTGACACTATAATCCACATTTGTAAAGCGCGAACATTCAGCCGTAAGGGTTTCTATGCGCTGGGGGCCATCGGGAAGATTAAGCAAGCTATTGCCCAGAGTCACATGGTGCTGGGCTAATCTGCCGCCGGTGCCGAGGATCAAACCGTGATCCCCAGATTCCAGAGTCAGTCGCCCTGGCCGCGGCGTCACACCTCTTCCTGGAGTGTGCGTTTCCTTAACACGTGTTATTAGCTGGAGACCAAAATAAAAGCAAACCTGCTTAAAAGGAATATGTTCCCCATTCAATCAAATTCAGCCGTGTTTATTTATGTGCATTATTACTACAAGGGCTATAGACTAAATGTACAACTTGCATTTACATAGAAATATAATATATTATCAGTTAAATAGTACTATCTCCAAATATAGTACCGATCCGAAATTACCAAAAGTAGAGACAAAAAAAATCTCCTCATTACCTGCCCCTTTTTATTGCAATAGAAAGGTCTAAACCAAACCAAAATCTTGGCCAAGCAAGTCCAAAACAAGAGTATCACTTTAGCGACCTTACTAAAGTCTTCAACCTCCCCCTGCCAAGCTCTGGGTTGACCTAATGGTAACGGAAAAAATGTACATCAAGGTAGATCTCAGTCGGGACCGGCCAACACATGGAGGGTCAGATCGGGAAAACTGGAAAACAGGTTGGTCTGCAAAGACAATGGGTCTCCCCGTGCAGGGTACCTCCTCAGTAGATTCCGGTCTTCCGTCATGATCACTCCCTTGGATAGCCGCGTCTCTGATGAGTCCCACAAGTTGGGCGCCAATTTGTGGAAATGAGCCTTTTTAGGGGCCCACCAGTGCAGGGTTCACCCTATCTGTCCACGGGTCCTTAAACCACCAAAGAAGAAATTGGCACTGAAGCTGGAATATTAAATAACACGTTTATTACTCTCACATGAGTGAGACTATGTCAATACGGTACCCTCGGGCAACTGTAGGAGGTAGTCCAAGGAGTATAGAAACCAGAGGTCTTTTATATACATTAGTTGCATTGTCAGCATGAGACCAAGGGGAGGTACTGGCACATACAAGAATAGTTATTGACTAACATGGGCATACAAATATGTCTTGGTCAGCAAAGTGGGAGGGGAGACATTTCTGTTTGCATCAGTTAAAACAGCCTGACATTTACAAACTAACACAGGTGCATTCTGGCAGCTGCAGGCCTTTCTGAGCATGTGCAAGGCTCTGGCTCAGTACTGAAGGAGTTAACTATAGTTGATGACTCAAGCGAAATACAAGGGCAGGCAACAGTGAAGACGGAAGAATCACATGGCTAACACATGGCTAACTAAAATGGCTGCCACAACCAAAATGGCTTCAGCTTATGCTAACAGCGAGTTCTGCTAGTGTCCACACAGGGAACGGAAACCTTATTTTGAGCCTGTTTAATTCCAACAGAAATGATTTTCGTGATTGACACCGTCCAGCAGACTGCATGTCTGGATTTACAAAAATTAAGGAAATTAAATTCCCAAACATTCCCTCCATTTCCCACTTTGATAATTGGCAAAGTGTAACAAATTACACTAAAGAACTCAATAGCATGGTGCAGAATGGTACATTTAATTCCACCCTTTCAGGTCATAATGGGTGGTTATTGTGGCCAGTAGACATTATTGGTTGTCATGCTCGCTGTCTTATTTCCACACCTAGGTTCAAATCAAACAGATCTGATCCCCGATATTCTCACTCACAACATTCTGGTATTGTTACCACCAATTCAATGGTAAAATTGTGTCAACAATGGTTGGAGCATTCAACACTGTCTGCAGTGAAATAACATCTTCCTCTCCTGTCCGAAGACATGGATTTGTCAGATTTTCTATTGGGTCCCAAATCTACATGTTCTAACAGATGCATCTATGCTGCTTATAATAAAACACGGAAATTGTCCCAAATGGAAGCTCCTGCATGTTTAAGACAAATTGATCAGGATAATTTGGGTAAAGTGCTTGGTCTTGTTGATCACAGTTTTAATACTCTTTCTTCTTGAATTTAGAATGTAAATAACATTGTGTCGTCCGTTATTTATACTATGCAAAGTGACATGTCAACATTGTATCATGGGCAAAGTCAGCTTATATTTTTTGTTGGGCCTGGCCCTTTTTGCAAGGCTAGCCCCAAACATTTTGCTAACAAGCATGTGCTCTCAGTTTAAAATGCATTGGTGATTAGTTTATTCATGATTGGAATATTTGCTTTACTAGTCAGTCCCTAGTAAAGTGCACCAGGTATGACCAGGGTCTGTAAATCAAATGCTGCTAGTGGGCTTGTAGCACTGAGTGTGCCTCCCACATGAGTAGCCCTGCAAACATGTCTCAGGCCTGCCACTACCGAGTCTGTGAGTGCAGTTTCAAACTGCCATTTGGACCTGTGATGTGCACCCACTTGCCAGGCCCAAACCTTCCTTTTTATTACATGTAAATCACCTCTAAGTTGGGCCCAAGGCAGCCCTCTTGGCAGAGTGCAGTGTATTTAAAAGGCAGGACATATACATGTCCTAGTGAACTACTGCTAATTGTGTTTTTCACTAGTGTCAGAACTATCTCTCGCACAGGGAAACATGGGGATTACCTTGAAATATATTTTAAGTGTAATTTCCCATTGGGAGCAGATTGAGATATGGAGTTTGGGGTCTCTGAACTTGCAATTTGAAAATACATCCTTTATTGAAGATGGCTTTTAAAGTGTGTGTTTGAAAATGCCACTTTTAGAAAATATCTGTAGAATCTATGTCTGGGTTAGGGTGACAGTTGGGCACTTGTGCATTCACTCTAGACAGGCACACAAAGGGAGCTGAGGTGTGCCTTGCATATCCTGATCGGCCATAACCAGGCTGATGGGCCCTCCTGAGCTAAAATGCTGGAAAGAGTTGTTACTGACACCTGAATAGGGTTGTGCCTGTCATTACACAAAGCTGTCTCCACCCCCCTGTAGTGTGTTTAGAGTCAGTACAAGGAAAGGCAGAGTTTTGGGCACTACAAAGACTTTTCTTTTAATTTAGCCTACTTCAAAGGCAGAAAAGGGTATAATTATTGGACCTCTGACACTCTCAAATAAGTAAAACAAATATTCCCTTTGGTTATGAACGGAACAGGATACAAGGTTCAACTCACAACTAGGTCGTACTTCACAAGGCGCACAATAATACAATTTGTCAATGAAAATCCCACCTAATATTTGAATCAATTGCTAAATAGCACTGAAGTTTTACATTTAAAACAATGGTTACAATGTTAACATTTCAATACACTTCCTATCTATCACAGTTTTATGCAAAACAATTCATAAAAACAATTCATAAAAACAAAAAATGTAAAATCCCCAATTACAATCAGTTTACACAATATACTATACTATGACATAAAAAGAGAACAATGGTTAGACAGTATACTTTGTCTTTCAAAGGAACATATCCTATGGGACAGTTTAGAAACCTGGCCTGAATACACTCATTTTCGTATCTGTAGGTCCAAATTTCTCCTTGGATTATATACATTGATGTGTTGACGCGTTTCGATGGCTTTGATTATTATTCCATCTTTATCAAGACAATAGTTAGTTAGTTTCTCTCTGTATTCCTTATTGTATAGTTTGGTTTATATGCCCTGTATGAAGCAAGTATATATAGAGCAATATTTGTTTAAATTACACAAAAATGCTGATTACAATGGCTAACTCAGTCTCCAAAAAAACTTACATTTTATTATGTTTTGCTTTGTTATGCACATCTTTAAAAACCAATTAAACATCATTCAAAAACCACAATGATTCTACACGATTATTGTATAAATGCACTAAAACAAATCTAATTTCACCATTTATAAATATACTGTGCCTCTATCTATAACATTTTTTATTCATTGTAAAATCATGAGTCACATTTCTATAGTCATTGTCAAATGGATCTCATATTATTACCTTAATCAAACCGAAATCCTTGCTAAATTGCTAGGTCAGGCCAAAAACTACACATACAGCCACCTATCTGCTTGCCTAAGGGTCAACTTGTCCCCTAAACTTACAATAATTAGTTAATTACCTCTTGAGTCAAACTTTATGAGTGCGTTCAGTTCTTCTACTGATTAGAACTGTTTTCTGTTCGATTTCTCTTCAGTTAATGCAGATACTCTGAAAGAATTCAATAAGGCACAAACTAAGCAGAGTAATTCTAAAGTCCAACTCTGTACGTTGCTCAAGGGCTAATTATTACTATCTCACCTACTTAGTGCAATCGATGTACTTATACGTTCTAACTTCCTTTTGGCGTACCCGAGAGGTCGCTTCAATTTCCTGCTGAGTGGCTACTGTATTTAAATGCCTAGAAAGAGAAGGGGACTATTACTTTTGACCATAAACTCGAGTAGGTCTCTGCATGCCTGCTCATAACTGCGCAATACCCTCAGCCCATGTCGTACCTTAATTACGTATTCACTTTCTTGTACACTCTCCTATGTTCGTTCGTTCATGAGGGTAGAGGGGCTGTTTGATTCTACACCTCCTCTAACTTGTTGCACTGGATGGCAAAATAAGAAGGCCCATTATATTTAGTACTGTGAATAAAATTTCTACAGTCTTTTATGTTAGTAGACGTTCCATATTAGCCTCCCGCTCTCTACCTTCCTCAAAATCGACCTTTCCACTTCTCACCTCTTAAACTGCAGAGAATCACCGATCGAATGCTCCTCTTCGTGGGCGGGTAAAGCAAACCCAGAAGAACAACTCAGGTTTAATTAATGCTACGTGTCTTCTGATTGGTTGTCCTGGCCTATTCTTACTTTGCAACATTTACATGTGCTGACTCTGCCTCTAATGAACCAGTAAGTTTTTCTTTTTGTTGGTAAATTTACATATGCTGACTCTGCCTCTAATGAACCAGGAAGTTATTCTTTTTGTAAGTAGACTTTAATATAGGAACCCAGAAATACTAATACCTGGACCAATTTAAATGTCAAAGGGCCCAGGCAAAGGACCGTGTAATTTATCTAACGCATTATTTTTAGTATTTAAAAAAATGTGTGCATTATTTCTGTCACTTTCTGACCATCTCTTAGATTGTGTGCAGATGTTTTAATTTTATCGAAAATGAATATTACAAATGCACATAATGCGTCCATTACAAATGCAACTATAGATCTATCATTCATCTTTCCAGGTGCCTCATTCTCTAAATTAGCATAACTTCTACCCAATGTGGTTGAAGTGTAGTTCGCAGTTACATAATGCTCTTATAGTACATACATACTTCAATGCTGTCTCTTCATCGACGCAGCCAGCAGTAAGGAACCAAAGTCGCGTGTCCACAGATCGACGCATCACCTCCCTTTGCAGTAAGAAACCGAAGCATCACCTCCCCTGACAGTAGAAACCGATGCTTCACCTCCCCTGGGAATAACAACCTGACACATTACTTTGTTTTTTCCAGCGCCTCATCTCCCCTGTGCCTGTTTTCATCTTTAAAGTTTGATGCATCCAAAACTTTGTGCTAAAAGTGATGCATTCATAGATTTCTATGGACTACATTTGCTTAACCTTTGAAAAGTGATTATTTTGCTTGTGTAAGTTGGATTTTTGTCGTTTTGGTCTTGGGTTATTCAGATTAATATTGGCTATTATTCTAAACTGGTGTGGACTCATTTTGTAGTATTTTCACTGTGTTACTGTATGTATGTACAAATGCCTTACACATTGTCTCTGAGATAAGATTGACTGCTCGTGCAAAGCTACCAAGGGAGTGAGCAGGGGTTACCTTAGCTGTGTGATCCCCCTTACCCAGACTAGAGTGAGGATCCCTACTTGACAGGGTGCAAACCACGGTCAACTAGAGACCCAATTTCTAACATCTATTATGCAGTTTAGCTGGATGCTTCAAACCCTTAAGAATGGGCGCGTGCCATGGCGCTATTTGAATTGCAGCAATTTGTTCTAGCCCTTTATTTGACATGCAAACAACAACTGATGGCAATGAAAGATGCAACTGACACAATGGTGTATTTAGAGAAGGTAGAACAACTTCCATTAGCTATAGTTGAAACACCTTCAGCTGTGTGGTTGATACACAGTTTTGTCTCTTTTCCCTATTTCAACATTTCAGTTCACAGCTTGCATGAAACATTTTCCTGTTCTATTGGTGGATATGAATCCCTCGGAGGCTGCTTCACTCATGAATTATGGTTGCTTCCCTTCTCCTATCATTGTGAACATGCCAATAAGGAAGTGTTCCTCACTGGAGAGTAATGCAACTCTTCTGTCGGAGAATCACTTTTTTGCCAACATGTAAAGATCCACGGCGCATGCAATGCTTTGACGCTGGATTCGGCCTGTTATTTAAAAGGAATAGCTGCTCCAACTTTTCTGCCACTTAATACGGTCCTTTTAAATGGGAGTTATTTAATGCTTAGCGATCAAGACTATTGCGGAATGTGAGCTGAAGTAACCTGTGCTTTGTCTGTTTCTAATCTCATCACTTGTTACAACAATATTCTGTTACCCCCTACGCAGGATATTGTACATAGCTCATTGTGGCCTACAATTCAATTTTTAAAGGCAGATTTCAACAAACAAAGCAGACTCAGAGCATTGTTATTTCAAAAAGAGGTAGCTCTCACATCTGTTCGCGAAACCTTCGAATTGCAGGTGGTGTTGTGTAGTTCCTATAAACCTATAAAGGATCTGCGCGTTTAGACAACATACACTGTGGGATTGGTGTCCAGACTGATTCCAGACACCCCCACCAGGTATGTTCACCTGTATACCAGCTAGCTCACAGTTCCACTAAAAACTCCTCTTACCAAGGAGAGAATAGTTCTTGGCAACTATTGAACATGAAGACCCTGTCCCATCAGGGATCGTGCAAACAGTACAGTACTTTTCGCTCAGTCACTCGTGCTCACTTTGTCTCAGAGAGTTGCACAGAATAAACAGTGGGGACGTTTTTCAATAAGTATTTATTGAACCAGCGTGATTCTAGTGTAAAATAGGTGTGCTGACGCAACCATAAGACAGAAACAGATATAAATGATTATAACCACCAATAGGGGAAATGAATGGTAGATCCCTACCAAAGTGCTAAAAACAATGAATATATGCAAGCATCGAAATACATGACAAAAATAATGCGTACTCCTACGCTGCAACCCTAACTCGATGTACCTAAGTGTCCCTAGCATGTATGTAGGTGTAGAGCCAAGAATCCCCCTAGGCTGAAGCCAACCCCATTGCCTGAAGTGAGAGACTGTGGGACTCCGTCTTGGTCTCGAGATGGACACTCCGTGAAGGATGTCAGACCAATGCGAGCTGGAGTGTCTGCATGCAGGAACCTCAGCATCTTGCCTCAGTGTGGCAGCATGGACGTTTTTCTCCTCTGCCTGCCTTGGCAAAGATATGGTGTATATATACCCAAAAGGTACCCTCAGGGGATTCTACATTGCTGTGTCAAGTCGGCCAAGGTTGATGGAAGGGATGACCCTTATAAATAGTTATTATGCAGAAAATGGTAACCCTCATATGATTCTGATAATCTTCATGCATAATTAATGAGGCTAGTTTTGGGGGAAAACCCCAAGACATTTTATGCAGTGCTTAACTAGGTTAACCCCTTCACTGCTAGTTTTTCCCCCCTGTGCTAAGCCTTTTTTTTGCTATTGGGGGTAGTTCGCTCCTAGACCCCTGTAACATTTTGACCACATAAGGTATCCATGGCAAATTTGCATCCCTTTCTTCCAACATCATGGGGATTCTAAAGGTACCCAGAATTTGTGGATTCCCCTGCAGGGGACACAGAAATTAGCTAAAATACAGCTATTTTTTTTGGAAGGGAAATTGGAAAAAAGGGCTACAGATGAAAGCATCTGGTTTTTTCCCGCAAATGGTATCAACAAAGGGGTTGTGGTGCTGAAATCATCATCTTCTCAGCTTTCAGGGACAGGCAGACTTTTGCCAGAAAACCAACATTCTTTACACAGTTTTGGCATTTTTCTGGGACAAAGCCTATTTTTTCTATTTTTTGTGCTTTCAACCTCTTTCCAGTTAATGGTAAAAGTGGGTATAAAAGCAACGATGGGTCCTGGAAAGCTATACATTTCCAAAAGTAGAAAAACTTTTGAATTCAGCAAGGGGTCATTTGTGTAGATCTTTCAAGGTTTCTGTATAGAAACTAACAGTTGAAAATAGAAGAAAATTGAAAATGAGTTAAAAACAGTCATTTGTGCCAATGTTTTCACCTGTAGCTTCTATTAAGTATGAGAGATGTTTGACAGCAATATACAGTTACGGACCCTTCTGGTTGTGGGGAAATATAGCACTTGTAGGTTCACCAAGAACTCAAGGAATCCAGAGCCAATAACTGAGTAGCGTCTTGCAATGGTTTTTTGTGTACCAGGTATACAGCAATTTATTTGGAAAAATATAACCAGGGAATAATCGGTACAAAGTCACCTATGTATTTCTGAAATGGGAACAAAATATAGAGTTTAGAAACAGTAGCTATTTGCACATCGCTGAAATTGTGTGTACCCATACCAGCTTGTGAATTATAGGTCATTTTTCAAAGTGACTTCTTTTTTACACATTGTCTTACATTTGGAAGGCAGAAATGCATTGGAAGTCAATAGGTAATAACAGTTGCTCCACAATTTTATGTTACTCTAAGTCTCCCGATACAAATGGTACCTCACTTGTGTGGGTAGGCCTATTGCCAGCAACAGGAAACGTTCCAAAACGCAACGTGGACACACCACATTTTCACAGTGACAACTGACCCTTTTTTGGCAAAGTGCCTAGGTGTAGATTTTGAACCCTAGCTCTGCCAGCACCTAGGGAAACCTAGCAAACCTATACATATTTTTTGGTACCAACTTTGTATTTATTGAAAGGTGAGGTTAGTCAAATTACACAGCTATGTGCCTACAACCATCGTGGCCGGCAGCGGAGAAAGTCCAATTTCATCAGGTAAAAGCAGTAAAACAGAGCATGTCTCATATACCTCCCATCATAATCCCAGCCGTATACTCTCTGCCCAGGGTTTTCCCCTCTCCTTCTGAGCCCTACGCCCCTCCATCACCCTAGTATTCACCCTCCTTATCCCATCAGCCGCACCCCAGCCCAGTGTATCCCACCCCGCGTGCCCGTCACCCCAAAACCTGCCTACAGCCGTGTTCACACCAGCCGGGGGAGCAGACAGAGCAAGCGCAGCTGGTGGTGCAGTCTAGTCTCTAGCATGGGTCCAGCGAGAGGAGGCCAGTAGGGCTCAGTTCCAAGTCCAGTGTTTATCACTACCCTGCCCAGGACAAGTATTTGTTGCTCCCCAAGCTAAGCCTATAGTAGTTTCATGTGCCATGCCCCAGACCGCTCATACAATGCATTACAATATTCCCAGCCTAACTCGCATTCCCCAGGAGGACTGGACTGGCTGGCGTAGCGCCACCGTACTGTGACACCAAGGCACTATCACATCGCTCAACCTCTATAAGTACTGAAGAAAGGACAAACCAAACAGACAAAGGGGGGACAGAGGCAGGGAAGGAGAAGCGGGGCGCTGAAGGCCAGAGGAGGGAATCCGGCGGATTCAACTGATCCCGCTTAATCTGGGCAGACTGTCCCCTGGGGGCCCCTAGTACCCTTGAGGTGATGTGTGCCTGTGCAGTGAGGAAGTAAGGCCCTGGCGCATTCACCTGGAGTTAGGAGCCCTCCGACGAAAAGGGCATCAGCTCCACGGACCGCGCAAGTATCCCCGGGTTCATCGGGCTAATCTCATCATCGAACAACTTTAGGGCCCGCAGTCTCGGCGGTTGCAACCGTGCATGCTCTATCCTACCTAAATGCTCCACCAAGGAATTCCAGAGGGTCCTGAACCTAGTTTCCCTCAACTGAAGCCGGGCCGTAAGCAGCTCCATCGCCATCACCTGCCAGAGGCGAGTAAACCACACATTAATGGAAGGCGTCTCCGCCTTCTTCCAGTATACCGCCACTGTTTGTTTTGCTGCGCCCAACATGTGGAGGCTCAAATGCCAGTCCCGACCCGTCATAGCCCGCCGCGACGTTGGCCGGAGGCCCAAAAGGATCCTCCGGCAGGGGGTAGCCCAGTACCCGTTTGATGTGGCTGAGGACTTCCTTCCAATAGGTAGTCAAACTCGGACACGTCCACCAAACATGGATAAAGTCTCCCAATGCCTGAGTGCAGCGCCAGCATAGCGGGGACACCTTAGGGAACATCTTCTGAAGTCGGACAGGGGTGTAGTACCACTGGGTCATCACCTTGTAGGCCGATTCCTGTTGGGGGATGCTACGGAAAGTTTTGGGGATATCGCTCCAAAGCCTTGCCCACTGCGCAGAAGTAATCCCGGAGCCGGAAAGGTTCTGCCATCGTATTTGGTATGGGTGGGGACCTGGATGCTGAGTATGCTGGAGCACCTTATATACGCGGGAAATGAGGCCCCTATATGTACCAAACGTGCGCGCCAAGGGCTCAAACGGGGTGAAAGGCCGCGTGGCCGCCTGCGCCAGCGAGGAGCCCTGCACCCAGTGCCGAAGCTGTGTGTATTGGAATCTGTCCTTTTCCGTCAGTCCAAATTCCCGTTGGCATTGCGGGAAGGATTTGAATTCCCCTCCCACAAAGAGATCTCGGATCGTCCTACAGCCGCGTTCCGTCCAGTTCTCAAAGTAGGGCAGGCGGCAGGCCGGCGGGAACTGCGGGTTGCGAGCTATGGGGGTGTGCGGAGAGGGGAAGGTGGTGAGGCTCCTGCGGACTGCCACCTTGTCCCAGATCTCTAAGACCGTCTTAGTGGGGACCGCCATGTATGCGCTGCAGTGGCGCGCCGCCCGGGGCAGCCAAGCGTGATCCCAGATCGGGCGACATGTAACTGCCCTGTCCATGTGGAACCAGATTTTTTCACTTTCCCACGCCCCCCATTCCAAAACGAAGCGGAGGTGCGACGCCCAGTAGTAGTCCAGTAGATTGGGACAGGCAAGACCACCCCTATCCCGGGGGAGCTTCAGGATTTTGTTAGAGAATCGCGGTTTCTTACCTCCCCATATGAAGGACATCAGGACCCGTTGTAGCCCCTGGATATAGTGTTCCGGTATGGGAGTCGGCAGGGTCTAAAACAGATAGAGAATCTTTGGCAAGACGGACATCTTAATTGCGTTGAGGCGACCAAGCCAGGAGAGCGGCAGGGCCTTCCAGGTGCGCAAGTCATCTAGGACCGAGCGCTTGCATTCCTGCCAGTTGGCCTGCGTCCAGGTAGCTAGGTCCGGTGTCAGGTTAAGGCCAAGGTATCTCACTGAGCTGCTCGCCCATTGGTATGGGGCGCTGCAACCTCCGCCTCCGGAATCGTGAGATTGAGCACCCAGGACTTTGTGTGATTAATTTTAAGCCCGGAGGCAAGCTCGTAAGCTTGAAGCAACGAATGCGCTGCCGGAAGCGAGGTTGAGGGAGCAGACAGCATGAGAAGAAGATCGTCGGCAAAGAGCGCGATCTTGTGGTCTCGGCCCCTAAGGGAAATGCCCTTGACATCCGGAGACTGGTGAAGGAGAATAGCAAGCGGCTCCACTACTAAGGCAAAAAGCAGGGGCGACAGGGGGCAACCCTGCCGAGTACCCCTACAGATGGGGAAGGGCTGTTTAAGCTGGCCATTCACTCGCACTCTAGCCGCGGGGGAGACGTAGGGAGCCATAATGCGCGCCTCCATTTTAGGCCCAAGGCCTATTTTCCGTAAGACTGCTCGGAGGAACGCCCAGTCCACCCGGTCGAACGCCTTTTCAGCATCAAGTGACAACAGGCAAGCCGGGATTCCCCAATGCCTGGCCTTACCCACAATGTGGGCTATGCGACGTACGTTGTCCGCGCCCTGGCGTTGGTGTATGAACCCCACCTGGTCCGGGTCAACAAGGCGAGGGAGGTGGGCACCGAGGCGTTTGGCGAGAATTTTGGTATACAGTTTGAGATCTGTATTCAATAGGGCTATGGGCCGAAAGGAGGAGCAGAGGGTGTGGTCCTTCCCTGGCTTTGGTATGAGGGCGATCTCAGCCATCGCCATGTCTGGAGATGGCCCTCCCGATTCCGCGAATGAGTTAAATAGCCGTAGGAGGTATGGTTGCAGCTGCGGCAGGAAGGTACGGAAGAACGCCACCGGGAGCCCATCTGGCCCAGGTGTCTTGCCTAATGGGAGGTCTCTCAGAGCGCCCGCTATTTCCTCTAGTGTGATAGGCTCCTCTAAGAGCTCGGAATCGTGTTTACTCAATGGCTCCCACTCACACTCCCCCAGGGTCTCCGAGATCAATGCGGGGTCCGGCGGGTCACTCACGTACAGAGAGGAGTAATAGTCATGGAACGCTTGGAGCTTCGCAGCTTCAGTGGTCACCCAGGTTTCCCCTGCCCCCTGCAGCTTCGCGATGTGAGCCTTGGCCGCCCTCGTACGTAAACGCCGCGCGAGAACTGCGCCCACCTTATCCCCGCCGATGTAAAAGCACTGTCGGAGCGCGAGTAGCGCCCATTCCGCCTTGTTCGTCCTATGCGCCCGTAGCTTCCCTCTGAAGAACCGCCAGGCGCCGCTTATGGGCTGCCAAGGGGCGGGCCTGGTCCATCTTTTCCAGCGTCTTAATTTCGCGAGCAAGTCTGGTTTCGTACAGTTGGGCCTCCCGCGTCCGAGCGACAGCTATCGCTGTGAGGGTGCCCCGTATCGTGGCCTTGAAGGCATCCCATATGACGGGAAGAGGGGTCTCTGGCAGATCATTGTTCTCGAAATATTCCAGTATGGCCGCCTGTATTTCCTCCCTGTCAACCGGGTCCCGCAGGGCGTGGTCCGGGAACCGCCAGCGGCGCGAGCCGAGTGTGCGAGTAAGGCGCTCATGGAGCAACACCTCCACATGGGCATGGTCGGAGACAGAGATATTCGAGTGTGATGCCGACATAGTGTCTTTAAGCAAGAAGTGGGAGACAAAGAGCATATCGATGCGGGAGTAAGATCGGTGCGCGTGTGAGTAATAGGTGTAATCCTTCAGCCCCGGGGAGTGGTAACGCCAAACATCTACCAAATTCAGAGTAGTAAGGGATTTTTTCACTGTGGCCGACAGGGCCCCCACCTTATTGAAAGCCTCCCCCACAACGATCCAGCTCCGCGTCCCACACCAAGTTAAAGTCGCGCCCCACTATGAGGTCCGAACTCACCGGCTCGAGGTACTCCCGGATGACCCCGCGCAGGAAGGCGTCCTGACCCTGGTTGGGGGCGTAGAGGTTGCAAAGTGTAAGCCTGCGGTGTCCCCTCGTTAGCTCGACCCTCAGGACCCGGCCCTCAGTGTCCCTACGAACCTGCACGTCCCCATGCAGGAATCCCGCCCGACAGAAGATCGCGACCCCTGCTGTTTTAGTGGCTGCAAATGACCAATACCTATGGGGAAAGCGTGGGTGGGCCATTCGAACCACATCAGCTTTGAGGAGATGCGTCTCCTGTAGGAACACTATGTCAGCGCTCTGTTGTAGCAAATATCTCCAGATCTGGTGTTGTTTGCTAGGTGAGTTGAGCCCCTTCACGTTCAGAGAGACACCCTTCCAGGAGGGTACTGTAGTCATAGACACTGGTCAACTGGTGCAATTATCCCCACCGTAGACCCCAGCCCACCCACGGAGCCCCCTCGCCAGAGAGTTTGGAAGTAGAGAGGGAGAGAAGGGGAAGGGTAGGTTCGAAAAGAAGAACTGAAACCACAAAACGTCCAACATGGCCAGCAAGACCTATTCCAGTCAAGGGAGTGGCCAGGCACAGTGGCACAGGCTATCCTGGAGATGTCACTCTCCCAAGAATAGGAGTGGGGGTCCGTCGGCACATTCGCCATTCACCAAGTACACCAGGGGGAGCCCCGGGCCGCCGCCCCACACTTGGAGCCGCAGTGGCGACCGAGGAGAGCAGGCATCCCTCCCAATCCATAGGAGGCGGCCGTGACCCTGAGGTGAGGCCACCTCGCGCTTCCGATGAAACAGCCAGTAGGCCCCCCCCTCCCGGGGGGCCTTTACCAAGAACTGCGTTGCAGACAGGGAAGCTCACTGGGGGGCGGGCTCCTGCGACCCCACTGGCGATGAGCCCGCTTCCAAGGACCGAATGTGTCGTATGATGTCCTGTTTGTCCCTTGATGATCGGCTAGCAGCAGGAGAGGGAGACCGCCCCGAACGGCGCACCCCGGACCAGCTAGGCCTGAGCGGGACACGAGGCCCCGCAGCACGTCGCACCGGGCTGGCCGGCGGGGAGTCCGGGATCTGAAGCAGCTGCGCCGCCTCCCTGTAGGAACGCAGCACCCGGCGTCGGGATTCCCATTGGAATATGAGGGCGAAGGGATGACCCCATTGTTAACGAAAGTTGAGGTCTCGCAGCTTGTCCGTAATCGGCCGGAAAGCCCTCCGGCGCCGAAGGGTCGTGGGGGCCAGGTCCTGGAACAGTTGGATCGAGGCACCCTTGTACTTGATATCGGTCCTGTCCCGGGTCGCCTTGATAATGGCCTCTTTTTCGACAAAGAAGTGGACCCGCGTCAGAATGTCGGGGACTAGACCAGGTCTCCCAGGCGGTCCAGAGACCCTGTGGGCCCGATCTAAGGCCGGCGGTGAGGCATCGTCGTCCCCCCGGAGGTCATGAAGGAGATCCGCCACGAATGTCATAATATCCGCCCCCTCCGCTCCAATCGGGACGCCTCGAATGCGGATGTTGTTGCGGCGCCCCCTATTTTCCAAATCCTCCTGCCGGATCTGTAGTTCGACATTCTGCTCCTCTAGGGTCGTTATCCGCTGCCAAAGGCGTTCCTGGTCCTCTGTGCGAGCATCCAGGGTCTTTTCCATGTCGTCCACTCTGTCCCCGAGTTCCCCCACGTCCCTCCGAAGCTCCTTGACGCAGGCCTGGACCTCCGTGCGCAGCGAGCCTATTTCAGACTTGAGGTCTTGCATGAAGAGCACCATAAAGGACTGCGTCACTGGCTCCGCCGATGTCCCGGCTCCCAACGCCTGGGAGCCCACCGGCGCCACCCCAGGCTTATTCCAAAGGTCCTTCACCGTGGTGTCTTTAGTGGACGCCGGCGGCTCCTTCCCTGGTTTTGTGCGCGTCATTATGCAGCCCCGCGGCGCCCCCACAAGAGGACCCCCACCGCAGATCGACCAGTCCACTCAGGGCCACCACCCGGTAGGCCAGCCGGTATCTAGAGGCTCACAGGCCAGGCAGCGTAGCGTCCGACTTGAGGCTGCCCCCCACTCCAGGCCGCGCGCCCTGGCCTCAGCGTCGTAGGGCGAGTATTCCGGGTGCAGCGTGGGAACAGGGCGCCGGGGCCCCCACAGACACAGACCACCCTCAGGGCAAGGGCGCCGCTAGTCCCCAAGTCCGCGAAGCCCCGTCTCAGGGCCTCCCCCGCTCACTCAGGCAGCGAATGTCGCAGAATCACCGGGTAAGGGGGTGCGTCACCTCCTCAACAGCCCCTGCTCAGCACCCCCAGAGGATCCCGGGATACCCCCACAGTAGGCCAACACAGGCTATTCGACATTCAGGGGCGAGCGCTTCGTTGTCCATGCAGGGGGAGCCCAACGGCAGGCAGGTCCCACGGCCCAAGGCCCCACCGGCGTCGCACCGCTCAGCCCTACTCCACACCAGTGTCCAGGAGAGGAGGCAATCCAGCGGCCGGGGGTTCCACCACTCCAAGGCGACGCGCCCGATAAAGGCCCCGGGTCACCCCCAGCGCAGGGCAGAGGCGCACCCCGCCAGGCAGGTCCGGAGCGTGGTCGGGGGACAGTCGCCGACCCAGCATGCGGGCGCGCTTCTGCTATCCGGGGCGGCAGCACTACTTCAAGCTACCGCGCAGGGGACCAGCCGAGACGCCCCCGGTCCGGGACTCCAGTCACGCGCTCCAAGGCAAGCCCCTGCACAAGTACGCCGGGCGTCACCACAGCTCCGTCGTCCCCAGCGTAGGCAGCACTCCCATGGGTCCTCTTAAAGCAGGGCCCACCTCAGCCCAGGCGTCCCCCGCCACCGCAGGCCGTCCTCCCCCGCAGCAGCTCGCGTGGGCAGAAGCTCGGGCCGATACCGCCCGCCGACCTCTTCACCTCAGTCCTGGCCTCTCAAGCTGAGTCGCCGATGGCTCCAGCCCCCGGCAGCAGAGACCGTCCCCTCCTCCGCTCCGCAGCGCCAGGGACACAAAATGGCAGGCTCGCCCTCACCCTCCGGAGCAGCCCCTCCAGCGTCTCCGCCTCCAGCCAACTCCGAGGTCTCTCAACCGCTGCTCTCAGGCGTCTTCGGTCCCGCCCAGGATGGCGAGGCAGCTCCGCCGGCGGGCCATGGGCACCCAGTCCGTCCGTGGAAGCGCTCCGCAGCACCCAGGAGAAGGACGATCAAAATGGCAGTCGCCTCCGCCTCGTCCGGGGCCTCTCCCCGATCCGATCTCCGGCGCCACCAGCTGCGCTCTCCGGGCTCACCAAAGCATCCGGAAGCAGCCCGCTCCCCTCCGCTGCTGTCTCGCCCCCAAAGGAGACGTTTCACCAGCCGCCAAGTCGCTGTTGGATGCTAGTTTCCCCGGTGGCAGCCCGGAGCCCCGGCAGCCCGCGTCTCACTCCATGAACAGCTTGGCCACGCCCCCCCTATACATTTTTTACAAGTAAACACCCTGAAGACTCCAGCAGGGGGTGACTTGTCTGGCTCTCACCAGGTTCTGTTACCCAGAATCCCTTGCAAACCTCAAAATCTGTAAAACAATAAAAATATTTGCCTCATATTTCTGTGGTGGCAAGTTCTGGAATCTGCATGGATCCACAAAATTCCACCCACCACGCATTCCCCAAAGTCTTCTGAGAAAAATGGTACCTCACTTGTGTGGGTAGGCCTATTGCCCGCGACAGAAAACCGCCCAAAATGCAACATGGACACACCCCATTTTCACAGTGACAACTGACTCTTTTTTTGCAAAGTGCCTAGCTGTAGATTTTGAACCCTAGCTCTGCCGGCACATAGGGAAACCTAGCAAAACTATACATTTTTGAAAAATAAACACCCAGAGGAATCCAGAATGGGGTGACTTGTCTAGCTCCCACCAGGTTCTGTTACCCAGATTCCCTTGCAAACCTCAAAATGTGTCCAATAAACCAAATGTTCCTCACATTTCTGTGGTGGAAAGTTCTGGAATCTGCGTGGATCCACAAAATTCCACCCACCCTGCATTCCCCAAAGTCTTCCAAGAAACATGGCACCTCACTTGTGTGGGTAGGTCTAGTGCCAGCGACAGAAAACGTCCCAAAACGCAACGTGGACACACCGCATTTTCACAGTAAAAACTGACCCTTTTTTTGCAAAGTGCCTAACTGTAGATTTTGAACCCTTGCTCTGCCGGCACCTAGGGAAACCAAGCAAACCTATACATTTTTTAAAACTGCACACCCAGGGGAATCCAGGATGGGGTGACTTGTCCGGTTCTCACCAGGTTCTGTTACCCAGAATCCCTTGCAAACCTCAAACTTTGTGTGGAAAAAAAATAAATTTTCCTCACATTTCTGTGGTGCCCCAAACTGTCTCCTAGGGGGCAGAAAGACAGTAGCATTTTTTGGGCATGATGGGGCCATGCCCATTCTGGGCAGCCCACACCCCTGCATCAAGAATAAAAAAAGATTCCCCGATGCCTATTGGTCTTTCTGACTCCCCCTAGAGGCAGATAAGGGGTTTTTGCCTCTATCTGCCTCTGTGGATGGTTGGGTCAGAAAAACTGTGGCAATTGTTTTGGGGGTAGGGGCATTGGCATACCCATTCTGGGCAGCCCCACCCCTATGTACAAAAAAACCCTGGTGCCTAGTGGGCGTTCTCCTGGGAGGGGCAGAAAGTCTTTTGCTTTCTTTGGGGGTAAGGTGGGGGCATTGGGATGCCCGTATTGGGCAGCCCCCACCCATGGCCTATAGACAAATAATCCCTGGTCTAGGGGGGGCAGATTGGGAGCTACTGCCCCATCTGCTCCACAGGGGGGGGGCAGAAAGACTGGTTGTGCCCAAAATTTATGGGGGGAGCAAAGGCCCTTGCCCAAGGTGCCGCTCCCCCCTCCCTGGGGCTAGTGGGTGGATCCCTGCTTGGGGATCACCCTCCTGGGGTGATTGCCAAGCAGGGATCCACTAGGGAAGAGTACAATTAGAAAGGGGAGACGCTCCCCTTTCCAACGATGCCTCTCCCATCTCCTTCGGTGCTCGGGGGGCTGAGATAGCCACACTAGCACCGAAACTGTGAATTGAAACTAAGTTTAAGCTTTGCTTTCATTGCAATTGCAAGGAAATCACAAAATATGCATGGGGAGGTTGGGGAAGCTCTTCCCCACCTCCCCAGACAAAAAAGGGAAATCCCTCCGCTATCTGCAGCAGAGGGATTTTGTGAGCATGTGCTCATGACAGGATGATTCCGTCATGAGCACAGGAGCACTGGTGCTCATGATGGAACCATTCCGTCATGAGCACCCAAAATCTTATGGCCAATAGCAAAAGCCATTATGTAGTGTAATGGTGCGGTAAATGAATGTGAAGAGTCAGGAGAGTACTCAGGCCTATATTGGGGTACCCTATGAAATATAACAGTGGCTAGGACTTCTAATGAAATACAGTCATGCTGTTATTGCTCATTTGCAGCATTCTCATCCTATTTCTGCTTCTCCGCAATAGATGTCACATTTGCAATCCCCTGGACCTGCTAATGCTTCAGCACTATTGTGAGCACATGCTTCAATACTTTGGAATATTTCTACTACAAGAACTGGGTCACAATTGGTCATTAACATTCAGACCTCACTGCATTACCTCTGTGCAATGTGTGTTCCACTGCCTCTTGTGTCCCTTTGAATGGGCAATGGATATTAGCCTGGCTTGGCAGACGCCAGCTGCGGTGGACATTGAACTGCTAATGAGTCCCTTAGCAACTCACTTTCAGGCTTTGTCCCTTGGGTTTGCGGTTTCTCCACAATTCAAGGTTAGAGCCACTTACTTTTGAGGAAATGTATGCATCGGCACATGGATCACAGAATAAAGGTTCTACTAACAAAACTGCGGGTTACCCGGTAGCAATCTCAGCATCGGCTGAGACTGAGGATCATGTCTGTTCTCTGGAACTTGTGACTTATGCTGTTAGTTGTCTTCTCCATAGTCGGATTTCTTTTTGGAATTCCTGGCCATGCAGTTTGCGAGTGACAGCGTGGATTTCTCTGCCGCACCATTATTTGACTATTTTTCTAAATTGACAAATCATTTCCTATATAATATTGTTGCCAAAAAACTTTTTTATGAATTATGATTTGAGTTTGTTTATCTTGATTGCATTTATATTTGTTAGTGATTTATTGTGCTTTTCTCCTGGTCAAAGGGAGGGTGCCATGTGTTTCATGTATCGCCCATTAATGTTTTCCCTATGTTAGCCTAATTATGCACATTGTAGACCCCTTTTATTTTGCACTCATTACTAAATATCATGCTTGCCTTTGTGCCACGTTGTATTTTCACATAGAACCAGTAAATGCTTTTGCATTTTAATCTTTTCTTGTGATTTAGTCTGAGCAGCTTAAGCAAGGTCAAGCAACATTGCCCCTTATTCTCTCTGGTCAGACACTGGCACCTAGGCATAATAGGAGAATGCAGCTGCTGTTTTGAATACACTTATCTAGTCATATAACTGAGGACAGGGGTTCTGAAAAAACACAACTTCACCGGATGAAGGTCCTGAGACACGAGCACTGCGTCAGCCGAAGTGTAGAACATCCATCTATGGATGCTAAGGTACGGGGTCCGCCACCAAACCCAGAGATCTATCATTTATAACCGCTTAGCTTTAGTGGTGGGGGAGGGTTTTATCAGATCTGTCAGATAACATGACAGGGCTCTTTATTGTATATATCGTTTATTAACCATGCTGATGACATTATTGACATGTATTTGTTTCATAATTGTGGCATGATGAGTGCATCTTAAGCTCGAGAGTTTAATCATTGAAAACTTCACTTGAGTCTCTTTTTTATCTTATTGTGGACAAGTACGAGAATGAAAAGGGTGTTTCCAGTTACTGGGATCCCTGAGAGAGTTTGGAGTTTTGTGTTCTGAGGTGTCAGTTCGTTTGTACCTCTGGTAAGGTTGGGAGGGCAAGAGAGGCACTATAGCTAGTCGGACTCGGGCTGATGGATTCTGAGGTGGTAGGGTTACTCAGTCTCTACATACTGATGTTCTGTGGTCCAAAGCATAGTTCTGTTCCAGAGCAGAGTCCCTGCAACACGTTTAACTGTAACTATTTCTTGTGGTTTCAGCACACCTCATAGTATCCACGGTTTCTTAGTCCCCCAAAATAATACAAATACAGTCTTGTCTACTCCCATAGGAAATGAAACCAGGCCACTGAGTGGACATGGACATTGGGTACAAGACAGCAGCAGGATCCATAAGTGTGAAAGGGTAGAAATGACCGTACCTTAATAGCATCAGCAGGGTCTCCTGTCAGTCTACAGTACAAGGGCCTTAAGCCCTGCTCCCTGAAACATAATGACTGGAGAGCTGCATGAGTTGTAGGGTCAACTATCTGTCTCTGCCTCTACTTCTAACCCTACCTCTGCCTCTACCTCAGCCTCTAACTCTTTCCTCTACCTCTTTCCTCTACCTCTACCTCAATGTCTACCTCTACTGCTACCTCTGTCTCTACCTCTGCCTCTGCGTTTGCCTCTGCCTCTACCTTTACCTCTGCATCTTTCCCCTACCCCTACCTGTACCTCTGCCTCTGTCGCTACCTCTACCTCTGCCTATACCTCTACCTCTGCCTATACCTCTACCTCTATCTTTAACTGTACCTCTGCCTCTTTTCTCTACCCCTTCCTCCACCTCTGCCTTGGTCACTACCTCTGCCTCTGCCTCTACTTCTGCCTCTGCCTCTGCCTCTTCCTCTGCTTTGGCCTCTACTTCTACCTGTGCCTCAGCCTTTACCTCTACTTCTACATCTAACTCCACCTCTACCTGTGTATCTACCTTTAACTCAACCTCTGTATCTTTCCCCTACCTCTACCCTTACCTCCACTGCTATCTCTATCTATACCTCTACCTCTGCCTCTACCTCTACCTTTATCCCTTTTTCTGCCTTGGCCTCTACCGCTGCCTTTACCTCTGCCTATATATCTACCTCTACCGTTACCTCTACCTCTAACTCCACCACCAGTAAGATGGGTTCATATGTAGGGGTCAGACTGAGAGTGCCTCAGTTACCAGGCCTTGGTCTGCAGAATCAACAGCTTTTGTTAAAACATCTATCACTGGAGGCCATAACGGGTGTATTATTATTTGCATGATTGAGCAGAGAGGCTTCTGAGATCCTGGAGTAAGGATGGAATACTTATGAACGTCTGAGTCACAGACTCAGAGGCTCTTCTATTATCTGATCACACTGAGGAGGTACTGCTGTGTTTGGTTCTCTCAAGGCCTTGTGGCTGTGCCGAGACCATCTGCCATGCTTCTTGCAGCAGCGTAGGTGCTTTGATGTTCTTGAAAAACCAAACCCTAACAGCCATGTCGTCCTGAGAGTTTTCTCGCAGGTTGGGACCTCTGGTATCTATCTATCTATCTATCTATCTATCTATCTATCTATCTATCTATCTATCTATCTATCTATCTATCTATCTATCTATCTATCTATCTATCTATCTATCTATCTATCTATCTATCTATCTATCTATCTATCTATCTATCTATCTATCTATCTATCTATCTATCTATCTATCCATCTGCCTGTCTGTTTATTTATCACATGTATAGACGAACATATCTACCTAGATCTCCATTTTTGTATTAGGATTAGCTCCCATACAAATGCCTGCTTTTTGTTCTATCAATCAATCAGTAGAATTGTAGAGCGCTTCTTGTCACCAACTGCATTCTGGAGGGATATCGGGGATATGAACTCAGCGACATCATTTTCTAGAGTGCTCTGAAGTGGACTCTGCAACATCCCAGCCTGCAGTGGTGTGGAGTCAGTGAGGTATGATGCCCACCAGCATCCCCGCAGAGGTACCACTGCCAGCAGGAAGAGTCTTTGGAGACCAACAGTCCTTTCTAAGAAGAGCACATGTCCACCACATCTCCCTCCCTATCGCACAGTTATCCACACCACACAGAAGTGATATGCACATTACTTACAACTGGAAACAATGCTGAACATAACATTTACCCTTCTTCACCTGGCCACTACACAGTACAAGAGCATCCCCCTTCAGATCTATGACCCATGTAGGAATGGAAAGCCTTTCCTCAATCTTTGTGTCCCCACATCCCATTCTTGCCTCCGACATAGTCATCAACAGTGTCTCTCCTGCTACCATCCACACTGCCATACTTCCCTTCTCTTCATCACCCTCATCATAGAGACCCCGCCATACCACCTCCAGAATAGGCAAATGTGAGAGAAGTTTGTAGGAACATTTTCCAACCCGGGTACCCAGTCCGGTTTGTACTGGGTTTGGCGAAACCTATGCTGTCACCTAGCTAACCTAGATGTGGCATGCCTCCTGCCGGTGGTAGAAAAGATGCCATCTAGTCTGCTATGGTCTGTATGCAGGGTAGATTCAGTACCCAAAATATCATTTTGAAAATGATGCTCATGCCGCTTACATGCAAGGACCTCTTCTCACACGATAAAGGAATAGCTGGCTTCAGCACCTCTCAAGCCCCAAGATGTAAACCTCCAACTCACGCCCATCTCTTTCGTGCAATGAACAGCAAAACAGTGCCAAGAGTATCCCCACAGCAATTAACAACAAAACAGTGCTTAAACTATCCCCACAGCAATGAGCAACAAAACAGTGCTAAGAATAGCCCCACAGCAACTAACAACAAACCTGTGCTTAAACTATCTCTACTGCAACAAACAACAAACCAGTGCCACAGCACCACGACTATCCCCACAGCAATGAACAACAAACCAGTGCTTAAACTATCCCCACAGCAATGAGCAACAAAACAGTGCTAAGAATAGCCCCACAGCAATGAACAACAAACCAGTGCTTAAAGTATCCCCACAGCAACTAACAACAAACCCGTGCTTAAACTATCTCTACTGCAACAAACAACAAACCAGTGCCACAGCACCACGACTATCCCCACAGCAATGTACAACAAACCAGTGCTTAAACTATCCCCACAGCAATGAACAACAAAACAGTGCTAAGAATAGCCCCACAGCAATGAACAACAAACCAGTGCTTAAACTATCCCCACAGCAATTAACAACAAAACAGTGCTTAAACTATCTCTACTTCAACAAACAACAAACCAGTGCCACAGCACCACGACTATCCCCACAGCAATGAACAACAAACCAGTGCTTAAACTATCCACACAGCAATGAAAAACAAAACAGTGCTAAGAATAGCCCCACAGCAATGAACAACAAACCAGTGCTTAAAGTATCCCCACAGCAATGAACAACAAAACAGTGCTAAGAATATCCCCACAGCAACAAACAACAAACCAGTGCTTAAACTATCCATACCGCAAGAAACAACAAACCAGTGCCACAGCACCATGACGTTCCCCACAGCAATGAACAAACCAGTGCTTAAACTATCCCCACAGCAATGAACAAAACAATGCTAAGACCATTCCCACTGCAAAAAACAAACCAGTGCCACAGCCCCAAGATTATCTTCATTGCAACAAACAACATAACAGTGCCTAGACTATCTGCACAGCAATGAACAATAAAACAGTGCCAAGATTTTCCCCAATTCAATGAACAACATACCAATGCCTAAACTATCCCCACTCCAATGAACAACAAACACTGCCAAGACTAACTTCAAAGCAACGAACAACAAACCAGTGCCTAAAGTATCCCAACTGCAGCAAACAACAAACCAGTGCCTAAACTAGCCCCACTCCAATGAACAACAAAAAGTGAAAAGACTATCCCCAGAGCAACAAACAAGAAACCAGTGCTAAATGATCCCAACTGCAACTAACAACAAAACTGCGCCAAGGCTATCTCCACTACAACAAACAGTGCCAAGACTATCCCCAATGCAACTAACAACAAAACAGCGCCAAGGCTATATCTACTGCAACAAACAACAAAGGGGCATATTCTTAAGGACCTATCGCCGAGTTAGCAGCAATTTATCACAGCCAAAGTGGTGATAAATGTATTGCACCATTCACAAGCTGGTGTTAACAGCTGATATCACCAATTTTCCTGCGATAGTAGCCGAAAAAACCAACGCCACGGATGACACCAGCAACTAACGCTAATGAGATGCAGAGTAGGCGTTCCTTTGCAAAAAGCCATGACAACACCACTTTGCAACATTCTCAATGACCAACCCGATCTGAGATAAGATCCCAAAACATGAGATAAGGTGCGTTAGCAGCAGGAATTTAACACCTGCTCGTACCTGGTGTTAAGTCAGACGACAACCTGCACCATGAAAGGGAGCCCAACACACAGCCACACCTGAAGAACAACAGATTCCATGGAGCCACTGCTCAGGCCGCTCAGACACCCAAGAGGGCCACTGTGGAAATTTAGCGTGCAAACTGAACATCATCTGCGCCATCTTGCCTCTCCCCAGCGCCACGCACAACGAATGCACGGCCGCCATTTTAGGCACCCCACTCTCTCCCCGTTCACTCTCGACCGCCAGCGCTTTCCCCTGGCGCTGCAAGCATCCCCCGCGCGCCGGCCACCCCCGCTCTCTCATACAGGCCATAAACCCTCTCCTTCTGCGCGACCCTGCTACGGAACCACTCCCAACCGACAACCCATACATGGTCATGCCTCTCCTTTGATAACCCCCTTCCTCTGCGCCCCATTGTCTGAATTGGTCCCAGGCCATCACCTAGCCCTGCGGATGCAGTTTACTGCCCCTACTGTAAGGGAAACACCCCACATCAAAGGGATTACAGTAGATCAAAGCCCCTACCCCCTGAGACCCGGCCAGTTGCACACACCCCCGGGAATTAGCGGAATTCCCTGCTGCGCGATAGCCATCTCCCACTGCGGGTAGGGTGGGAACTTCTACTGTATCTATGTGTGGGATCGGATCTGAGCCGGGGCTTCAGGGGATGTTCTTTCAGGCATCAAGGGAATCTCAAGAATGTACTATGTGTAATAAAGCAATAAACCAGTGTATAAGAGACCAGGTCTCAGAGATGCAGTTAGAGCACCTCGTGACGATACCTTGCTGTCTGATCTGATGTGTTCTGCTCCGACGGAATAAAACCTTGTTTCCTGCCTTCCAGTCTCCGGCGCCTGCCTCTTTCATTGGTAAATTATCGAGTGGTATGAGAGGCGATTACCGCCGGGCAATACTTGAAAGGTTATCGACTGAAACTGCCGCTACCATTTAACAATTGGCGTCCCAAACGTGGGGCCCATCAGCGACACGTGGATCCAGTGGGAGAGGTCCCGACGACAGAGTGAACGACTGCAACGATCGGGAGAGCTCCTGCCCAATAGACCCTCGTCTGGCAGCCGATCATCCGAACTTCACTGGTTCCGAGCAGACCTCTCTCGAGTGATCTACGGTCCTGACTGGGAACCATCAGGAGTGCCGCGGCAAATACGGAGAATAGAGGACGATCGGGCGCTGGAGGCGGAAGACGAGAAACTGTCCACGCGGTCCGGGTAAGGTCGTGAAATACGACAAAAGTGCGAAATAATTGATTGATTGTTTGAATACTAGTATTGCTCATTGATTGTTCTTTTTGAGATATTCGCTGTCTACAAACGGGGAGGAGTAGAAATACTCTCTCTCTCTCCCTTTGCAGATAGTGAAGGGTAGGTAACGCAGACTTTTGTCCCCGTTGAAACCCGTCGTGCCTATCTTTATCTCCCCATTGATTGATTGTCCGAACATTGATTGTTTTGAAGAATAGTACTTTTTGAGATATTCTCTGTTTGCAAATAACGTAGAATAGGAATATTCTGTCTAGTCTTTGCAAATAGTGAAGGGTAGGTAACGCAGACTTTTGTCCCCGTTGAAACCCGTCGTGCCTATCTTTATCTCCCCATTGATTGATTGATTGATTGTCCGAACACTAGTTGTTCGATATTGGTTCTTTGGAGGTATTCTCTGCTTACAAATAACGAGGAATAGAGATATTCTGTCTAGTCTTTGCAAGCAGTGAAAAGATAGGTAGTGCTGACTTTTGTCCCCGTTGAAACCCGTCATGCCTATCTTCTCCCCACTGATTGGTAGTTGGTTCTGCCCGGACCGCTTATTAGAGGTGAACCACCCGACTCCACTGGAAGGCACCCCTAATAAGGACATGTTCACTAAATACGGACTAGTCGCCGTGGCTTATAGCAAGCTGTGGCATAAATATACCAAGAAGGACCCCGAAAGTCAGTGGCCACTGATGGGATCCTTCGACGACCGCAAGATAGAAGCGCTAGAAGTAGCTCTGCGTAGCAATAAGACGACGCCTACTATGCTTGACAGTATTGGCATGTGGCGCAAAGAAGCGACGCAACGGAAAAAGAGGGAAGAAGTAAAAGCAGAAAAGGAATTACGAAAGGCAGCTCACCTAGCCGCTAAAAAGTTAGAAGAAGACATAAAGGAGAGAAGGGAAACTAAACTAAGACAGGAGCCCGAAACCTCAGGCCAGTACGCTGTTAGGACCCCTTCTTTGCTCTACCCTGTATTGTCCTCCAAGCAGCAAACGAATGACGAATTACTGTTAGGTCCCCCGACCATTTACATGCCCCCTCCGTATGCACCCTCCCAATCGGTAGTGCAACACCCACAACCCCCGAACACGAACGAAAGCAGTACAGGGGCCTCGGCCCTCACGGCCTCCGCGCCGGCTGAGCCTCTTGTACTGAACCTAACGTCGACTACAACGCTAGACGACCATGAGATAGGAAAGAAAGAGTCCACCAGAATGAATCGGTTAACTAAAGATGAACGAGCAGGAATTGACAAGATAGTAGGGACGCTGGTGGAGCGAAAAGAAAGTGAGGAGTATATAACGGACGTGTATAAATCGTATGCCGACAGCCGCAGACGACACTTCGTCGTACGGCTCTGTTATCACACCCTGAATACATATGAGGATAGGTACCACGATAAAGGTCCCGAAGGCCTAGCGGCCCTATATAGGAAGGTAGACATTGGGGAAGAAAGAGAGGGCGATGTAACGAACCTCTTCACTCGTACACTCGAGGTCTACCGACACCTTAAAGAACATGGACAGACAACCAAAACAGAAACCCCCATAGCAACTAAGCCCCAGGGAGGAAGGGCCGATGCCATGATGCCCATTAAAGAAGCTGCCCCCTATTGGGTCCCCCCACGGGGTCAGGGAACGCACGACGACATCAACCACCAAGATGCGAAGGGAAGGGTTGTATATAACTGGGTCTACCAGCCGTGGGACCGGCAAGATATTTTGACCTTTAGAAAGACCCTACCCGACTTGAGAAAGAACCCGACTGCCTTCTACACTGAATTAGGCACAGTCTTAGGCTCAACGATAATGACGTTAGCAGATATCGACTTGTTCTTTGGGCTATGTCTGCCGGCTGATGTGTGGAAACAAATCCGGAAAGTTGACCACGCTGAGCCGTTCGGATATACCTGGGTACAACTCGATACCATAGATAAACAGCGAGAGCCAGGACAGAAACCCCCGAAAGCCATCTTAGAGCTCCCAGACAAGATTGTACAAAAGCTGAAGACTCTCATCCCAGAAAGAAAGGTAGACTGGTCGATAGTGACGGCTTGCCGCCAGAAACCCCAGGAAGATGTGTCTGAATACTTCTACCGATTCGAGACTGTGTTTTCCGATTACAGTGGCCAAGACATGACCACCGCAACCGGACACCACCTCTTTGTCCAGAATTATGTAAAGGGTCTGTCGCCAGAAGTTTCCCAGAAGTTACAGACCAGCGAGAGCAGTTGGGCAGCCTCCAAACCCGCAGCAATTCTCCAGATGGCCCAATACTACGAAAACCAGAAAAACGAGAACGATAGAGCGTCAGAGAAGAAGAAAAAGGAATTAAAGGAGAGGGTGATGATAGCTCAGTTGCAAGGGGTGACCATAGGAAGGGAACCCCCGAAAGAGAACTACCAACCAACCGCCCCTGGAAAGCTACCCCCTAGAGACCATACACCTACACCCTACAACGGACGGAGAGACTTAGATGGGAACCAATGTGCGTTCTGTAGAGGGTTCGGACACTGGAAATCCCAGTGCCCGGTCCTTCTGGAAATGAATAAAAATAGAAACCCCAGAGACACAGCATATGACCCCAGAAATAGAGGACGGGGACGAGGGCACACGAACGACGCCATCAACGACAGGCCAGGCAGACCAAACACCTTTGATCTCCCCCGACAAAACCAGTGTCAGCAGTCCGACTATGAAAGCACTCATGACTTCGCATAGGACCGCCAGGGGCAAGGGAGGGATCCAGTCGAACTCCGTGTTGACCAGCAAGGTCCTTACGTCACCGCTAAGGTCTTGGGCACAAAATCTCCATTCCTGGTAGATACTGGGGCGACACGTAGTGCGTTATCTAAACGACTGATTCCTAGGGCACCCTTGTCTGGCTCACACGTAACCTCAATAGGCTTTGACGGAACGCCCTCCACTAACCCCTTATCAGCACCAATCCCCTTTGATTTAGAAGATAACACCACTGACACGACCTTTCTGCTCTCCTCCAACACCCCCGATGCTATTATGGGACTTGATTTGCTAAAACATTTTCGAGCCACTATCAGATGCTCCCCAGACGGAGTTCGAGTCATCCTACACGATAACCCAGATCTGTCCAGACCCTGTCACACTCGGCGTATGCTCTCTATAACCGATGCCGATATGTCCCTACTCGACACATTACCTTCACATCTATGGGCTAAAACCGACTCAGATGTAGGGCGCATGGTGATCGACCCGGTACACATAACCGTCCGACCGGACGCAGTGCTCCCAAAGCTTCCTCAGTATCGGATATCCCCCGAAGGCGAGAAGGCATTGGTGGAAATCATCGAGTCCCTGGTCGAGGCAGGAGTGGTAGAAGAAGTAGCGAGTAATGTTTGCAACAGCCCTATCCTACCCATTGTAAAGAAGCAAGGCGAGGGGGATGAGAAAGCCTACCGTTTCATTGTTGACTTGCGAGAGGTTAACAAAGTAGTCATACCCCAGTACCCCGTAGTCTCAGACATCACCACCATCCTCACCCTGATTCCATCCACCGCCACCATCTTTACTGTTATTGACCTCAAGAACGCATTCTTTTCCATCCCCATCCACCCAGACAGCCGCTACCTGTTCGGCTTCACTTTAAAAGCCCGTTCGTACAGATTCTGTAGGGCACCCCAAGGCTACACTGAGAGTCCCAGTATTTACAGCCAGGCCCTCAAGAGGCAACTAGATGCAGTCCAACTACCCGATGGAGTGGCGTTGATACAGTACGTTGATGACATTCTTTTGGTGGCCGACACCACTCCACTTGCCGTCACAGCCACCATTCACCTCCTCCGCTTCCTTGCGGAGAACGGTCACAAGGTCTCCAGAAAGAAATTGCAATTCTGCCAGCCCCAAGTAACGTATCTAGGCCACCTACTATCCAAAGACGGGAGGAAACTTACCCCTGACCGAATTCAAACCATCCTAGAAACCCCTGTTCCCAAAACTCAGAAGCAAGTGCGGTCCCTAGTGGGCCTCACCTCCTTCTGTCGTCAGTGGTTGCCAAATTTCAGTCTTATCGTAAAACCTCTGCTTTCCCTGCTGGCTAAAGATACCCCCTTCCCCCTCCCCTGGACACCCGAATGCCAATCCTCCTTCAAAGAATTACGGGACGCCCTCTGCTCAGCCCCAGTCCTAGGAACCCCAAACTACACTAAACCTTTCTCCCTCTACACCCACGAAAGGGAGGGATGCGCATTGTCTGTCCTAACCCAGTCCATAGGCCCTAAACAACGCCCTTGTGCCTACTTCTCTGCCACTCTCGACCCCGTAGCCAGAGCCTTGCCCGCCTGCCTTCGAGCAGTAGCCGCCGCTGCTGTCTCTATCCGACAAAGTGAGGGGATCGTGCTCTCGAACCCCCTCACTGTATTGGTGCCCCATGCTGTTGATACCCTCCTGAACCAAACCAAAACTCAACACCTGACTAGCGCACGACTGACTGGGTACGAACTGACTCTGCTTGCACCCCACATCACATTGAAACGATGCACCACTCTGAACCCAGCCACTCTACTACCTCTCCCTGACACTGACCCCAATGCGTCCCCTATACATGACTGCGTGACCCTCACCGACGAACAGACCAAGAGTAGGGTTGACCTCCGGGATACTGCCTTCCCGAACCCTGACGGAGAACTGTGGGTGGATGGCTCATGTATCAAGCTCCCCGATGGCACCACCTCAGCTGCCTATGCAGTCACCACGGCCCGAACCGTTGTTGAAACAGCCCGCATCCCCCAGCGATCCGCACAGGCGGCTGAACTAATTGCCCTCACACGAGCCTGCATCCTGGCAGCAGGGACAACCGCAAACATTTACACAGACAGCCAATACGCCTTTGGGGTAGTTCACCACTTCGGGCTCTTATGGAAAGAGAGGGGATTCTTGACCTCGCATGGCACACCCATCCTGCATGGAGATCTAGTCTCTGCCCTGACCGAAGCAATCCTCCTCCCCACACGGATAGCCGTGATCAAATGCCAGGCACACAAGAAGGTGACAGACATTATAGGTCAGGGAAACGCACTAGCTGACATTACTGCCCGAACCACAGCCGAGAATAGGTCCACGACCCGCATGTACGTGACCAGGTCACAAACTGAGAATTGGAAGGATGCTAGGGAAACGATTAGGGATATCCAACTAGCCAGCACACCACACGAATTAACTGATTGGGCCCGGGTAGGATTGAAGGACGATGACGGTTGTTGGCGAACTAAAGACTCGAACAAATGGCTGCTGCCCGACTCATACTTGATCCCCATGCTGACCATGGCACACTCCCCCGCACACATAGGGTCTGCCCCCATGATCGAACTCATCTCCAAAGTCTGGCACAACGACAGAATACCAGACTCAGCCAAACGACTGGTCCAACAATGCCTAGTATGCCTCCAACACAACCCTGGGAAAGGAACTGCTGTACCCCGGGGAGGGTTTGGGGTCCCCAATCACCCCTTTGAGGTCCTACAAATGGACTACGTCCATCTAGAAAGGTGCCAAGGTTTAAAGTATGTGCTTGTCGTTGTGTGTGCCTTCAGCAAGTGGGTGGAAGCCTACCCAACCCACGACAACACCGCTATGACTACCGCAAAAGTACTACTGAAGGAATTCTTCCCCCGATACGGCCTTTGTCGAATTTTGTGGAGCGACAATGGCCCCCACTTCGTAGCCGAAGTTATCCAACTCATCTTAAAAGGGTTGGGTGTAAAACAGAAGTTCCACGCGGTCTTCCATCCCCAATCTGCAGGCTTGGTTGAGCGACACAATGCCATATTGAAGCTTAAGATAGCAAAAATAGTCGCCACCACAGGGCTAAGATGGCCAGACGCTCTCCCACTAGCATTGCTATCAATGCGTTCCACCCCCACCAAACACCACTTAACCCCCTACGAGGTCGTCTTCGGGCGGCCCATGAACCTTTGGACTGCACCAAAACCATCGTCCATCCACGACGTCCCGGACGTCCTCATGTCTGACTATTTGTATAACCTAACTAAGACGTTGTCTGTTATCCATCAGCAGGTGCTGCACGCCATTCCCGATGTTTCCAGGGGCCCGGGACACGACATCCAACCCGGCGACTTCGTCCTAGTGCGTAACTTCCAGCGCACCAAGAGTCTGGAGCCCCGGTGGACGGGTCCCCTGCAAGTCCTGATCACCACCCGAACAGCTCTTCGAGTGGAGGGGAAACGCAATTGGCTGCATGCACACCACTGCAAGAAGGTATCACCGACCCTGACAACCACGGACAACATCACCGCCCAAGAGGAACTTCTGGACAAAGACCGACCACCCCTGAGCCACTGCCCAGATACAGAGACACTCGAGTTAGTGAGATATCCTGATCCCACTGTGCCATCCAAAGAAGGGTATAACTTGCGACGAAAGGAGAGAACTTCGGCTAAGCAGACCACAAGCTAGGTGGAAATCTCAAAGCAGTAGCCTAGTCACCTCGAAGGCCACCAGAAGAGAAACCAAACAAAGTCTGTGGTTCTGCCCGCTACCGAGTCTCTTGAAGGTGATGGAAGCGCCCAACATGAAGATGATGGAAGCAATGGGACGTCCGAAGATCCACTACAGAAACCCAAAGGCTGACCGAATGCACAGCTTAAAGACTATTGCACTTTTCATTACCCTTCTCTTTTGCCTTCTCCTCATGGTCACCTTCTGGATCATGGAGGAGAGCACACCCGCTCATAAGACATTACTGGCCACCGTTCAACCTACCACCACGAAAGAACATCATCTGATCTCGCTTTCACCCCAACTCCGAGAAAGGCGTAAGGAGTTCTGGAATAACTCTTTTGTACAGTTGCTCCACCAACACAATCTTGCTACCAACGCCACTAATTGCTGGATCTGTGGACTGCTACCACATGCCACTGGACACTCTATCCCTTTCATCCCTTCACCTTTTTCTGTCCATGGCTCCTGCCTCGCCTGGCTAATCCTCCTGCAAGAAAGCTACAAGGACAACGCCACTTCCGGCAGAACCATGTCACACTTCTACCATGGGTTCTGGCTGAACAAAACTGGAAGAACCTCTGCCCTCTTCTGCCCTCTGAGATCGAACACTTCCTTTCACATGGACATCCCTGCCAAAGAACGAGTTGAAATGCAAGTGTTCAACAATCCAGCCAGACCCACCTTCTCTTACCTCCGGAAACGGACGGCCGCCACCCTAATAGTGGCCCTGTCCGTCATCAACATCACTAGGTCTGTATGCCTCGAAGGCCTGGGGGCACAGCTGGTGGGCCACAGCTCCTGCCTCATCACCCGAACATTGGACTCAGTTGACCCACCCTCCTTTGTTGCCTCCCCGAATATGTACTTCATCTGTGGTACTAAGGCCTACACCTGGCTTCCGAAAGGTTGGGGAGGCACCTGCTACATCGCCTTTGTCCTTCCTCCGACGTATGTGGCTCCAGCAAACCATCACCGACAGAAACGGGCCAAAGACATTGTACAGGCCGACTCCACCGGAGCACAGTTCATGGACGCAGTCAAAGGCCTTGTTCCACTCTGGGGTCCAATGGCAAACAGCCGTGCCATCCGCCACTTAACCCAGGCAGTCGAAACGGCAATGAACATTACAGCTGGCGCCCTCGCCAACAACACCGCTGAGCTTCAGGCCGTCCGCCTGGTGGCTCTCCAGAACCGCCTTGTTCTAGACGTGGTTCTGGCAGATCGTGGAGGAGCATGCCGCATCATTGGGTCCAGCTGTTGTACCTACGTACCGGATAACTCACCCTCAGTCTACAAAGCAATTGAACACCTCCACAGACTGTCCGCAGAGGTCCATCAAGAACAAGAAGAATGGTCACTGGGGAGTTGGTTTTGGGACACTATTAAAGGTTGGGGATGGAGGCTGTTTTCATTTATCCTGATACCAATTGTGATACTATGTGGATGTTGCTTGGGGATTCAGTGTCTGCCACCTTTATGTTCGCTTTTTATGAACCGCATCTGCCCTAAGACTTTGGACTTTGAAACTGAGCGGATGAGAGCTCTGAACGAGGTGGAGGTGCGGGGTATTATGGGGATAGATCCAAACTAGGCAAGCTGGCGAGATATGTTAAAAGGGAGGACTGTGGAAATTTAGCGTGCAAACTGAACATCATCTGCGCCATCTTGCCTCTCCCCAGCGCCACGCACAACGAATGCACGGCCGCCATTTTAGGCACCCCACTCTCTCCCCGTTCACTCTCGACCGCCAGCGCTTTCCCCTGGCGCTGCAAGCATCCCCCGCGCGCCGGCCACCCCCGCTCTCTCATACAGGCCATAAACCCTCTCCTTCTGCGCGACCCTGCTACGGAACCACTCCCAACCGACAACCCATACATGGTCATGCCTCTCCTTTGATAACCCCCTTCCTCTGCGCCCCATTGTCTGAACTGGTCCCAGGCCATCACCTAGCCCTGCGGATGCAGTTTACTGCCCCTACTGTAAGGGAAACACCCCACATCAAAGGGATTACAGTAGATCAAAGCCCCTACCCCCTGAGACCCGGCCAGTTGCACACACCCCCGGGAATTAGCGGAATTCCCTGCTGCGCGATAGCCATCTCCCACTGCGGGTAGGGTGGGAACTTCTACTGTATCTATGTGTGGGATCGGATCTGAGCCGGGGCTTCAGGGGATGTTCTTTCAGGCATCAAGGGAATCTCAAGAATGTACTATGTGTAATAAAGCAATAAACCAGTGTATAAGAGACCAGGTCTCAGAGATGCAGTTAGAGCACCTCGTGACGATACCTTGCTGTCTGATCTGATGTGTTCTGCTCCGACGGAATAAAACCTTGTTTCCTGCCTTCCAGTCTCCGGCGCCTGCCTCTTTCATTGGTAAATTATCGAGTGGTATGAGAGGCGATTACCGCCGGGCAATACTTGAAAGGTTATCGACTGAAACTGCCGCTACCATTTAACACCACAACACCCACCGCCACCACCCCCAGGCCCCCCCCCCCCGGACGAAGATAGTTCACATCAATTTAACAAATTCTTGCACCACACAATTCGCCTGAAGCCGCACAATACCAACAATTAACATTCATGTGTGGACAGACAAAGGTAAATCATCCATCCACCTTTGAATTTCCCAAAAAGAATAATTTATTCAAATGTAACTCAATACTACTATTTGGAAGAGTCATGGCGGGTCTCCCATGGACATTCTGTAAGTCACAGCCTGCAAGACAAAATTAAAGACAAGAAGGTGTGTCATGCGCTCATCAAAGGACAGAGAGAGAGAGAGAGAGAGAGAGAGAGAGAAAGAGAGAGAGAAAGAGAGAGAAAGGGGGAGAGAGGGAGAAGGAGAGATAAACAGCGGTAGAGAGAGACAGTGAAAGGAAGAGAGGGAGAGAGAGAAGGAGAGAGAATCATCCTTGGGCCCTGTGCGTGGTTGATTTCTGGGCCGGACAGGAAACCAACTGATGCGTGTGTCTCTGTTGCAGTGTCGGCACCACACGGACCTCAACCAACAATGTCGCCCTGTTGCATGCACACGGAGGGCAGCCACGCAGGAAGGGATTGTACAAGGAGCGCAAGGCCACTCGGTGTCTTGGCTGATACATGCCAACTGTTGTGTGTGTATCACTCTTGGTGCACCATAAACCTAAGGCCTAGCCGCATTTGCAAACCAAAAGCCACATCACATTTAAAAAATGCAAGCAGTAGTCAGACTGACATTGTGGATGAAAGCTCCTTTGGCCCAATACAGAAGGATGAAGGACACCTGCACCTCCGACCTTACCAGTGCATGCGACGGGCACCCCCTAAAAGATACACCATAGCAGATGACGACTCCCACACTCCACACAGCGCTAATGAAAGAACAACGTATCCACACCCCACACACAGAAGACCTTCCCCGAGATACTCCAGCATGGAATGTCCTTGACACTTAAGCACAGCAAAACCCATATGTCCAAACTTTGCACACCCATACAACTCACTGCTCCGAGCTGTGGAATATCATCCATACAACAGCCGCAGGTCAGAAGAGTGCCGGTTCTCTGAGACCCAACAACGGTATGGCAGGACATCCCGGGCACATGCACAACCCGTGTCACATTGAACTATACCGTGTCCGAATGCTGCATCTGTTGTGGGCACTGCCATTTGCAGTGCTGCGGATCAATTGCAATTTGAGCTTCCAACTTGCATACGTCACCTGCGTCCAGCCCTGGTTCCCTGTCGATCATGCATATTCGAGTGGCTCATGGATGTCTGCCTATCCAACACAACGGTAGCTGAACTGGATTATGACAAGTGTGTGCTCCCCCTGTTGGCCCACGACCGGGAGTGTAACCGTGATACCCGTTCATGGGATGCCTTGATATTTGGTGTATATGTACTGGCAGTTGGGCATGGGAGAGTGCACAATTCCTCGTGTGCAGTGACCACATCGAGGTGCTCCCCCATTGGGCTGTGTTGCGGATTGGTGAAACTGCGTGGACGGAGCACATCTGTCCGGACCAGCTAATGGATTGGCTCTCCCTCGTGTTCGTTGAAGCCGACAACAACATACTCTTGGAACAGATTGCCTATGAAACTGCGCTCGCTCCCATGGACAAGTAACTACGTTCCTGCAGCCACAACTGATTTTAACCCATAGCACAAGTCCCAACACCCTTTTGCATCTTGGAGAAATGGTCACATATCCCACCAATACAGTGGACATGGCTGCATTCGCCTGGACTCAGAATGCATGTGTGTGCAACACTGTGGGTTTACACACACCTGTGCAGGGTGAGTGGACAGCGGCGCATGGCACCGTTCCTCAATCTGACACCCTGCTAGAGGGAGTGTACACACATAGCAATGTAGTTCTACATGTGACCCTTTTGGACTCTGACACCTGCTCACTGTCAGCAGAGCAGACAGTCAGCGCAGTCCTGTGTTACAGGACTATGCAGATCCCATGGGCTGTGAGTGGTGTCCCCTGACACGGTGCAATGAACGTACGCCAAACATCACATGACTCGTCCAGCAAGGCAAGGTGGGCGTAGACCGTTGCCATTCGTGATGATTTCTGTCCATGTTTGCATCCCCATGTCTTGCACCTCTACATGTTCCTATGCTGCCTGTTAGTATATGATGCATTGGTCTGCATGTTGTGGCCCTTGTCTTGCCCGTACTGACAGGCACATGCTAATAAATTCTACGCAACTTCACTAGTGTTTAACTGTGAGGAGTGTTGATTAGAATGCCAAATTGTGTGCCTCAATGAGCATTGTCTGTACACAGGGAGGGACTGACTGACGCTTTTCACTTAGGGGTGAGTCCCCATTGGCAGCTCCACCTCTGTGAGCCAGACATTGTGTTTAGGATAGTTGCTAGTAGACCTGTGCGCTTACGTGTCTTCAGCAATGTGAGTATGGTATCCAACTTCTTGCCATGTGGATCAATGTGATCCATCAAAACAGGCTGTGTCCACACAGTTGAGTGTGTGTAGGTATGAGAAGAGATGTACTGTTGTCACATGTAATGGGGACACTACTTTGGTCCTGCTACCGACTTTGACATTTTCATACACAGCTGTATTTTATACATGGATGTGGGGCTACGTTGGGGGTTGCGAGATTGTTATTAATGAGAAATGAGGCCACAGCTAGTGCACACCTTCACAGACATATGATTGGCCATGTGTCACGGTCAAACATGCGCATTGATGTAATTTCCCAGGGTGTACCTTTTTGTGCAATCGATGTCCCTACATTCATCCATACTTTTATTCTTGACATAGACATGACACATCAGTGTGATTTGGAATGTTTTATTCACATTCTGTGGAGTGTCGGGCTGGAGCAGTACATGACCATGCACACCCCACATTACATGGTTGCACAGTGGAGGGCCAACCAGAGTTCTTGGGGGAATGACAAGTGAGTCGGAAGAGGAAGAGTAAAGTCTGCAGCCTGATTACTGTGTCATTGGTAACTAGTGCAGATATGACAGTCCATGTCGGGGTCCAGAGTGTTTGGGGGGACAGTGAAAGGTGTTGTCCAGGGCATGATGCAGAGGGCTGAACCAAGCAGGAACAGGCCATATGGCGGGGAGGAATGCCACAACCTCCTTTTTGACACAGAGTCATTCCCATCCACAGCTTCCTCCTCTGATATGTCTTCTGTATCAGGTGTTCCAGGTGTGTGTGGTGGTGTTATGGCTGCATCATTGTGTGCCACAGACACATCAGGGGGCGGAGGTGGTATGTCTGCATCATTGTGTGCCACAGACACATCAGGGGGCAGAGGTGGTATGTCTGCATCACTGTGTGCCACAGACACATCAGGGGGCGGAGATGTGTGTGTCGAAGTTCCGGCAGCATTCATCTGGGACAGGCTCTGTGGCAGCAATGGCAAGATGAGGATCTTCAGGGCATGGTAGATCCCAGCCACATCTCGCTGGTGTTCAGCCATGGCAGCCATCCTTCCTGCCTGCATCCGCTGCATGTACTCCACTGTCCTCCGCATCGGTGCCAACTCTGTGCTGTCGTTGCTGGAGCCTGTCTGACTAGACAGTTCCTGTATCCGAGTGATGGCTCCAGAGAGGACAGCCAAGGATTGTTGTAGGGCATGGAACGGACTGTGGGTGTCCGTTAGGAACTGCAAGTAGTCCCTGATGGGACTTAAACACCCACGTATGGCACCAAGACTATCTCCACTGCAACGAACAAACCAATGCCTAATCTATCCCCCTCCAACAAAAACAAAAAAGTGCCTAAACCATCCCCACTGCAACGAACAACAAATCAATGCCTAAACTATCCCCCCTGCAACAAAAACAAAACAGCGTCTAAACTAACCCAAAAGCAACGAACAACAAAGCAGTGCCCAGACTGTCTCTATCAGCATCTGTCAGGATGATGCATCTGTTGCGTGGCAAAGACTTGCAGGGAATCCACATTGATGATGTTGTTTTTCACATGGAAAATGCCCCTTCGCAATCCTCACCTCTTGCTGATTTCTCATTCTTCTTGAGGAATTTGCACAAGTGTGAAGTGTTGTCAGCAAGAGCAGGACAAAACACATGCAGACGTTTGCAAGCATGAAGCACAAGCCCAGATGATCCCTTTTCGCAGGCCTGGGAGCCCCTTCAGTCTCTCTCATCAGCATCTCCTTCGTCTCTACTCTCTTGCACGACACCTGATGTCCTAGGTAATCAGTCCCGATAAACTTGCATTTATGCGTCTCAGAGTTAAGCTATTGTCATATAAAATATTGATTACTTAGTATTTATTCTGGTGTTGTGTTTTTTTTGACTCACCCCATAAACCAAGGTATCATCCTAAAAATACTCAACCTGGACGTGTTCTTAAATAAAATGTATATTATACGTTGAAGCATGGAGAAAGCCGAGACTAACCCAAAGGGGATTCTTTCTCAGTGCGTACGCTCAGGTGTTACAAAGGAGGTATGATGCTATGATTCTCTGTACAGTTCCTCCGGGTGATAAGCCACAACGATGTCTGGAGTAGTAAATACTGTGGCCCCTCGCACTGCCACCAGTTTCCTTGGTGTGTTCCAGAGGGGAACCATGTTGAACTCTCTAGTGCTTCAATGATGGCACAAATGTTCCAATTCCTCCCTTGACACAATGGTACCTTGAGTACTTTATGCACACCTGGCCCATATTACGGATAGGGCACACTTTCCATGTTTGTGCCAGATCACACATTGAAGCAGGTGAGCTGGGTGCAAACATGGAAAGTCCGTCTTATCAGGAAAAATGCACTTCTAAAAGGGATTAGAGATCCCCATGCAGGTGGGTGCAGTGAGTGACCCCTGCCTGCAAGGGGATGTTTTTGGGGTCCATGGGAGGCCATTTCATCCATTTAGAGGGCTTGTTGAAAATGGGGGTCTTTAATTGGCAGAGGTATGCACCTTGGCCCAAGTAGGGACCCTTGCTTCTAGTCAGGGTAAGGGGGATACACACTTTAGATAACTCCTGCTCACCCCCTTGGTAGCTTAGCAGGTGCAGACAAGCTTATTCCAAAGGCAATATGTAAAGTATTTGTACTCCAAACACACAGTAACACAGTGAAAACACAGTGAAAACACCACATATTGACACCACAACAGTTTAGAAAAATAAGGTTTCTTTACATAAATCAAATAAGACCAAAACGACAAAAATCCAACATACATGTATCAAAATATCACTTTAAAACAGTTACTTGCAGAAATAACACTTGTAGAAACAAATGGCTCCACCGGGGGCTATTACGACAGGCCTAAATCCAAAGTATGGCACGGACCACGAGGTGTGGGGCGTCGGTCACGGAGTCACACGGACCCCCAAACAACAGTACCATGGGAAACGAAGTCTATAAATGTTGCACAGCTTTGTGGAGGTGAAGCATCAATGCCGAGGTTGAGGACGGTTCCCTGGTTGCCAAAAGGGAGGTGAGGTGGCATGGCCACGAGGAGGCGATGTGTCGACAGGACAGGGGAAGTCGGCGGCAGTGAGGCGTCTGTTCTGGTGAGGTGAGGCGAAGTCGAAGAATACGTGAAGTCACCCTCAACGGTTATCGGCTCTGTGACAATGGGATGATGGTGGTGCGGCATTGGTGCAAGTGCTGGCGTTGGGAAGGCCGAAAACGGCAGACGGTGGTCATGCACTTCTTGAGTGGTGCCCCTGGCCTCGGTGCAGGTTACTGCCTCACTGGTGACGGCACTGATGGCATCTGAATTGGTTTTCTTGCTTTGTTTGACTTTCTTCCAGCTCCCAACAGAAGGAACAACCCCCAGAGGCCCAAAACTTGAATAGGCACCTCCTGGCAGGTCAGAACTCCCAGCAGTGGGGTTCAGGGGAGCTGGTGGGGAAGTCTTTGTATCCCTGAGACTTCAGAACAGGAGGCTAGCACACACAAGCCCTTGGAGATTCTTCTTCAAGCAGGTTCTTACAAAGTACCAGTCTTTGTCCTCTTCCTTGGCATAAGCACATCTGCAGGCCAAGCCAGCAATGCACACAGCAAAGGGGCAGTATTCCTCCTTACAGCTCTCTAGCTCCTCTCCTTAGCACAAGGTATATCTTGAGTCCAGAAGTGATCTAATTCTCTGGAGTTTAAGGTCCCCTATCTATACCCCATTATGTCTTTGTTCTCTTTGTGGCATGGGTCTCTGAGCCAAATCCAAAACAGTTCTGTCCTCTCCTGTGCAGTATCATTACAGGAGGTAGAGACAGCATGTGCAGAGGTGACACTGCCTATTCAGGTATAGGTGAAACTCCTCCCACTACTCTAATTGCAGCCAAAGTCTATTCGGCTGAGCTCTGAGTCACCCCGGAAAGGCAGGACACACCGCAACCCTCCTTCTGGCTGTCTGCAGTGAAGGCACATCCCCAGCACCTGCCACTCCAAAACCAGACAGTCAGTAACACACACCATCAGAGGCACACAGAATGGTTAAATAAGAACATGCCTACTTTCTAAAAGGGCCATTTTCAAACACACAATTTAAAAAACATATCCCTAAAGAGATGTGTTTTAAAATCCTGAGTTTAGAGAGCTCAAACTCCATTTCTCTATCTTGTCCCAATAAAAAGTTAGATGTTGCAAAGTAATTCCCATGTTAACCTATGGGACTGATAGCCTTTCAATAGTGAAAAACGGAATTGGCAGTATTTCACTATCAGGACATGTAAAACACACCAGCACATGTCCTATCTTTTACCTACACTGCACCCTGCCCGTGGGGGTACCTAGGGCCTACCTTAGCGGTGCATTAAATGTATGGAAAGGGATTGTTTGGACCTGGTAAGTGGGTGCACTTGCCAGGTCGATATGGCAGTTAAAAACTGCGCGTGCACACACTGCAGTGGCAGTTCTGAGGCACATTTGTAAAGGCTACTTGTGTGGGTGGCGCAATCAGTGCTCAAGCACACGAGTAGCATTTGATTTTACAGGCCCTGGCACACTCAGTGCACTTTACTAGGGACTTACCAGTAAATCAAATATGGCAATCATGGATGATCAATCATGTTAACAATTTACACAGGGAGCACTTGGACTTTGACACGGATCAGCAGTAGCAATGTGCCCAAAACATCTAAGCCAGTAAAAACTAAATCCAGCTCAAGATCAAAAACACAGGAGGGAGAGGCAAAAACTCAGGGGACCCCACGCCAAGGATGCCAAGTCTAACAGGGCTGCATTTAAAAGGAGCACTGAAAGTGTGCCACCTTTTCATTGCGCCTTCTAAAGGCATGTTTGCCTCTGAACCCATGTTGGTAATATAGCCCAGGTGCAGAGGAAAAGTGATTCCCTCATTTGCATGGAGCCACACCTCCATGCAAATGAGGGAACGCCCTCTAATGATAGAGCTGGTGCTGTTTGTGCGCCAGCGCTATCTGTTTACAAAAGGGTACGCACAAGCATCTGCAGACCCTTCGGTAACACCAAAGTGCCCCGGGGGCGCATAAAGCGGGCACCAACGCCTGTTGTGCTTGTTTTATACGGCCCCTGGTCCAGCATTTTCTTTTTGCATATTTCTGTGCTGGATTCACTTCAGATTTCCTAGTTCCTTGATAAAACATCTGAGAAACACCCTCCCCTCACTTCCTGTCACTATCCACCTTGGTCGCCTTCTCAGATCTCACGATTATTCTAATTGCTCTGGCTCAGTTGATTGGGATGATTAGGGTTCTACATTAATTTGCTCCTTTCCTGGTTCGCACCATCCCAAAGCCCTAAGCCATCATTTGCCGCATAAGTTCACCCTTTTCGTTCACATCCCTTGAACTCCAATTTTGCTTCAAATTCCCCCAACACGTCTTACTGCTACCTCCCATTTGATAAACTCTTCACCTTAGTTCTTTCAAAGTGACTCTAAGAAAATTCTCATAATCCTACCGAATGAGGGGCATATTATCAAGCCAGGCGATAAAATTATCGTCGCTTTAGCGGTAGAAAACTGCCGCTAAAATGGCGATAATGGGCTTCATAAAATGCTCTATGGAATTCCAATTGAAGCCCATGTTAGATGTGTAGGACATCTAACCTGAGCTTCAACTGGAATTCCATAGAGCATATTATCAAGCCCATTATCGCCGTTTTAGCGGCAGTTTTCTGCTGCTAAACCGGCGATAATCTTATCGCCTGTCTTGATGATATGCCCCTGAGTGTCTATTCTGAAACAGAATCCATCACCACTCCTCTCCACGCCAGTTCTTGTATGTCACAAATGAACCTTTCCTGGTCCCTGTGATAGTCAGCACACCTTCATCTACCACTGTCAATACAGAACTGCCCTCGCCCTGCTGTTTGCCTCTTCCTCATTGGTCAAAGCATTTATTCGACCTTCTTAACTAGACTACGCTTGCACACTTGTGCCGAGTTGCTCTTCTTTCCACGTTTAAAGCATTTTTGTGACTATTCCTGTCATGACTTAGAACTGCCCACTTGTGCTTTACTTGCACAATGGAAGCACCACTCCAATTTAGCAGCACTTCTGGCCAGATGTACAAATGGTTTTGTGGTTGCAAACTCTCTAATTCGGAAAAATACAGGGCTTGCAACCACAAAAACTATTTTCTAATGTATTAACCCCATTTTGAGATTGAGAAAAGTTTTTCCGTTTCGTACGATGGGTTTGAAAATCCATAATGAATAGCAGCTTGGAAGGGGTGTGTTAGGGGTGTACCTTATAATGTCCTACAGGTGTAATTTCAGTCGCAATCATTGACCTATTACTGACACCTAAGTATGCGATAGTAACTAATTCGCAATGAGGCATGTGGGGCATATCATCAAGAAACGGCGTTAAAATTATCGCCGCTTTAGCTGCAGAAAACTGCCGCTAAAGCGCCGATAATGGGCTTGATAATATGCCCTGGAGAATTCCTACAGAAGCTCATGTTCTGGTGTCAACAAGGGCTTATATTGGAATATGCGGCATATTATCAAGCCCATATTATCAAGCCCAATATTGCCTAGTTAGCGGCAGTTTTCTGCCGCTAAAGCGGCGATAATTTTACCGCCGTGCTTAATAATATGCCCCCAAGTTCCTTCTGGAGCCCCTCCCCTTTGAAAACTGGGTGGCAGCTCAAGGGAGAGTTGCCAGTGGTCCTCTCAGTCAAGGTTTCCAAAATGGAAACCTTTTTTTGATAGAACGCCCAAGTTACTTTGCTGTGATGTCTTGGCGGGGATGCTCACGAGGTCGCTTCACTGCCCAACCTGGACAACAGTGGAATGCCTACAAACTGGACTGTTGCCGGTCTTCTGAGAACTATGTAAGCTCTCAAGCAAGGCTTGACATTTGACTGACTCTGTCCCAACCCTCCCAGTCTGTGGGCAATACTAACAAGAATGACACTTCTTGATGTTCAGCGAGATCAATATATACTTCAATTAAATAATCTTCATATATAGATAAACAATCACCCGGCCACAGCAGTCATCTGAGTTAAATAATCTAACATGCTGTATGAGAATTCAATTTATATTACATTTTTAAAAATTGGATTTGTGTCCATCCACAATCACTTGACATTGACAGGCTCCAGGCCATCCCGTGTCAATTACTAAGAGGGCTGTGCAGCCAATCAATACCCTACTTTGTCCTGAGGCTTCACGTATTGATAAAGTAATGCAATAAAAGTTATGATTGGTTCTTACTGCAGGACAAGTCGATACATCATGGCAACATCTCATCATGCACACAGTTAGCATGCATGTACAGCATTCGCGTGTGAGGGCAGAGGCCGCAGGGGCTATGGCGTCTATTGCTTATAAACAAGCCTGTATGTCATGTTACACCTAAGTAATTACATTTCTTAGAAGATATATAGCGACAGGTCTCTCTTTGGATTCACCCCCCATCCCCTTCTTCTGAAACACCAACCCTTTCATGGGTCTTCATATTTCACTTCCTGTCTCGGTCAATATTCCTATCCAGATGTCTGATTCTATCCCTACATCCTGGAGTCCTGCTTTTAATCATCACCCATGCAATTCATAATGATTTATCTTTTTTCCCCAACATTTCTTTATTGGCATATTAACAGACATACATGGTGCCAAGAACGCATCATAAAGTACACTGGACAGGAAATCAATAAACCAGAAAATGACAAAACATAAAAGGCAAAATAAAAAACATAATATGTATTGAATTACCTCATTGAGACTATAAAGACGTGCTCTAGAATTTTTTTTTTAGGTTTACATTTTTTTAATTGATTTTAAAAACAAAATAATATTACAATTTATTAATTTGTCCCATCCACCCCACCCCTAAACAAGGAGAGAGATGTGAGTCACACCGTGTGCCAATACATCTAAATCCATACATAACATTGGATCACTCAAACAGCATAATTGGTCCTATGTATCACACCATGACAGCAGAGCTGCGTCAGACATCTAAAGAGTATCAATCAACAGCCATGATGATTTCTGTGGACTTTCCTCTCGGTGGGGTGTTCGTGTTGCAAGTGGTCCACATACGGTTGCCTGATAGAATATTTATGACAAAAGTATTGTGTGGACAGAATATTGTGTCAAAAATAGCGAGGAACAAAATATCAAGAAGACAGGTGCAAATGGGTAAGTACTATTTACTATTTGTAACTCAACAACTACGCACCACGAAGATATATATATTGTCAAGGTACATGTATGTGGAGTTAAGTACAGTAAAAGTCTGCTTTCCCATAAAAACCTATTTTCACAATTTTTCTGATATTTTGTCTGCACATTTTTTTCCCTCTATACTTTGTACAAAGACCCCACATATCCATCACACATGGGGGGCCTCCGACAGTCTTCATTCAGCCAGTAGTTACTGGGCCGTATCCTATATCATACCTGTCGGTGCTCAGCACTATGTAAAACTGTTAAATAAATAAACAGGCCCTGCTATTAACCGCTTGTCTCCCAGGGCCACAATACAACTGCACTTCAGTGGGATCAGATACTTACCCTGCTGCATCTTCACAGAAAACCTGGACCTATTTAGAAGTTACTAGAAGCCACAGTTAAGAGCATGATACAACCCTCCATCTGAGGAGCCGCAGGGAAAGGTCAAGTCCCTCCCCCAATAAGGAAAGATGACATATTACTACAGGGTGCTTTGTGTTCACAGCCTTCTGGAGCAGGAAGATCACTTCTCACTGCTGACTGGGATGACTTACCTCTGATACGGGTACTCCGAATGAAACTCCTGCCTAACCATTGGCGGTCCTCACTGCAGTCTGTGGATTACACATTTTCCTGGGAAACGCCTTGAAAAAACCAATGTGGCTCGTGCAGCCACAATTAAACGTGCCAGCGGAGAGTCCACCTATGGGAAAGCAACAGCAAGAATTGCATAATTATTCATAGGTTTTATTATAGCGCTAGCTAGACCCGAAGGTATCAGAGCGCTTTACATATATCCAGGGTCAATAGTATTATGTGATTCAGTGACCACAGCTTTGTCTCATAATCATGGATTTGCCACAGGGAAGAGTTGTGACGCCGCGGCCAGGGCGACTGACGCTGGAATCTGGGGCTCATGGTTCGATCCCCGGCACTGGCGGCAGGTCAGCCCAGCGCCATGTGACTCTGGGCAATAGCTCACTTAATCTTCCCGACGGCCCCCAGCGCTGGGATGCCTTCGGGTACCTGTTCGTGCTTTACAAATTCTGGATTTACATTTAGGGTTGGTTTATACTCCATCACCTGCTGCACAATCTGAGGACTGTGACCCAAAGAATAGTTTCTAACTGAAACAGCTCAAAAGGTGTTCACACGCATTGGAAGGCCCTTCACACAGCTTAATTTGTTATCTTTCAGTTGCTTATTTCTATATTTGGGCATTAAAATTGTACTTATAAAATGAAATAGTTGCCCAGACTGTATATCTATGTGTAAAAATGTCAAAATAATGAAGTAATACTTTCAAATAAAGTGCTGCATTATGCTGCATAATTTGCCTTTTTTGCCGCATAATTTAGTCAACCCTGCTACATAATAAAGGCTATCCTGCCGTATAATTCCAGTGGCCCTGCATATATCTAAAGTAAATACCTTTTTTGCCTGAAACTTATTAATAAAAGAGTATAAACTGGCGCATACAATTGACTGCAATCATTGTAGCACAACAGAGAGCCCTTAAAAACAACAATAAATCAACCAATAAAACCTACTCTGGGATTGCGCATTTCACACTCTGTGGAGTTGCGGCTCTTTTCCAAACCAGACTGCAGGCGCAAAGAACATTACGGGAACTCTTCATGAAAAGAAGGTGTTAAGGAGCCTGGTGTATGTACAAAGCCATTGTAAGCTGCAAATCTGGAGTCCGCACAATCACATGGTTTGCGAATGCTAAATGTCTTTTGGCATGTACAAACCCCATTTTGCAAGTCATAAAAGCATTTCTGACTGCCAAAATGAGTCTACTGACCCATACTGAATTGCATTTAAGAAGGGACATGAAATGGGCATTCTTTCTTAATTGAGATTCAGTATTCGAAGCATCAATGGTTTGAAACCGCAATTGCAGCCTCAAACTATTAATCAGTTACCGACACCTCAAAGGAGGCGGTAACTTTGTGAATAATGTCGGCAGCCGCTTCCTTCCCCTCCCCCCCTCAATGTTTGCCCAAATGGGAAACATTTTTTAACCCCTTCAGTGCCACGCCCTTTCCCCCTCCTGTGCCGGGTGTTGCACTAGTGGGTGGGGTTCATGACGAGATAGTCTCGTCATGGGCACAGCGCAACCGTGCTCCATGACGAGACTATCTCGTCATGGGCACTGAAGAGGTTAAAGCATTGGCAATTCTTCGAAGGTACACTGGGTGCTTTAAAAAAACAGTACAGATTTCTGTTGGAGAATGCAGATAGCGGTCTGTTGTTCCTTGCTGGCCACCATGCATGTGTTTGTATCCAGTGCAGAGGATCACAGATTATGACGAGCCTAATTAATATTTATTATGAGGTCGTTCTGTGGCCCCCTTTAACTGGAATTTTTGTAACAAGACCTATTGCTAGGAGTGACCACAACTTGCATAATTTAGTGTAACGTAATCATGCGGAATTAACTGAAAAACATGCAAGAATGCACTTGAATTATGCAGGAAGAGTAATTCTGCATTTAGAGATATTTCTTATCTTAAAAATGGCCCTTTGCGTCCAAAATGGATACGCGGATGCATTTTGTGCTATGAAACAGCACAAAATACAGGACTCAAATAGCGAGTGCGAGCGCCTGCTAACACAAACTGTGATATCACTAGAGGATTTCCCCCCGAAATTACGTGAGGAGTAATCGCGAATTATCAGAAATTCGCATCAAATAGTAATGCGGTATAAGAGAAATTACTCCAATTATTTCAGCATAGTTGAATTTCCACGTAAGCTTACCTATTAGTAAATACGTCTCATTGCAAATAAGCGTGGGTGGTTAACTACGCTCCGCCAGCTGAGTTTGCTGAGTTTTAGAACTCCACGCTCCGTTGTGAGTGCAAAGTTTGCAAAAACTCTGCAATCGAAGCGGAGTGACGTTTAGTGGTGGCCCATATTGAAGGAGTCTAGGAGGACTTACCTCCTAAACGGAGGCTATCCACGGTGGTGCAGCCCGGCCACCAGTCTCTCCTAGCCACCACGGCCTTCGCTTTCATCCTGTTCCTTCCTGCTGAGTAGGCAGAAGCCTAGATGGCAGAACTGAAGCATGAGACGCCGCACTGCAGTTCTTGCTGAGTTGGGGTTAGTTGCGCACTGATCTGGCGGAGGCTCCCGCATTGATTCCGACTTCCATTCCGAGTCTCTTCCTCTCTTCTTGAATTCTGCAAGAAGCTGAAGACCTGGCTCTTTCAATAGTCCTCCTATCCCCCGAGTGTCCTAGACGCACACTTTGCACTAGGAAACTCTCCCGGGGGAAAGTGCCCTCTACAATTCTGCAAAGGGTTTATCTCCAGAAACTCTTTCTGCTTAGTAGGCAGGTATCAAGGCCCTTAAATGAATCCATGTTTTTTCAAATGTTTCCCAAGTTATCTTTCCACTCTTAGGGAGCTTTAGGTTAATAAGAGGACAGTGGACACACCTACTTCTTCCCGGGATTTATCCGTGGTCTTGAAAGGTTTACAATTACCTCCTTATGAACCCCTTGAGGAAGCGAATCTGGGGTGATTATCAGCAAAGTCAGCCTTTTTAATTGTGATTACCTCTGCAAGAAGGCTTGGGGGAGCTAGGTACTTTGGTGGTCTCCTATCCTTAATTGTGATTCTTCCCAGATAGTCCTTAAACTAGATTCCAAATGTACTCCCAAAATGAGCTCCCATGATCCTCTCTCACAGCGGATGGTTTGCTGGTTCTTCAGTCAGACACAGATTCCCACACACCTTCGTCGTTAGATGTCGGGTGGGCTCTTTCTGTTTATTTAGAGCGAATGATAGAGCTCAGATTTTCTAATGCCTCACATTACTCTGCGAAGAAGGGTAAGAAGGTGGCTTCTCAAACTATAATGTCGATGGGTTAAAGAAGATATTTCCAGACTATACAAGTGTATGGTTGTTTCTGCAGCGGCATCTGTCCAGGCTAGATCTGCAAGGTGAGTCCCCGCATCATGGGCAGAGTTGAGGGGGACGTCTCAACAGGATATATGTAGAGCCGCCACTTGGCCTTCACATTTGACGTTTGTTAAACATCATAGGTTGGAATTAACTGATAACAAAAATTGTAATTTTGCTTCTACAATGTTGATGAAGGCAGTGAAGTAAGATCGCCTCAATAAATGTATGTTCTGCATCAATATTTGGGCTGTGCACATTCTTTTGGGTGGGGTGGCCTGATATATCCTCAAGAAATTACTACTGGGAAGAGGAGGACGTAGATGAGGGCGTAATGTTGATGGGCTGCGTTCCTCTAGTGGGCACCTTTGGTCCGAATCTTTGCAGTGTTTAGAATTTGAAACTGTTTTGTGAGCAAATAGGAAATTTGTATTAAAAAAAGTCTGTTTTTACTCCAGTTTTTCTATATTTTTTCTTAATTTTTAATCCATTTGCAGCCAAGCAGGTTGGGGCCCCATCAGAAATTCAAAAACTACTCTTCTCCGCTTTCACTTTATGATTTTACCTGACATGCAAGCATGGTATTAGCAAATAAATGTATCTTTACTTGTACTCGCTTGGTTGTATATAATTTGCACATTATAGTCTTGCTCAACTGCATTTATGTCGCTGCATTCCTCTTCTTCTCAAACACCTCCCGGGAGGCGGCATCTGACCCTTCCAGATTGGGGATTTGTTTTTAAAGTGTTTGATTTACCAGAATATGGTTCCCTAACCAGCTTTAAGACCCAGATGGACCCTATCTAAAAGCATCTTGGTCGCTCGTCTTCTCCTCGGATCCAGGGGAAGGCAGTGACGTAGAATCAGTGGGGGTGATGTGGTGGAAGCAGGCAGGAAGCCGGGGTCAGGCGGGGTCAGGCACGTAGGGAGCTGCTGGGAGGAAGCAGTCTGGACTAGAAACCTGGACAGCACAAGGCTCTGAACACTGATTCTGAAACCAGGGCCTGGGGTTGACATGTGACACTGCTTGGAGTATGAATGCAGTGTAATTTAATATATTAATCCTGGTGTTGAAACACAGGGTGGGTCCAGTGTGAGGCGATGGATTCCATTAAAGCCATTGGAGAGGCTCCTGTGAGTCAATGCGCTCAGAGCTGATTGATCGATGTATCCTCGGGTCTGTGAGGACTCCTTAAAATGAACATCACTTATTCACATCAGAGCAGGAAGGCCCGGCAGAAAGGTGAAACATATGGAGGCCTGGTTGGAAGTTGCGCCTTACAGCAGATGGTATTAAGAAGTTTTGAAATACACAAATTGAATTTTGCAGAAAGCTGTACCTAACTCTGGGACAGAAGGCCGATATTTTTCTCTGCACGGAAGAAATACCTATCATTTGTTAATATGTCCATAAATAACACCAACAGGTGGCAGGGCTGGCAGGGCTCGAATGCAAGGACGGCGGCCCCCTGCCAGGTTGGCGGGGACAGGCCCTTCCTCTCCCAGCAGTCGGCCGCGGCCGGCATCAATCGAGGCGAGGCCTAACGTGCCCAGTTCATCACCTGCGCCAGTCCCTGCTCTGATGAGCCTGCCAAGTGTCCGATGGAGGCGCGCGCCGCCCAGGGGCCGCACGGCGCGTGCCTGGCACCGTATCCGTCTCTGCAGGCCTCTAACAGGCACGCACCCCTCCTTCCTGCACAGGGGACGTCCAGAGCGCGACGGATGTCTACAGGCAGAGCCTTCACCAAGAAGCAGCCGATGAAACATGAGACAGGCTTTGATTGCAGCTCGTGCCCGCCATAAAACCAAGGCGACCCACTGGCTGCCGGATCTTCACATACAGACTCTACCTGGTGTCCATCTTCACCATTCTTTGCACACTGATGCCACGCACAGGAGCCTTTTAAAACTCATTGCCTCTAAAAGTTGTCTTCTGAGGCTGATGAGGCGGTCAATGCACCTGCTGCAACGATCTGTCCGCCATCCACAGGTGACAACGTGGCGGGAAGAGTTTTTCTCTATCTAAGATTGATTAAGCTAATTCCATGTCTGTTGAATAATGAGTGTTTTTCATTAATTCTGTTAGGGACCTCGACACACAGGATGTAGTTTTATTTTATTTATAAAGTTTTCTAAAGCACAACCATGACCCTTCAGGGTATCAGATCGCTTTAAAGATGGCCGGGAAAGAGGCAATAGGTAAAGCAAACAAAAACATACTCGAGAATTCCCCAAGGTGAACGAAGAGACCATCTCAGGGTCACAGCCGACAAATCCTAGGATGCTTGTTTCCAGTCCAGGGAGGACCTGGCTTGGCAGTTCGGGCTGGACTGTTCCCATGAGGCACAGGGTCAAGACTGATTTGCATATGGGTGGGTTCAAACTGGAATGGCGAGCAAAAAAAATGGATTTAGGCCCAGATCTGTGTATTGGGGTGAATGTATGACATTGTTCTGCATTCTGTCCATCAACTGTTGTTTTGCACAGCCGACAAATCAACACACAAGATCATAACAGGCAAGCACAACTATCATTCTTAAAGGGGACTTTTATAGCGCGTCAGCTTCACCAATCATCCAGCGGGGTCAGCATCACTACCTTGATTGTTTCAGATCTGTCAAGGTCATTTGCCCTCCATAGCTCCATTGGGTGGCAGAGTCCGTCATGAGTTCTTGCTCATTTGCCACTGCCAATCATGCTGTCCTACTCACTTCACACCACCGACTGTGCTCTTGCATCCCATGGCGCTGCCAATCATGCTGTCACAATCGGTTACTGCTACATTCATTTGTAACAAATGTACTGCATTGAACATGACTGAACAACAACTTAGTTACTGGGTACACATTGCAATAAAAGATTCTACAATGTTTGGAAAGTGGAAAGAGAATCACGAATTCAAGAAGAGATGGAGTATGTGTTTTTTAAGGTGTTTCGTACATGTGAGGGGGGTGGTTCTTTTGGGAATCAAAGGATAGAGAATGCCTGGCAGAGGTGTTGGTATCGCAGGAGAGCAGCTATCCAAGGGAGGGTTGGAATTGAGGTACATCACAGGGAGTTTCAAATTCTGAGTTGTCTTTGGCTGCCTGGAAATGTAAAGCGCTTGCATAAAGATCTAGATTTGTTTGCATGTATGGCTTCGTAGGTTGGACAACATAAACTGCATTTAATTCATTCTTTTGTCGGTAGCCAATATAGAATATGGAATAAAGGTGTGATTTAAGGTCCGATTTAGACTTTGGTGTACGAAGTAAAGGCAGTCTGGTGGACTTTATGTCATATTTAGATTTCATTGTTGTCCCTGCGGTGAACTCTATGCATTGTACGAACCACTGTCACAACGGTTGATACAAAGGCAATTAAAAGTATGATGTGTCTCCGTCGTTGGTGGCTGAAGCTTGAACCAAACTTCTGAAAAAAATTCTTTCCAAAAATCAAACTCCCAAAGCAGGAGTTTGTTTTTGAAAAAGAAACAAAAATGGCCCCAATACCATGGGAGTTTTCTGGTGAGGTGGGAGTGGCCCACCGTCATGGGACAGATAGTCGGATGGCTTACCTCCGATGGCTAGTACACGCTTGCATTGTCAGAGGAATGTTTATGCTGACAGAGTACATTTTACTCCGTTGACATGAGCTTGGTGGTCCGTCCCACTCAAAATAGGGTGGACAGACCCAGAGTTTGGCGGACAGGCTACTCTGCTGCAATTTTGACAGAGTGCCCCGTCCAACTCTAAGTTGGACCCTTCATCTAAGTTTTTTGTGGCAGTAAGAAGTTGAACCTCAGAGTGAAATTCTATCTTGAGCTGGTGAGCGGGTATTGTGGGCCACCTGCTAGGATTTCCATACTCAGGCCTTAAGTCTAGAAAAGCTTGCAAAACTGCTTTCAGATGGGTTAGGAAAATAAGTTGATTGATATTTTGCTATCGGGTATGAGGTTTGATGTGTGTGGAGAATGCATTCTGCAAGAATGCCCCAAAGACAAACTACATTTCCCAGTAGACCATGGACTCCTTATAGTGTTGATTTCTTGGATATCTGGATTTAACTTTACTCATGGTCACTGGTGTCTTTACTAGCCAATCATGACGCAATGTTGCTGCCACAGAGACCTTGTCTCATAGGTCTAGGATTTGCCTTGAAAAGAGGAGAAGCTCATTTCAAGATGTTTGAAGAAGGGCCTTGGAATGGAGAGACTGCTCCGAAAGTGGAGTTGTGTGTTGGAAACAAACTGTGAAAAATTGAACGTTTCTTCTGTGATGATACACAAAGGATGAAGTAAGGACGTGTGTTGCTCATGCTGTTTATATAGGACTATGTGTAAGGTATGAAAGTTTTACTAATGTTAGATTCGGAAAAATAGGATTTTAACTGCATTAATGTTTGTTAAATTAGCTTACAGTGAGTCATAAGTCAAGTAGAAACTATTGCCCATTTTGCACTGAGAGTCAATAGTAATGAAGCTTGAGGTAGTGCTGCTACTCATAGTGAGAAGTGTTGGTGAACATGGGGCCATATTAGCAAGGACTTGCGATAATTATCGCAAAGCGCGCTTAGCACTGTATTTTTTATCGCCGGCTATCGCTGGTTTACATCGCGGAGATAATGCGTTATTATCAACGTTTATCTCCAAGGCGATAATTAACCAGTGAGAGCGGCGATTCTCCAGCAATAACGCGGGAATTCCAGTGATGAATTCCCATCACTAAGGAAAAGGTCGCTAATAGGCAGGTGAGGATTTAGCCGTAGAATCCAGTTCCCATAGAAAACAATAGCTAAGTCAGGATTGTAGCAGGTGTTAAAATCCAGCGATAAATGTGGTTTGCGTGCGTTTTCTTTATCTCTTGGCTGGCCTTGGTAATAGGCAGAAGGTGTGGTTGCGACTGCTTTCAGTCGCTTTTTAGTTGGGAACGCCTCTTTTGCATGTCATTAGCGATAAATACTGCTGACATGCAAAGCGGCACCCAAAACGGTCGCTTTTGCCATAAAGCTGTCGCTAGCAGCTGTTAGCGACAGCTTGCTGATAGGGCGATGAAAATATCGCCGCTTTAGCGACAAAAAGTGCCGCTAAAGCGGCGATACTGCCCTTGCTAATATGCCCCCTGTACCTTTGATGCTCATCTCTTACATCTCACATATGAGGAACTGCAGGTCCAAATCCAGTCACTGTTACAGGTAGATGCTGGACTTTCATGGCAAGTTTTTAAAGAGCTCTCTTTGCCTTTAGACCCTCACTGTGCAGAAGACACCAGTGCCGAGCAGACGTGAGGAGTCAGAGTGGTGAAGTTCAGTTCTGTTCTCTCTCTCATCCCATTTCGCTTACCCTGATCCTACCTCTGGCCCTCATGTTCCTGTGTATGTGGTCGTTGATGGATGCGGCAAGAAATGAAAGCGTGCGCTGCGCTCGCTGGACCACGCGCACACAGTTACTGCTCCCGTACACTTGATGGATGCGGGCTGTAAGGGTCCAGTGATTTTACACTGGATGAGGGTGACAGCGAGAGGCCTTTCTTTTTCAGACATATCATAATGGACTATAGTTTTCTTTCCTGTTTGGGTGAAGTGAGGGGGAATTTCCTGGTTTGTGGATTGAGTATTTGGAAATGTTCACCTATCCATGTATGGAGATTGCGGAGACGCGGACGGAGAGCGAGGAGGTCCCAGAGGGTTGATGTGTTAGGTTTGTCTGCTTGTAATCAACACATTGGTATAAGGAAACACCAATCAGAAGCAGGGACCACGCACTTATTGTGAGGAACGGCGCAAGGCATTGTGATCTTTCCTGGGACGAATCTCTTCCTCCTCCCCCCTTCATGTTGGTTGGTGCATAAAGAAGAAAACATCTCAGCATCTTTCTACGGAAGCCCATGCGATGGTGCAGAGTACGGAGCAGGCTGTCATTTTCAAATGTGTCTCACCAGTACCACATGCATTGGCCCTATAAAGAGCGAACCCAGCTACAGAGCAATAGAGGGATGCAAAAACAAGACGAGACTGCCCAAGACGGGGCGGGTTCATGTGAGACATGGATGCTAGAGGTCTTTGGAGTGGAGGTATTAGAGTGTAACATGATCATACAGCGACCATGGTCTCCTATGTGTTTAGCACTGTCCATCATGCTATCTCTCAAGCTCGACCCGTCGCTCATGCTGTCTTTTCACAGCCATTACTCACGCTCTCTTCCTCAGTTAACACTGTCGATGGTGTCATCTTACACATTTCAGACCCTGGTGCTTTTGCAGAAGTGCTCACACGCATTGGTTTAGGCATGCAAGATTTCCACCAGACTCAAATGTCTGCCGATGAAAATGAAAGGCAAATGCGCATTGGAACATTTAACTTTTTTTTTATTTCTCAGAGGTAAAACAACTTTTCACTATGGAGGAAGCCGATTATCTTCCTCCATTAAATATTAAGGGGCATAGTATCAAGAAACGGCGTTAAAATTATCGCCGCTTTAGCGGCAGAAAACTGCTGCTAAAGCGGCGATAGTGGGCTTGATAATATGCCCTGGAGAAATCCCATAGAAGCCCATGTTCTGGTGTCAACATGGGCTTCTATTGGAATTCTCTGCGGCATATTATCAAGCCCATTATAGCCGCTTTTGTGGCAGTTTTCTGCCACTAAAGCGGCGATAATTTTAACGCCGTGTTTGATAATATGCCCCAGAATGCCTTCTACTCATTCTCACCCGCATGTTCCTTCCTGTCCCTGACGGGAACGTTTGGAAGCATTTCCAGGGTCATAAATTACCTGCAAATCGTTGGTGAATGCCAAGGCTGTGAAAGTGTGTGTGTTTGGTTGTGTATATATACTGGGTAGTTATAGTCAGGGTCATGTTACAACTTTTCCATAGGAAAAACAGTTCTTGGTTTCCTTAAAGGTTTGGCACACATCCATGAACCGTCACAATATTTCCCACCAAAAGTCTAATCCACCTCAGCTCCTTCCTGGAAAAGTTTGTGAAGATCCCTCAAGCTGAAAGAAAGTGTGGGGGGGGGACTCATTTAACCCATTAATTTTTCTGTAGGAAAATTAGACACAGCTACACCAGACAAGGTGGAATGGAATTAGACCAAATTTGGCAGAAAGCTTGATCTCGGTCCAGAAGGCATTCCTTTTGTCATTTGGAGCAAATCTTTTCAGTAGTTTTTGAGAAATTAAGACTAAAATAATACAGATATTTCACACCGCTGAGGATCTGCGGACCCAAACGATCTTCAGATAAGATCTGATTGTCTGCTATCACATCAACAAGGATGCTATACACTGCTAGTTACCTCACATATTACATCGCCCAAGACATGATCTATTACATGATTGATAACATCACTGCAACATCTGAAATGACATCATTCATGACAGCAGTGAGCAAGACGGGGACTCCGGCTATAGTTACTTTAGGGCACAAGTTACAATTATTTGAGATGACTATAACTGGTGAATTTCCATGGTTTTGTTTATTTTAAGCTTTTATTTTTAACTGACATCTTAACCTAAATATAACATCCCTTTAACCTTTGTATCTTTCAATGAATATATGTGTGCATATATATTCACTGAAAAAACTCAAAGGTTAAAGGGACCTTATAGTTAGGTGAAAATGTCAGTTAAAATGTAATGTTTTAAATTAACCAAACCACTGAAATTCACTAGTTATAGTTATGTCAAGTAACTATAACTCATGCCCTAAATAAACTATAACTCACGCTTCCTCCATGCACAGTTTTTTTATTAATAATGTCCTTGCAAATGTTGAAGTGATATTACCAATGATGTCATAGAACATGTCATAAGTGAAGTAATACATGAGGCAATTAGCAATGCATGGCAAGGGCACAAGTTACAGCTGCCGTAGGGCACGAGTTGGTAAATTTCAGTGGTTTTGTTACTTTAAAATGTTATGTTTTAACTGACATTTTCACCTAATTGTAACACCCCCATAACCTTTGTTTTTTTCCGTGTATTTCTAAGGTTTTTTAATGCAAAGTAAGATATTATTACCATATTAACTATAATATCACTTTAACCTCTGTCTTTTTCAACAGTTTCAAAGGGGCATATCAGCAACAACCGGCGATAATTATCGCTAAGCGCACTTAGCGCTAGGTTAATTATCGCCGGCTATCGCTGAATTTTATTGCTGAGATAGCGTGTTATGAGCAACGCTTATCTCAAAAGCGATACATTTCCTGGCGCAAGCTGCCAAATGTGCGATTATCAATGGAAAGCCAGCGATAATCGCACAAGGTATGGCGATAGATTGCTGATAGGGCAGGGCAGACTTAACCATGATATCCACCTTCCATTGGATATCATGGCTAAGTCAGACCAAAAGCAGGCGTAAGGAAAGTAGCGATAACCCCGGTTAGCGCTACTTTTCTTATCGCTATGCTTGTTAGCGTGCCCATTGATAATTGGAGAAATGACGGATAGTGACATTTCTCAAGTTATTTTGGGAAGGAACGCCCACTTTGCAACTCATTAGAGATGCAAAGTGGGCGTTACGGGAAAGGGCACTAAGGCAAGGATTTACACAATAGCGTGACCTTGCTGATAAAGCATTGAAATTATTATTACATCAAGCTGCAGTTCCACTAGTTGTTACTAGATGTCCCTCATGAGTCAAATGCAAAAGCATTGAAACCCTTTCATGAAGCTTTTGCATTTGACTCGTGAGGGACATCTAGTAACGACTAGTTGAACTGCAGCTCTTTGTAGAATTATTTTGATATCGGATACTATAATATTCACTGCCCACTGCTAATCTTGTCCCATTATGCTTTACAGGGCCTTTGGTTGGGATTATATTTTTGCCAATAACTGTGCTTGGGGTGGTCCTAAGAGGATGGGACCACCACCGAATCGTTCAAGAAGATGTGCTTTTTGTTTTCCAGGCATCTGCTTGGTTCTCTCCCTAGGTTAGGGAGGATCCCAAAATCATCACCTCTCTCAGTGTTTGCTAATTTATCATTTTCACTTTTGGAAAATGACTATATGCATTTTAGCATATAAAGACAGAGATACTTATTTTATTTTAACTTGCAAGATGCTGTTTGCAATTATTGCTCAGAGCAGACAAGCACACAGTGCTATCAGCTATGCACACTATGCAATTTGTGTAGCTGAGCGTAGTTCAAAGTGTACTTCGCGTAGCTATGTGTAGTGATACTTTGCAAACTACGCCCAGGGTTACTCATGAGCGCCATGAAACCGTTTGGTGTACGTGCGCTGTTCAAATACATTTAACATTACAACAGTTAGCTGCCCTGGGGTCATTGTTTTAATGATCTAGGAGACTTACAGCTTTTTTAATGATGACTATCTCTCTGCAACCCCCCTCAAAATATTGTTTTGACACCCCACTAGATACAGAATATATTCTTAGAAGATGCCCTAGGTCGTAATGGGACGCCCCTTGATAGGAGTAGTAATTGCTAAATGAGCTACTGTGGCTGCTCATTTATTATTCACTTTATCTTTATTTTTTTGGGTATCCTACCGGAACACCTACAGATTTGTATTTCGTTGAGGGTGGTGGGTGGAGCCCCAGGGCTACCTCAGTTCCACTTGCTTCCTGGAAGCAGCCACATATCACACAGGAGCCAGCATTTAAATAAAAAAAAGTTATTCTGGGTTTGTCTCTGTGACCACCGGGTGCACCCCAACGCATATTTCAATTTGGGGGCTGCATAGACAGTACTAGGGCCCTCACGGCCCCACCAGCTCCCGGCCCCACATGAAAGGACTGGCATCTTCTTTTTTGTATTTGTAAATGGGGTGCACAGTGCCCACTCGGGCACCCCACAACATCTCCCTTGTTGAGGGCTGCAGGGGAGGCCCTTGACCATCGCAGTCCCACCAGCTCCCCTGGCTGCACCCATCCTAGGTGCAGCAGAGGCCAGCATTGCCCCCACCCAGCAGGAGCAGTTTTCTATTACTCCCGCCGGGAAAGGAGTTTCACCAAATTTGGCAGAAAGCTAGAGCTTGGTCCCGAAAGATCTCTTTTTGTAAATCTGTTGAGTATTTTTGGAATTATTAAAGAAAAAAGATTTATGTGTCTCTGGGGACTTGGATCCACCACCCAGTGGATTCCCAGATCCATGCACCAACAGCACTACCATGATTGGCTGGCCGCAACCTGAAAGAAAAGTTGCGGCCGCCATTTTGTATATCATGACATGGTCAAAAATACACCAGAAAATTGAATGAAGGGGTCAGAGTAGAGGTACCCTGACCACATGGGAGTGATGGAGGGGTTTGTGAGGAACTCCTCAAAGGCAAGAAATTGTCCAAAAATGTTTGCATATCCTCTGCGGCACTGAGCATGGCTCGTGTCAATCTGTAACAGATACACCACTCAATTAAAAAAAATACACACGATCACAAACCTAATCACACACTCTTTCACACCCAGAACACTCACACACCCACTTACAGAACCACACAGCCACTGACACACCTAATCGCAGACCCACAAACCCACTCACAGACCCACAAAACTACTCACACACCTACTCACACATCCATTCGCACAGCCACTCACACACTCATTCACACACTTACACATTCAGGGCTCACAACCAACATCACCATGGTCTCGGGACCGACAGACCTCTGGTCGGCAGTTCTGACACTGTAATAATGATGTGACCGCAAAGCTCTCATTTCTGTATGGGAGCTTGTGCTGTGGTCAGAAAGCAGATGCAGCGCAAGCTCCCATAGAGAAATGGGAGTTTCTGTTAATCCCTTCACCGCATGACGGGCACCTCAAGGTGCCTGCCACACAGTGCAGGGATTAATAGGGGGGAAATAGGTGCCCACTGGACCCCCAATCGGAGGCCACTGAGGCATTGGGGGCCCAGCTAGGGACCTCCAAAGTCACTTTCCAAAAGGCTTTTCATGTTGGAAAGCCCGACATGAAAAGACTGATGGAAACAGACATCAAAATCCCCACGGAAACGCCTCCAAATGGCCGCTGGGCTCCTTGAGTCTGTCACAAGTCAGTCAGTCTGACTGGCCAGTTTACATGCCAACCGCCATCCATGCAATAAGGCGGTCGGAGTGTAAACCTTAGATTTCGGTCAGAAAGCCTCCAACCTGTGGTCTGAGGCTTTCTGACTGACATCATAATAGGGCTGTCACTCACATGGTCATTCACACACCCACTCTCACACCCACACAGCCACTCACACACCCACTTACACACCCATCTACACATTTACACACCTACCCAATCACTCATACACCTACTCACACACCCATACAGCCACTCACAGACCTACAGAACCTCTCACACATTCATTCACATATCCACACAGCTGCTCACACACTCTCTCACACACCCATAGAAGCACTTGCACACTCATATACATACACACACATTCACACACTCACACTCACAAAGCCACTCACACACCCATACAACCACTCCCACACCTGAATGCACACTTGTGCACCTACTCACAGACCCACAAAACCACTCACATACCCAGAGACCCACACAGCCACTCAGACACCTACTCAGACACCAACACAACCACTCATACATCCAGTCACACACCCATTCAGCCACTAAGACACTAACACACCCATTCACACACTTAGATATAGACACCCATTCACACACCAATTCACATACTTACACACTCACATACACATCCACACAATCACTAATACACCTACTCATGCACCCATACTGCCATTCACACACCCCTTCTCATATCTACTGTATTACATGTGATGTTGTTTTGTACTAAATTTGTGTTTTTGGTTGGGAACGGATCAACGAATCTGCCTGCAACATAGCTGGCAGACCCCTTATTTGGCTAACTATCTGAAGCAGATCCACAGATTCGAGTGAGGAATTATAAAACAGGATTTTGTAAACAAAAAAACAGTGTTTGGGAAAAGGGTTGGCTCTGAAAAAATCCTTTGTGGATATGGTATGTAGATGATAATTACACATAGAAAAGTATGCAGTCTTTTAAGTTATTGAGGAACACCTTGTTGCCTTTGTCTGTGAAATAGACTCCACCTTTTTGAAATATTCCATCCATGTTGAATCCTAAATTGTTATGGTATATAGAGCTCATGTTGTAGTCTTGGAAAAATGCAGAAACAGCTTTATTGACATGTTTTCTGGGTTTTTATAACTATGGAGAAAATGTGGGTTGAACACTGCCAATTTGATCTTTGGCAAATGTTGGAGAACACCAAGCCAGTAAGTGGAAAAAATGTCATTACTTTCCCAAAGGTATCCATCATTAGGATTTACAGTCCTACTTCAATAATTGTGCCTAGGTTATTGCCACCACAGTGCACAATCATGAGGTCTGGGTTTTGGCAATCCACGATGCTTTAAACCAAAGGCAGCAATTGATGACACTTTACTCCTCCTTGGCCAACCCAAGTACTGGCTAGATTAGGTAAAGCTTGGTCCCTGTCAATGCCACTCTTTCTAGCACTCTCTCTGACCCAAAACACACAAATGTGGTCCACAATCCAAACTTTGACCATTTTGGAGGGAGACCAGCAGTAGTAGCATACAGGAAAAGGCTGAGGCAAAATGAGGCAGTTCTGAATATGAAAGGCAGTTAAAATTGAAGACAGCAAGTAAAATATAAAATAACATATTTGAGTAGATGATGGAGATGTGCATGGAACTAAAATTAGGTAGTGACTTTAAGAAAAAAGTAACTACCTCTGGGATTGACTTTGGAAAAATAAGTCAACCACACCTGCTACAGTTAATGTGAAGTTAGTATGCTATCTAGAGAAAGTCTTGTGAACCTTTTACCTACTGCTAGGCAGAAACTACTGGATACATGGTAACTATGGAAATGGAGCTAAATGAGTGTGGGGGAGGTGAACAAAGGAGACTGCAGTTGAAACTGAAAAGCATACTAGTGAACAAATATTGCTCAGTAGGGAGTGTATGTCTTGTAATTGACAATATTTCACAAAGTGAAGCGTAAATAAAAGCAATAACAGAAGAATGTCTAATGCTTTTAAGGGCGTCCGTGTGGATCTACCGGAAATTTACACAGGGGGGTGCACTGAGCATCACATTAGATCCGCGGATCCATGAAAAACCTACCAAATTGAGCTTCTTTACAGGAATCATGTAAAGGGTCAAAAAGTAGTCCGCATTTAGGAGTAGTTTGCAAAAATAAAAGATGAAAGGAAGACTTTGATTTGCTAAGTACAGGAGTATTGAGTAAGAGCACATGGTTAAGGGTAGCTATTATAACTCCTTTTCTACTGAGAGTGGAGGATTGCCATAGTTCTGACTTGAGATTTGCAATGATAAACAGATGTTAACAGATATTACACTGAAAGGTGGACAGCAAAGAGATTTTACAGGTATGTTAATTAGGTTGCAGTATGAGAATGTATATTAAAACAGTGCATATAAGCTGAAAGAAAACATGTAGCTTCTAGATACTACAGTAAAATGCAAAATAGAAAAGACCTTAGATGAGAATATTAACTAAAAATGAAGTGAGCTTCAAAGGAGAAAGAGGAATTGCTATAATGAAAATAAAGGTATTAAGTCAGAATGGAATGAATGTGTCAGACATTAGATGTGCGTGCTTGCTTCTAGTGTGTCATTTATTAGTATGGAATTTGAACCCACTCACACAGTCATGCTGGCATGTATATACACACTTACACTTCCACAAAAGCGCATATGTATCCACCACTAATAGAGCCACTTGCACACATAGTTACACACCCTAACACTCAATAACACAGCCAGTTACCAATCCATACAACCACTTATATACCCATTTAGACACCCATACTCAGACACTTACACAGCCTGTTACACACTAATATTACCACTTTTGTAGATACTCACTTACTTTTTGTATGCAGTATGAAGTTAAATGTATTCTATATTTACTTTTCAGATATCTGCTTGTGTTTAAAGAGGGATGGAAATTGGAAGGATGAGGTGAAAAATGAATAGGAATTATGCTTTTTGACAGTATCCATAAAGAGAGCAACAGATGATATAATTAGTTCCACTGGCATATGAGGTTTGGCACAATGAGTCGCCATGCTTTGCAGTTTTAGTGAAACGGTGGTGTCACGAACCATGTCATGAATGATGTAATATGCGATGTCATAAGCAATGCATTGCGGGAGCGCAAGATATAATTAGCTCAGCTAACTATAACTGCTGAATTTCTCTAGTTTTGGATAAATGAAATGTCAGCCTAACAATAAAGTCCCTATAACCTTTGCTTTTTCAGTGAATTTCTAAGTTTTTTGAAATGCTAAGTCCTAACTATAATTTCCCTGTAACCTTTATTTTTTTCAGCAAATTTCTATGTTTTTTTTAACTGGTAGTCACGTTTGCAGACTGGTGGAGAAAGGGGGCTGGGCCTCCAACCAGCTCCCAGGAATCTCGCTGTGTATGACTTACAGGAGGTACCAGGAGGGCTTCTTGGCCCACAAGGTCCACCAGGAGTAAAGTAGACTTCAACTACCAACCAGTAGTGTACTTTGAGCCACGTTTGGAGAGTGGTGGAGAAAGGGGGTGTGGTCTCCGAAGACCTCTGTGTGGGACTTATTGGAGATAACAGTAGGAGTAGTTGGCCCCCACTTAGGGGAGACTTTTGCCCGTTATGGAACTACTTGTCCCAGCATGCCACTAAACTGCACTATGCAAAGCCTATTAAGGGAAACAAATGATGAGACATGTGGAAATAAACATAAAAGAGAGCCTTTCCTGTGGTAATTTTTGCAAGCCTATGAAGAAGATGCATCGAAACGCGTCAGGGTACAATTTTTCCTTTGTGTTTTGCAGAGGAGAGTCAAGATTGAAAGCCGCATGGCTGGATTGCTGCTGAGTGCCCTCCCAAAGCTCCGGGGCATCTGTTTGAACACAATATATATATATATATATATATATATATATTCACTGAAAAAACCATAGGTTTCACACATGTTATAGTTAGCGGAAATTTTACTGATAAAAAACCAATGAAATTCCCCCGTTATAGTTAGTGCAGGCAACTATAACTCACGCGACCGCAATCCTCTGCTGATGCTAATACTGTATTTAGACACTTATTTGCCCATGTCTTCTTCCATACATTTTTAGCTATACATATCTTACAAATATTTTTTTTTCATAAAGACACATATGTCATCAGCAGAAGATTGCGGTCGCGTGAGTTATAGTTGCCTGCACTAACTATAACGGGGGAATTTCATTGGTTTTTTATCAGTAAAATTTCCGCTAACTATAACATGTGTGAAACCTATGGTTTTTTCAGTGAATTTGCAAGGTTTTTTAAATGCTAATTCCTAAATATAACGTGTGTGAAACCTATGGTTTTTTCAGTGAATTTGTACGGTTTTTTAAATGCTAAGTTACTTTACGCCATTCGTGGCATGCGCGCCCACTTAACGCAGTTCGTTCCGTGCGCGCACGGTGCGCTTCGCACACCGCGCGCCCACTTTACGCAGTTAGTGCCGTGCACGCAAGGTGGGCACGCGGTGCGCTACGCGCACCGCGTGCCCACGTTACGCTAGATGGGCCATGTACGCACGATGCGCTTCGCGCACCGTGCGCACATGGAGGACATATGATGCACTTCGTTTTGAAAGGTAATATTTTCATTTTTCGCACCTGTTATAAGCCATGCACACGGGGTGGGGAGAGTGTGGATAATTTTTTTTTTTTTATATTTTTTTACCGTACGCGTACGGTAAGCGTAATCGGCGAAATTAGCGAAAAAATAAAAATTCCGTTTTTGGCCTTGGGGGATCTTTGGGGACTCCCTCAACATGGCTATGTGTGTGGGAGCTGTCTAAACAGCCCCTTTACATGTTTTTGTGCTTTGTATTTTAATCATCACTCTCAGTGCGAGAGAGAAAATGGCGGCCGCCGCTTCCTGGTTTCGGCCGATTCGAATGTTTACTAAGATCTAAGAGCCAATCAGAATCACGCTCGCGCACGCCACCGTACGCGTACGGTAAGCGTACCGTAAGCGCACCGTAAGCTGGCTCAGATATATATATTGATTTAATGGCTATTTTCTCAGAATCTACTGAACAGATTTACACCAAACCTACAAAAGGCACTTCCTTGACCTGAGGACTACCTCTCTGCCAAATTTCTAGTAATTCTGTTCAGCCGTTCGTGCTGTAGCCCTGTCTAAAGGTCCTATGGAAAAATGCATGGGAAAAACGCGTTTTGGGACCCCCCTTTTATCTCAGCCCCCGCTTGACGAATCCCCCCGAGACTTTCAGGGTAGGAGCGGAGCTCAACGCCCCACCTATTTTGAAAAATTCGCGAGGATTCGTCGACTGGCGCCAAAGTTATTCAAAATAGAATGTTGCGGATTTCCTATGGAAACGTGGTCCTAACTATAACTACCTACTGGCGACCGCCAGTAGGTAATATATATATATATATATATATCCCATACCATAGGTTCTCTCGTCTAAAGAGCCTTTCCAATAGAGCGCACTCAGGAGCCATCTGCGTTTTCCAAGCAAGTTTTCAATTTATTAGCGTCCTTTACTGCATTAAGTCGACAAACGCGTTTCGGCGTGACCGCCTTCGTCAGTGTCTACTCACCAACTTCAAAATGTGAGTTTTTAAATAAAGTTGTGCCATACAATTCATAAAAATAGAAATAGAAAGTGCTTCGTGATTTCAAATGATAATGAAAATAAAAGAAGGTACAAACCAAACTGTCGTTACTGCGGCGGCCATCTTACAATGGTTATTCTGATTTGGTTTTTACTTGATAAGACAAACCAATCAGTTTTATCCTATCAAAACTGCCAATGTTGTCATATATTAAAGCATCATTTTCCCTATATATATGATAATTCATCATTTTAAAGTAAATTACTTTACGTTTCGAATAGGCAAAACGTAACAATTACTTCCACACTTTTGTATTTAAAGTGTTAACATTGTTGGCCGTCTTGCTTAGTTCTATTACGCCCTGTATGGGCTAGCTATTACTCAGATTCATCTGCGTAACTTTGTTTCCCAGAGGGCATCAGTATTAGCAATCATAAACAGATTTCATTTCATCGACAATCCCATATGTATACATATATGCATCATTTATAAGTACAAATACCAACTGTTTCAAATAAAAAGGGTTATTAGAAAGCCACATTGTAGTATTTAATTTAGAAGATCACCCTGTTCCGTTGATTCGGTAGAACCCCATCTTCAGCCTATATGGACCCACATTTCTTCTTCATTATTGAGTCCCTTAGGCACGCCTTGGACTCTGGGGAGAATTTGAGTCGGTTTTGAAGTCATTGACCTCATGCTGGGTGGCATGGATTGCCATACCTACCCCCGCAGGAATGTTCCCCGGTTGCCTGAGGCTGTTGCGGTTTGGGGACCCGAGGAGGCGCTTTTGTTCCTTTAACAAGCAGGAGAATTGGGCTGCAACCCGTGAACTGTACTGCCATTCCCACGACACCATTCGGTGACATACTCCCCCTGAAACACCTACCTGGGCTCAACAACTTGCATTCTGGGTGCTGTGGTCCATACGCACTGTGCTAACGGACTACAGGTGTGATGACAGCGCAAGGGGGCGGAGCGGGCCCTCGGCCAATAAGAGGGCGGCAGGATTGACACTCGCGATGGTGGAAGCCTCCTGGACACTTGGGCGCTGATGAAGGCTGACATATTGCCGAAATGCATTCGCCAAACAAGGAATAAAGTGTGCTTCCATGGTCTTCCCCTGTGTGGTCTCTGCTCTCTCGTGAGTTTGAGGTTTATTGTATCTAATTTCGTGTCGGCCAGAGACACGCTACAGAGATCCCCGCAACGCAAGTTGGCCCTGACATCACTGGCCTTGCTGCTGCGGCGGCTTTCTTGTGCATCCATGATATTGGAAGGTTTGGGCACGCCTTGGACTCTGGGGAGAATTTGAGTCGGTTTTGAAGTCATTGACCTCATGCTGGGTGGCATGGATTGCCATACCTACCCCCGCAGGAATGTTCCCCGGTTGCCTGAGGCTGTTGCGGTTTGGGGACCCGAGGAGGCGCTTTTGTTCCTTTAACAAGCAGGAGAATTGGGCTGCAACCCGTGAACTGTACTGCCATTCCCACGACACCATTCGGTGACATACTCCCCCTGAAACACCTACCTGGGCTCAACAACTTGCATTCTGGGTGCTGTGGTCCATACGCACTGTGCTAACGGACTACAGGTGTGATGACAGCGCAAGGGGGCGGAGCGGGCCCTCGGCCAATAAGAGGGCGGCAGGATTGACACTCGCGATGGTGGAAGCCTCCTGGACACTTGGGCGCTGATGAAGGCTGACATATTGCCGAAATGCATTCGCCAAACAAGGAATAAAGTGTGCTTCCATGGTCTTCCCCTGTGTGGTCTCTGCTCTCTCGTGAGTTTGAGGTTTATTGTATCTAATTTCGTGTCGGCCAGAGACACGCTACAGAGATCCCCGCAACGCAAGTTGGCCCTGACATCACTGGCCTTGCTGCTGCGGCGGCTTTCTTGTGCATCCATGATATTGGAAGGTTTGGGCACGCCTTGGACTCTGGGGAGAATTTGAGTCGGTTTTGAAGTCATTGACCTCATGCTGGGTGGCATGGATTGCCATACCTACCCCCGCAGGAATGTTCCCCGGTTGCCTGAGGCTGTTGCGGTTTGGGGACCCGAGGAGGCGCTTTTGTTCCTTTAACAAGCAGGAGAATTGGGCTGCAACCCGTGAACTGTACTGCCATTCCCACGACACCATTCGGTGACATACTCCCCCTGAAACACCTACCTGGGCTCAACAACTTGCATTCTGGGTGCTGTGGTCCATACGCACTGTGCTAACGGACTACAGGTGTGATGACAGCGCAAGGGGGCGGAGCGGGCCCTCGGCCAATAAGAGGGCGGCAGGATTGACACTCGCGATGGTGGAAGCCTCCTGGACACTTGGGCGCTGATGAAGGCTGACATATTGCCGAAATGCATTCGCCAAACAAGGAATAAAGTGTGCTTCCATGGTCTTCCCCTGTGTGGTCTCTGCTCTCTCGTGAGTTTGAGGTTTATTGTATCTAATTTCGTGTCGGCCAGAGACACGCTACAGAGATCCCCGCAACGCAAGTTGGCCCTGACATCACTGGCCTTGCTGCTGCGGCGGCTTTCTTGTGCATCCATGATATTGGAAGGTTTGGGCACGCCTTGGACTCTGGGGAGAATTTGAGTCGGTTTTGAAGTCATTGACCTCATGCTGGGTGGCATGGATTGCCATACCTACCCCCGCAGGAATGTTCCCCGGTTGCCTGAGGCTGTTGCGGTTTGGGGACCCGAGGAGGCGCTTTTGTTCCTTTAACAAGCAGGAGAATTGGGCTGCAACCCGTGAACTGTACTGCCATTCCCACGACACCATTCGGTGACATACTCCCCCTGAAACACCTACCTGGGCTCAACAACTTGCATTCTGGGTGCTGTGGTCCATACGCACTGTGCTAACGGACTACAGGTGTGATGACAGCGCAAGGGGGCGGAGCGGGCCCTCGGCCAATAAGAGGGCGGCAGGATTGACACTCGCGATGGTGGAAGCCTCCTGGACACTTGGGCGCTGATGAAGGCTGACATATTGCCGAAATGCATTCGCCAAACAAGGAATAAAGTGTGCTTCCATGGTCTTCCCCTGTGTGGTCTCTGCTCTCTCGTGAGTTTGAGGTTTATTGTATCTAATTTCGTGTCGGCCAGAGACACGCTACAGAGATCCCCGCAACGCAAGTTGGCCCTGACATCACTGGCCTTGCTGCTGCGGCGGCTTTCTTGTGCATCCATGATATTGGAAGGTTTGGGCACGCCTTGGACTCTGGGGAGAATTTGAGTCGGTTTTGAAGTCATTGACCTCATGCTGGGTGGCATGGATTGCCATACCTACCCCCGCAGGAATGTTCCCCGGTTGCCTGAGGCTGTTGCGGTTTGGGGACCCGAGGAGGCGCTTTTGTTCCTTTAACAAGCAGGAGAATTGGGCTGCAACCCGTGAACTGTACTGCCATTCCCACGACACCATTCGGTGACATACTCCCCCTGAAACACCTACCTGGGCTCAACAACTTGCATTCTGGGTGCTGTGGTCCATACGCACTGTGCTAACGGACTACAGGTGTGATGACAGCGCAAGGGGGCGGAGCGGGCCCTCGGCCAATAAGAGGGCGGCAGGATTGACACTCGCGATGGTGGAAGCCTCCTGGACACTTGGGCGCTGATGAAGGCTGACATATTGCCGAAATGCATTCGCCAAACAAGGAATAAAGTGTGCTTCCATGGTCTTCCCCTGTGTGGTCTCTGCTCTCTCGTGAGTTTGAGGTTTATTGTATCTAATTTCGTGTCGGCCAGAGACACGCTACAGAGATCCCCGCAACGCAAGTTGGCCCTGACATCACTGGCCTTGCTGCTGCGGCGGCTTTCTTGTGCATCCATGATATTGGAAGGTTTGGGCACGCCTTGGACTCTGGGGAGAATTTGAGTCGGTTTTGAAGTCATTGACCTCATGCTGGGTGGCATGGATTGCCATACCTACCCCCGCAGGAATGTTCCCCGGTTGCATGAGGCTGTTGCGGTTTGGGGACCCGAGGAGGCGCTTTTGTTCCTTTAACAAGCAGGAGAATTGGGCTGCAACCCGTGAACTGTACTGCCATTCCCACGACACCATTCGGTGACATACTCCCCCTGAAACACCTACCTGGGCTCAACAACTTGCATTCTGGGTGCTGTGGTCCATACGCACTGTGCTAACGGACTACAGGTGTGATGACAGCGCAAGGGGGCGGAGCGGGCCCTCGGCCAATAAGAGGGCGGCAGGATTGACACTCGCGATGGTGGAAGCCTCCTGGACACTTGGGCGCTGATGAAGGCTGACATATTGCCGAAATGCATTCGCCAAACAAGGAATAAAGTGTGCTTCCATGGTCTTCCCCTGTGTGGTCTCTGCTCTCTCGTGAGTTTGAGGTTTATTGTATCTAATTTCGTGTCGGCCAGAGACACGCTACAGAGATCCCCGCAACGCAAGTTGGCCCTGACATCACTGGCCTTGCTGCTGCGGCGGCTTTCTTGTGCATCCATGATATTGGAAGGTTTGGGCACGCCTTGGACTCTGGGGAGAATTTGAGTCGGTTTTGAAGTCATTGACCTCATGCTGGGTGGCATGGATTGCCATACCTACCCCCGCAGGAATGTTCCCCGGTTGCCTGAGGCTGTTGCGGTTTGGGGACCCGAGGAGGCGCTTTTGTTCCTTTAACAAGCAGGAGAATTGGGCTGCAACCCGTGAACTGTACTGCCATTCCCACGACACCATTCGGTGACATACTCCCCCTGAAACACCTACCTGGGCTCAACAACTTGCATTCTGGGTGCTGTGGTCCATACGCACTGTGCTAACGGACTACAGGTGTGATGACAGCGCAAGGGGGCGGAGCGGGCCCTCGGCCAATAAGAGGGCGGCAGGATTGACACTCGCGATGGTGGAAGCCTCCTGGACACTTGGGCGCTGATGAAGGCTGACATATTGCCGAAATGCATTCGCCAAACAAGGAATAAAGTGTGCTTCCATGGTCTTCCCCTGTGTGGTCTCTGCTCTCTCGTGAGTTTGAGGTTTATTGTATCTAATTTCGTGTCGGCCAGAGACACGCTACAGAGATCCCCGCAACGCAAGTTGGCCCTGACATCACTGGCCTTGCTGCTGCGGCGGCTTTCTTGTGCATCCATGATATTGGAAGGTTTGGGCACGCCTTGGACTCTGGGGAGAATTTGAGTCGGTTTTGAAGTCATTGACCTCATGCTGGGTGGCATGGATTGCCATACCTACCCCCGCAGGAATGTTCCCCGGTTGCCTGAGGCTGTTGCGGTTTGGGGACCCGAGGAGGCGCTTTTGTTCCTTTAACAAGCAGGAGAATTGGGCTGCAACCCGTGAACTGTACTGCCATTCCCACGACACCATTCGGTGACATACTCCCCCTGAAACACCTACCTGGGCTCAACAACTTGCATTCTGGGTGCTGTGGTCCATACGCACTGTGCTAACGGACTACAGGTGTGATGACAGCGCAAGGGGGCGGAGCGGGCCCTCGGCCAATAAGAGGGCGGCAGGATTGACACTCGCGATGGTGGAAGCCTCCTGGACACTTGGGCGCTGATGAAGGCTGACATATTGCCGAAATGCATTCGCCAAACAAGGAATAAAGTGTGCTTCCATGGTCTTCCCCTGTGTGGTCTCTGCTCTCTCGTGAGTTTGAGGTTTATTGTATCTAATTTCGTGTCGGCCAGAGACACGCTACAGAGATCCCCACAACGCAAGTTGGCCCTGACATCACTGGCCTTGCTGCTGCGGCGGCTTTCTTGTGCATCCATGATATTGGAAGGTTTGGGCACGCCTTGGACTCTGGGGAGAATTTGAGTCGGTTTTGAAGTCATTGACCTCATGCTGGGTGGCATGGATTGCCATACCTACCCCCGCAGGAATGTTCCCCGGTTGCCTGAGGCTGTTGCGGTTTGGGGACCCGAGGAGGCGCTTTTGTTCCTTTAACAAGCAGGAGAATTGGGCTGCAACCCGTGAACTGTACTGCCATTCCCACGACACCATTCGGTGACATACTCCCCCTGAAACACCTACCTGGGCTCAACAACTTGCATTCTGGGTGCTGTGGTCCATACGCACTGTGCTAACGGACTACAGGTGTGATGACAGCGCAAGGGGGCGGAGCGGGCCCTCGGCCAATAAGAGGGCGGCAGGATTGACACTCGCGATGGTGGAAGCCTCCTGGACACTTGGGCGCTGATGAAGGCTGACATATTGCCGAAATGCATTCGCCAAACAAGGAATAAAGTGTGCTTCCATGGTCTTCCCCTGTGTGGTCTCTGCTCTCTCGTGAGTTTGAGGTTTATTGTATATATATATATATATATATATATATATACACATATATATATATTTATTTAATTCAAAACTAGTATAATGCTCACACCAGCTGCCGTCTTGAAAGTTTTATGTTGATCTTGATCCGTCCCCATGTTAATTCCCATAGAAATTTTAGACATGACTCCAACCCCAACTGCTGAACGGAATTACACCAAATTTAGCAGAAAGGTACCTGTCGGTCCAGAAAGTGACCCTTTTAAAATTGGCACAAATCCACTCAGTAGTTTTTAAAATATTAAGGAAAATCGAAATTTGTATATATAGGGATGCGAAGGCTCTGCGAACCCTCCCGATCTTGTGCTGGTATCTGACTGGCTGCCAACACCTCAAACCAAGAAGTGTTAGCAGCCATCTTGTTACTTGGCTTGAGCTGCGTAGCACAAAGAAATGTAAAAAAAAGAATGGGGGACGGGGTAGGCATATTCTGACCCCCTAGGACTCTAGGGGATGGTCCCATAAGGACTTCCCATGGCCAAAAAAGCATTTTTCTTGGTTTAATTTTCCACAGGAGCTATGTTGAATCATAGCTACTGCCCAAAAAATAAAAAGAAGAGTGGGCTCCTGCATTTCTTAACTAATAGGCTCTGGGGTCGCAAGGTCTCGGAGGCATGTGGAAAATAAAGGAGGGGGCTCATTGCCCCTCCTCCTGGAGCTTACGTAATTCCCCTGGGGGCATCATCTCTCTGAGGCTACATTAAAAAAATAAATCAGGGATCCTCGCGGCCTCCTTCATGCCCCGGTGACCACCACCTCCACAGCGCTATTTAATTTGTAATAGGGGGCATTAGGGATATGGAGGGCTTCCACCTTTCCGGGGCCAAATTATTATTTTTTAAATGGAAGGGGGGCTTCTCGGCCACCCTCACAGGCTGTTCTCTGTCCAGGGGACTGCCATCTCCATGTGGCAGGCCCTAAAACAAGAAAAGTGGGGACACACATGGTCCCCCTTGGGGACCGCCACACCCCAGGACCAGCTCTTGCTATGTCCCAGGGTGTCCATCCCGGGACAAAGCTGTTTGCTGTGGCTTAGCGGTAGGTTTGCCGCTCTTGCCAAGTCACAGCATGCGCTCCGCTTCCAGCAAGCAAAAGCTGACAAAATGCTCTTGCTCGCTAGAAGCAGAGCATTTGTCTGTTTCCCTGCCCTCTGTTAAGCAAGCAGGGAAACAGACACATTGCTTTCAGACACAGGAGCTGCACGTTTAGCAGCTCTCTGTGTCTAGAAGCAATGCTGGCTCCCGTAGGAGGCGGGGAGCAAGCAAGGACCACAGGGACATTCAGGCTCCCCCCAAGGTCCCAGATGAGACTGGGTGTCTTGGGTGTACCCAGGAGACATGGCCGGGCCCCGGGTAATGTGGTCCCCGGGATCAAAACTGTTCAAGTGATGGGGCCCCCCACCCAATTGTAAAAAGGCCTGGCCCTGTGGAATGGGGTCACAGGGTGAAAACCGTCCTGGTTAGGGTGGCCTCACGGCTCCCACCTCCATTTTAGAAAGGCTTAGCCTTGGGGGATCGGGTCCCGGGGTACAAATCCACCAAATTGTTTTTAAAAAAGGCCGGCCTGGGGGAAGTCGCTGGAGACCCCATCCCCTTTCTCAACCACTGTACTAAGGGGCCTCCGGGTGCACAACTTGTTGGGGGAGGAAGTCCCCTTGGATGCTGAGTATCCTTGGGGGCAAAAAACCCTTCCTGTTACCTCCAGTAAGTCCCACACAGTGGGATTGCTGAGAGGTGATCAGAGGCCACGTCCCATTTCTCTACCACTCTGCAAACACACCTCCTAGCACACTACTGTTTGGAGGATGACGTCCCATTGGATGCTGAGGGTCCTTGAGGGCCAGGAACACCTTCTGTTACCTCTAGTAAGTCCCTCACAGTGGGATTGCCGAAAATTCATTGGAGGCCCTGCCCCCTTTGTCCACCACTCTGTAAAGGTATCTCCTGGTGTACTACAGGTTGGAGGATGAAGTCCCCTTGGATGCTGGGGGTGCATGGGGGGCAATAACCCCTCCTGTAATCTCCAGTAAATCCCACACAGCGAGATTGCCGAGAGCTGGTCAGAGGCCCACCCCCTTTCTCTATCACTTTGCAAATGCTACTACAAGTTGAATAAACCATAGAAATTCACTTAAAAAACAAAGGTTACAGGGATGTTATAGTTAGGAAATAGAATTTAAAGAACCGTAGAAATCCATTTAAAAAAAATAAAAAGGTTGCAGGGACGTTATAGTTAGGAAATAGAAGTTAAAAAAACCTTAGCAATTCACTGAATAAAACAAAGGTCACAGGGACCTTATAGTTAGCTCAGATTTCACTGATGTAATATGGGAGGTCATAAGCAGTGCATCGAGGGGGCATAAGTTATAGTTAGCTCAGGTAACTATAACTGATGAATTTCTAGGGTTCGCACATGTGAAATCTGAGCCTAACTATAATATCCCTCATCGAGGGCAACTTCTTTCTTTCATTTAAAACGGCCGGTCCAGCCATAGGGATGCACACTGCGCAAATCAACAGGCCCGAAGTGACTTTGACCTGCAGTGATCTTTGGAATGAAAGGCTCTGTTTTATTTTCAGCAAACCCAGGAATGTGTAATTGGATAATCCCACTGGAGGGTTCTGATTTTATTTTATGTGGATGTTGAGCAAAGGCAAACTCACTTGGGGAAAAGGACTCTGGCCAAGACCTACTGTCACCATAATGCACTTACTGAACGCAACTGAGGCCCACTGGGAACAGTATTTTATTAGTAATGTGTCTGAAATGTTTTTGCTGCCTCGTTCTGCATTTGGCCTGTGAACAAGAACTGTGAAGTTCGAAACACCTAAGGTCTGATTAATTTATTCAATGCCTACTGCTGGTTTCGTTGTTGTGATAGAGAGGCATATTCCTGTTTGTAAGTGCAACCTCGCCGAGGGCAACTCTGCGGGCTCTTCATTTTCTGTATATATATATATATATATATATATATATATATATATATATATATATATATATTATCTACTGGCGGTCGCCAGTAGATAGTTATAGTTAGGACCGTGTTTCCATAGGAAATCTGAAAATTCTATTTTGAATAACTTTGGCACCGGTTGACGAATCCTCGCGAAATTTCAAAACTAATGGGGCGCTACGCTCCGCTCCTACCCTGAAAGTCTCGGGGTGATTCGTCAAGCGGGGGCTGAGAAAAAAGGGGGGTCCCAAAACGCGTTTTCCCCATGCATTTTTCCATAGGACCTTTAGACACAGCTACAGCCCGAACGGCTGAACAGAATTACTTGTAATTTGGCAGAGAGGTAGCCCTAAGGTCAAGGAAGTGCCTTTTGCAGGTCTGGTGTAAATCTGTTCAGTAGTTCCTGAGAAAATAGCATTTAAATCAATATATATATCTGTAATCGCGCTCCGTGCGCTTACGGTAAGCTTATCGTGCGCGTACGGTGCCGTGCGCGAGCGCGATTCTGATTGGTTGTTAGATCAAAGTAAACATTCGAATCGGTCGAAACCAGGAAGTATCGGCCGCCATTTTCTGTCTCTCGCACTGAAAAAAAAAGGTTGATAACATGAAATGGGGGCAACAAAGAGAGTTGCAGACCCCCTAGCGTTCGTCAGGGGGTTCACGAAGGACCAAAAAGTATGAAAAATAAATTTAATAATTTTTAAAAAAAATCGCGGGGTGCGCGTACGGTAAGCTTACCGTACGCGTACGGTAAAAAATAAAAAAAAATAAAAAAGAATTAACAATCACATTTAATATATAAATCTAAGGACCCCCAAGAGAGAAAAAAACAATTGATATTTTGTAAAAAATGGCGAGGCGTGCACGGTACGAAATGCGCAACGTGGGCGCTCGGTGCGCGAAGCGCACCGAGTGCCCACAGCGCGCGCACGGTGCGCGAAGCGTGCGCGCAAAAATTAAAAATAAATACATAACTTAGCAATTAAAAAACCGTACAAATTCACTGAAAAAACCATAGGTTTCACACACGTTATAGTTAGCTGTACATTTCACTCGTAAAAAACCAATGAAATTCCACGTTATAGTTAGATCAGGTAACTATAACTTGCGCGACCACAATCCACAATGTGTCATTTGAGATGTCATCATTGATGTGATGAGTGATGTCACTGACCATGTCATGAGTGATGTAATATGTGACGTCATCAGCAGTGGATTGCGGTCGCGCAAGTTATAGTTACCTGATCTAACTATAACGTGGAATTTCATTGTTTTTTTACGAGTGAAATGTACAGCTAACTATAACATGTGTGAAACCTATGGTTTTTTCAGTGAATATATATATATATATATATATACATATTGGCCAGTGGTGTTGCTAATAACTTTAGCCACATTTGACAAATCTCCACATAACTACCTAAAAAGGTGATTCTTTTTGATTAGTTGGTGCATGAAAAGTGTTGGAGTATCTGGCAAGTGAGGGCTGAAAAAATGGAGGGTTCCAAAACACAAAATTCCCATTTATCTTCTTTAAGAAGCATTACCTCAAAAACTGCAGAACGAAATTACACCAGGTTTGGCAGGAAGTAGTAGTTGTAAGAAATAAAGGTTCACAATGGTTTGTATATATGGATGGTTGGGTTTGAGGCCCTCAAGCCCAGTTTTAAAACATAGTGTGCTCTGATTGTCCCAGGGAGTTTTTTTCCCTTGGGCCATTTCGCTCTCTTAGGAGTTAGACTCATGTCATCAATGATGTCAAGAGTGATGTCAAAAAAGATGTCATAAAACATATCATGAGTGATGTAATATGTGAAGTCATAAGCAGTGCAATTACCGAATGAGCTTTTCCTCCTCATCCTGCCCAGAAATGCTCTTTCCCAGCACGGTGTGTTCAGCTAGACTTCATGAATCTTCACATCTTTCCTCAGACTTGTTGTGATGGAGTTATACACCTCCAGCTTGAGGGTCATCTCGCTAGAAGGCAGCAGATGTCTCCTTCTGGGACAGGGGATATAGGGTCATACGCATGAAGCATTTTTGCCGTAGCAAACGGCCCAAATCAGAAAATCGGACCATTTGTGACTGAAAAAAACTATTTCTTGATGTATAAACACCAAAACTGCGATTCTCAAGAATCACAGGTTGCGTGTAGAAATGGCTATTTGGAAGGAGCGGGTTTGCGGATCCTTTACAAATAGCGATTTCCAGTGTTATTTATCAAGGTTTTGAGATCGAAATGGGTTCGCAAAACCTTGATATTTTACCACCAACTCAAAGTTGGTGGCAATGTAATCGCAAATTGGAAGGGGTCCCCACAGGACCCCTTACCCTTAGTGAATGTAGGAAAGGCATTTTTTAAGGGCAGGCGATGGGCCCAGGGACAACTGCCTGCTCTTAAAAAATAAAAACAAATTTATTGTTGAAATACATCCCGTTTTCCTTGAAGGAAATTAAGATTTAAGTTTAGTCCTTGTTCGATCGCGCCTAAACCCTGTCGGAAACCATGTTGTAGCTCAGTGATCACGCCAGCATCTTCGGCCCATATCTGTTTTCTATTAGATAAGATGCGGCCTGCCCCTTTGAGGAAAGAGTCTAATAGAGAGATTGGTCGGTGACATATAGGATTGTAACAATCTCCCTTTTTTAAAATTTTTTTTATTTCTTTTTATTAAACAGTTCGACCAAAACACATCAATTAGTTACAGGCAGACGATTTCATCATTTCTCACTGACATTGTACACATTCCAAAATATACACAGTGATTATATTGAGTAGATCAAGGGGATTCAAGCGCATCAGTCTCTATCTGCCGGTCTGGCGGGTGACAAATATCGCACCTGAAACGATTCCATGCTTCCCACACCTTCTTCCATTTCCCCCGGCATCCCCTGGCAATGTAGACTGATTTCTCCCTAAACATGTACCATTCTAGATCCTCCCTCCACCTCCCGACTTGAGGCAGTTGGCAGGCGCCCCACTGTTGAGGGATGTTACGCTTCGCTACCATGAATGCTAGTGTTGCCCATTGCGTGGTGTAAGTGGTGAGATCTGTGGGTTCCCAGACATTTAATATGCATCTACGAGCCTCTGGCTGCAAGTCGACGCTCAGGACCGCTTGCAATGTGTGATGGACCTCTCTCCAGTATGATTATATATATTGGCAGTGCCACAATATATGAATGAATGTGCCCAGTTCCCCTCATCCCCTTCTGCACTCTCCACCTTCTAAATGACCCATTTGAACCAGGCCAGGACCCGTAATGTAGGTTCTATGCAGTATTTTAAGCTGCACTAATCTCAGCCTGGCCTGGATTGCTACCACCCGTGGGGAAGAGACCGCCTCCTGCCATTCTTCATCGTCTCATTGTAGGCCATCTTTGTTCCAGTGTCTTTTAAGGGTTTGCAAAGGATCCTCCATCTTATTGACTAATTTCCCAGAGAAATAGTTTTTTCTGGTAGGTGTCCGTCTAGCACCCTGTCTTCTAGGGGAGAGGCATCTGGTAGAGTCGTATCCTTAGGGATTTGGGAGAGCAGGGCGTGACAAACCTGGAGGTAACGGAAATACTCGGTATCATTCAAACTGAATTGCCTTTTGAGTGAGTCAAAGGTATGGATTGTTCCCTTCCCCCAAACAGCTTTGATTCGCGAGATCCCGATGAGATCCCACTTGTCAAAACCCTTAGATTCCCAGAGGTTCCCCAGTTTCTCCGAGTTCCACAGTGGAGTGGCTAGTGTGAGTTTGTTTTCCCACTTCAGGTGTCTAGTGGCGGCATGCCATACCTGGACGGCGTGCGCCGTTGGGCCAGTCAGTGGGAATATACGGGGCCTAGCATATAATGCTCTAGTATACTCTCCCCCTGGGAGCTGCCACCTATCCATGGCGTACCCCGGATCATTGGGGCAACCGTAAATCCAGTGGTTAGTAGCCGCAAGCTGGGACGCCCAGTAATATTTCTTTAGGTTGGGTAATCCTATTCCTCCATCATACCAACTGAGAGTTAGCGTCGCAAACGCTATTCGAGGCCTACCCTCCCAAAGGAGCTGTCTCTGGAGACTTTCAATTTCTCTGAAATAGGACGCCGGGACCGGACCCATTGCATTTTGGAGTGCATACAGGAACCGAGGCAGAGCCATCATTTTGAAAAGCACCGCTCTACCTAGCATGGAGAGCGGAAGGGATTTCCAGTGAGCGATGTCATTTCTAAATCTCTGCATGGGCGGGTCTAGGTTGCTGGTAAACCAAAGTTTCGAATCTAGTGTTATGTAAATACCCAGGTATCTAAAACCTTCTAGAGCAATCTGGATCAGGCATGTGCTCGGAATGGCAGGTGGGTCACCTCGTAGGAAGTATAGCACCAATTTGGACCAGTTTATTGTGAAACCAGAGTACCTGCCGAAGATTGCCAATACGTCCAGGAGGTAAATCAATGATGCTCTTGGGTTGGTGAGATATAGCAGAATATCATCTGCATATAGGGAGATCTTGCCCTCCCATTCCACCGACGACCGCATTTCACGTATGGAGCGGTCCTGCCTTATCCACACCGCCAATGGCTCCAATGCCAATGCAAAGAGAAGCGGGGACAGCCCTGTCGAGTGCCCCAGCTCAGTTGGAAATCCGGGGATTTGCGATTATTCACCACCACCCGGGCCATCGGGTCGGCATACAAGAGGCGAATCCAGCTCGTGAACTCCGGCCCAATGCCCAGTTTGCCCAGAACTGCAAACAAGTAGGACCACTCCACCATGTCAAATACCATGGTTGCATCTAATGATTCTAGGGTTGCTGGTTCCGTTATTGTAGGGGTTCAGCCCAGCACTCCATGTAAACGATGTAGATTGAGGGCTGTATTCCGATGTGGCATAAAGCCCAATTGATCCGGGTGGATCAGGGTGGTGATGACTTTTATCAAGCGCGTCGCTAGCAATTTCGCAAGGACCTTTGGCTCCACATTCAGAAGTGATATGGGCCTGTAGGACGCGCAGCTGGTCCTGGGTTTGCCGTCCTTATATATGACCACAATGTGGCTACTCGTTGGTCATCCTGGAGCTTCCCCTTCTTCCTGCTTTCCTCAAACATAGAACGGAGATAGGGGGCGAGCTTATTGGATCTCAGTTTATATAGTTCGATGGGGAGCCTGTTGGGTCCTGAAGCTTTCCCTGAACGCACGCCTCTGATAGCCTGAGCCACTTCATCGTCTGATATTGGGGATTCCAAGAAGTCCCTGTATTCGCCCGAGAGCGTGGGTAGTTTAATATCTCTAATCATTGCACTATTTTCTTCTTCAGTAAACCTGCTAATCGTGCTATATATCAAGCAATAGTGGTCAGCAAACGCGTCTACAATTCCCTGCGGGTCTGTAATGACACTGGAGTCTTTCCCCTGTATCTCCGGCACCAGCCTCGATGCCCATGCCCTTCTGTCCAGCCAAACAATCAATTTCCCCGCCTTATCTCCCTGCTCGTAGATTCTACTCTGGACCTCTCAACTCTGCGCCCTGGCTCTATCTCTGGCAATGCTGTTAAACTCGTCTTGCTTTAACTTCAAGAGGTGAAGGCCCTCAGGGGTTATCGCTCGGGCCATTTCCTCTTCTAATTTTAGCACGTCCTCCTCTGCTCGTTTCAGTTCAACTTGTCTTTCCCTCTTTTTCCCTGCTATCAAGGAGAGAGCCTCTCCCCGGATAACAGTTTTATAGGCCTCCCACAGGGTCTGGGCTGATTCAACCTTGCCCTGATTTTCTTGGAAGTATCTATCAGTGGCTTTGGCAATGTTATTTCTTGTAGTCGGTTCTTTCAAGTACCATGTTTTGATGGGGGCTACTGTGGCAACACTTACCAGGTCTAGTTCCATCTTGAGCCATACAGGGGAGTGATCTGAAATGCCGCGCCCCAGATGACGCACCTCACGGAGAGCATGGGCCTGCGCAGCCGGAACAAGGATATAATCTATTCGGGACAAACTGTGGTGCGCGCCCGAAACATGTGTATAGTGTGTTCTGCCTGGGTTATGTGCCTGTCAGCCATCCACCAGTCCCATTGTGTCCGAAAATTCAGGAAGCCATCGCTGAGCGGGCCTAAGTGCACGAGGAGGATGTCGGTCTAGTTCCCCAGCCATTACCGCATTGAAGTCTCCACCCAGCACTAAGAGTCCCAGTGGAAATGTCAAGAAGCTCAGGTCTTTGAATGTGTCCGTCTGCAGACCTGAGGGGACATAAATTGAGACGAATGTGGCTGTCTTCCCTTCCCATTGGCCTGAGATCCCAGCATATCGACCACGCTTGTCGGACCACGTGGCTTGTAGTGTGAAAGGGAATGAGCTTTTGAGCAGTATGCACACCCCGCGTGACCCAGAGGTGAATCTTGCGTGCACCATGAGCTTATACCCACCCCTATGTAGGGGCATGCACTTGTTCCCAATTAGGTGCGTTTCACGTCTGGGGCGTGCCTTCTGATGAACTGGTTGACCATCCCTCTCTTTATCTTGTCTCCCAGTCCATTTACATTCCAACTTAGTACGCTAACCCCCAATCCCCGTCTATCGCTCCTCACTATGTCCGTTCAGAAGTCCATCTTGCCCTGCATTTTCCTTTAATGGTGTCGAAACAATTAAAACGAAAAACAATTCAAAATCAAATTGAAAAAACAATATGCACCCCACCCAACTCCCCCCCTCCCTGCACCCCTGCTCGCAGTGTCCGCACATAACAAAACTGGCAGAGTGCCTGTCGCCCTACACACAAATACTGACAACTAACTAAAGGTAGTAAAAAAGAGGAAGGCCGGCGCTCCAACCTCCCACCCCCCAAGTCACTGTCCACATCAGTAAATTGTTCCCTGAGGATCGAACAAAGTTTGCGTCCACTTTCGGGGCTCCCAACCCCTGTACCTGACCAGTGTTCGTCGAGCTGCTCAAGCGGCTCTCACTCCTGTTCCTGTGTCTCTCGTTCTCCTCCATTGTTCCGAGTCCCAGCGCCTGTCCAGCCAGTCAGACGCCACCTCTGGATTCTCGAAAAACCATGCTCTACCCTCAACTTCGACTCGCAGTTTCGCCTGGAACATCATGGCATATTTCAGTCCTTTGTCCCTGAGTTTCTTCTTTACGGCGAGAAAGTTTTTGCGTTGTCTCTGTACCAGCTGCGTGAAGTCGGGAAAGAAGGAGAGAGTGGCATTTTCATAGCGCAAAGAGGATGCCGCACGGGCGGCTTGCAGAATTGCGTCTCTGTCTCTAAAGTTGAGGACCCGTGCTATCATAGGACGCGGGGGCGCTCCCAGCTTTGGTCGCCCACCCGGGACCCTATACGTCCGTTCAATAGTGAAGAATTTACCAAGGCCCATGGACTTGAGGTGTGTTAAGATCAGCTCCTCTACGAACAGATCGGGAGCTGGGCCTTCTGATTTTTCGGGCACTCTCAGGATGCGGATGTTGTTGCACAGAGATCTCCCTTCATAATTGTCCAGCTTCTGTTCGGCTGATGCACAGAAAGATTTCAGGTCACGTACTTCACGTTGGAGCTGCGTCACATCCTCCGTCAAGCTAGTTGTCTGTATGTCCAGTGATTTGACTTTTTCATTTACTTTGGTGAGGTCAGCGCAAATTAGATTTACCTCGATAGAGACCGTATCCAATTTATGATCTAACGACTCAATTTTTTGCCTCAAACACGATCTGACCCCATCTGTGGCTGCCATAATGTCCTGCAAGGTCAATTCTGAAACTGGGCGCATGGAGTCTCCCCCCTCCGCTGGGCATGCTGAGAGTCTGTCGGTGAGCCCCTCGGTAGAGTATAGCGGTCTAGCTTATTAGCCTGGACGTGCCGCATGCCCTTAGTTATCCTAGACTGGGTTTTGTCTGCGTCCAGCTTAGATGCCATGTGTAAGCCAAGTCTCAACGCTCACCAGTGGCTCCTGCTAAGAGGTTTCCGCTTCTACAATCTGTTGTCCGCAGGAACACACGGCCTCCCCCACACAGTAACAGGTCCAGGGCAGCGCCCAAACCAACTGCACTTCGGCGACACACTCAGAGTCCCGCAACTGTGTTAAGCGGAAATCACTGACCGCTACTGTTCCCCCTGCTCGGCGCCTCTCACCCCCGCATCGGCAGTGGCAGCTCGGGTCCCAGTCCCACGCGGTCACTCCTCCTCACCAGCACAGCTCCTCTCAAGTGCCGCCGAAAATCGGGCCAGACAGCCGTCTCGCGCCCAGAATGACGCCACAGTCAGGAGCAGATCTTCACTCATGCCTCGCCTATGTGCCTCTCCGAGGGGGGGGACAGCCATGCGAGTCACTCACCCCGATCTTCACACACTCTCGCTGAGTCCCGGTCGCACCAACGTGCCGCGGCGGGCTCCAACGGCGCTGCTCCACCTGGGCGTCTCGCAGTGTCAGCCCCGGATGGGAGGGATCAAGCATCAGACGAGGGCGGGGGGGAAACGTGTCAGCCACGATACTTGGTCACCCTCGGGATTCAGGGCATCGGCAGACGGGGGTGACTGTACAACCGGCGACTTCCGGTCTGGGCCTCCGCTTTCCTTGCACCCCACAGCTGCTCGCGCTTCACTCCGGCCCTGGCTCCACCCGCTTCAACAGGCCATATCTTGCGGTTGCCGTATCTCCGGTTCCCAGCAACGTCGGGACACCGTATTTTCGCCGGACTGATACATTTTGGACGCATCCATTCGGGCACATTGACCAGGTGAAACCTCTCGTTGGCTTGCCTGTGAGGCAATGCATTTGGATGTCTGAGGGCTCATAGACACCACTCCTCCTATATTCCCTTGAATTAAAGACTCTTCCACTGAATTGATTTGTTTTTCAATAGCCCCCATTGCCTCAGTTAGGTACTTCATTAAGGATTGCTGCGGATCCCCTGCAGGCTTTAGTAAGCTCCCTGCCTTTCCCTTACACATCCCTCACCCTCTTTTGTAGGTCAGTTATGTTACCAAGGTTATTGATCTTATGAGTCCCAGAATGTAAAAAGCTTGTCCTTGAAAAGCCAACAGGCTATGTGTCTGGAAAAAACAGTGATGCAGTAACATAAAACTCCAATGACTACTTGTACCTTAGAAAAATGAGGCCAGTTACATACAAGTTCCTGCCAGAGACTCTGTTCCCACTTGGACCAAGTCTATCGCGTAAATGACCCACTATATCAATGATTTACTATGCTATTTGCCAAAGCGAATTAGGTCATAAGACGTAAGTCATATCTTGCTTGCATAAACCTGTGAGAGGCCTTCTGGTACATTGTCAACATTAATTACGTGCGTCAGGCGTGATCATACAAAAGAAACTCACCCTGGTGCACTCGGAGTCCGGATATAAATTAGTCAAGGGGGTAGCCCAGCCCGGCCTCATCCGGTCTATGACCGTTTTCGCCTTGGCCAAGCCGGGGCATGGCCCGCGCTGTGTGACCTCTGTGTTGGTTTTATGGTGTTCATATACCCCTCCTCACCGGCCGGCAAGAGACCAGGTCAAAAATGCAGCGTGCTGGGTCTTGGGCCCGGAAACAAAGTGCTGAGTGCTGAGAGTTTCAGTATCCCGCGCTGTGGGACCTCAGCATTGGTTTTATGGCGTTCCTACGCCGCTCCTCACAGCACAGCAAGGGACCAGGTCAAAATTGCAGCATGCTGGGTCCTGTGCCCAGAAACAAAGTGCTGAGAATTTTTGAATCCCGCACTGCAGGACCGCCACGCTCGTGTTATGGCATTCCTATGCCCCTCCTCACAGGCCGGCAAGGGACCAGGTCAAAAGTGCAGCGTGCTGGGTCCTGGGCCCAGAAACAAAGTGCAGAGTGCTGAGAGTTTCAGTATCCCTGGAAATAAGGCAACAGATGGCAGGATGGGTGAATATGTGGCTGGGATCATATATTATTATTGAGTGAATGAGAGCATGAGAGGATGGATAAATAGATGGTGTGCATACAGGTAACACTAATGTAATGGGCTTGCAGCCTAGACTGCATTTGTAATACATAATGATAAGCAACAACTATGAATATTATGCCAGTGGCCAATAGGCCTCGCCTTTGGGACCTTATAAGTGTTTAGCCATGCAACACGTGATGTTGCTGCACCAAGGATATTGTGCTGGATAACTAAACACTTATAAGTTCCCAAAGGCGAGACCTATTGGCTATGCCAATGCTTGTTGCAGTTGCAATGGCCTAAGCGTGGTTTATGTGGCTTCATGATGTATTGGAATTATGTTCTAAAGCTTCCCTTATTAACCATGCGGAATACATGCTAAATGTGTGGTAAAGCAATAAAATGTCCGCGGTTGATTTATATTTTAACTACATTTGTCTTTTGTTAGGTTGGCACAGCACCCAGGATAATGTGCTGCATGGCTAAAAACGTATAAGGTCCCAAAAGCGAGACCTATTGGCTATGCCAATGCTTGTTTGGGTTGTGTCCTGACAAAGTCCCTGGCCTCGAGCCTATCGCTGGTCCTGTTATTGGTTCTGTTTGAGATTCTGTCTTTTCTCGTGTCACTGGTGCTATGTTCCAGTCCTTGACAGAATCTAAGATTGCGCCTCGAGCCCACGGCTCGTCCACGGTTCCCTCAATGGTAAGGGACGAAGGGTATACAGGTAATGCAGAGACATGGTATGGCTGTGAGAAATTGTGGGGGGAGACACGGGTGAGGGAGTCAGGCATAAGCAGGCTAGGGATGGAGGAGAGTAGGAAGGGTGGGTTGGGAGGAGGGATAGAGAGAACAGCACGGGATGAACAGAAAAAGATGGGACGGGTAGAAGAGGAAGGAGCAATGGAGGAAATAGGGAGAGCTTGTTGCGCTAATAGAGAGAGTGGTTAGAGGAAGACATGGAAGGCAAGAAAGAGTTGATGGGTGGAAATGAAAAGGGTAATATGGTGAAGAAATGAAGTAGAGTGACGGTGTGACAGAGGGATGGAGAAGGTAGGAAGGTAAAGGGAGTGGAGAGAGTGATAGGAAGTCAGGGGCAGGGATAGGTATGCCTGGGTAGTGGAGCGGGTGAAGGAACGGGGGTGGGGGGTTGCATAATCCATCGAAATAACAGAGATGGTTAAAGATAGGGACAGAGAGGGTAGGCTTCACAGTTCAGCAGATAGTAACGGCTGGGGAACAGGAACTACCGGAAAGAGGGAGAGGAGAGTGTCGAAGCCGGAGAGGATGTGGTGTCTTGGGGGTGTGGTAGTGTTTGAGGTGCCATCAGTGTGAGGCGCCCTTAGTTGCAGAAGGTGAGGTGCCCCACATGTGTCAAATGGCTCGCTGTAACTGTGCATGGGAGACCTTGGTCTGCGCGTGTGCGCTTGAAGAGTCTCCGCTTGCAAGCAGCATCAGCCCCTGTGCTAGGACCCCAGATCTAGGCTAGCTCCCACAGAGGTGCCTCATATGGAGCCGAAGGAGTCTCAGTCCGCTGACGTTGATTATTGTAAGACTGTCTAAGAATCCGCTAGGTGCACTTAGCGTTATTTTACGGGTACTTTGTGAATGCGTACGTGCGCGAGCGCAGGATGCAGTGGCATATAGGGAAGGTTGGTGGTTTATAGACCTGGGTATGGCAGATAAGCTGTTGCCCATCACAAGTAAAAACAAGCGCGCGCGCCACATCTAGAGTTGCCAACTAGTCTCACGAGTCATGCCACAAGTGACGACATCAGCCAGCCTTGTGTTTTTGATCAACGGCACTGAACGCTGTGATTTTTGAAACCATAGCCCAGGCCCGACATTTACTGGCCGAACCAGGACTAACTTTTTTCATTCTTCCACAGTAGAAAACGCTGCAGGCTTCAGAACGCACAACTCAAGGCCATTGACAGTCACCTGCTCACCTCCGAACAGGGTCCCATGATGTTTCTATACACCAGAGCATGTGTGAACTCCACAGCCAATAAAGCACTGAATTGTTGGGAAGCGCACTTGGATCGGTTGAATTACCGCATGTGCTCCAATCGTAGATCACTTTACACAAGGCCCTCCGAAACAAAACACTTAATTTATGTGTTTAACCATGGGATTGGCTGTTTGCGACCTGGAAGTACTAAAACACCACGGACGAAAACATACTGTTTCCTGTTTCATTAAAGATAAGTAACTGTCAACGGACAGTTGGCTGAATATACGAACTGTCCGTGTAAGTAGGGCATCTGTGCTCACTTTACGGGATTTACGTAAAACCTAAAAAGTGAAAGTGATCGCGATCAAAGACAGATGGCGGCTGCGTGCGTGCACGCTCGCGTGAACGCAAGCGCTAGGCCACCAAAAGTCTGTGGCAGCACTTTGTAAACCCACACACTAAAAGTCTTGCCAGACCAGCGCATGCGCTGGGTAGGCGAGACCTAAAAAGGACAAGACACCATGGTTGGACAGCGTGAATTATATGTTAATTGTTAAACCTGCTATTAATGATGCTAGGAAAATGTATCAAACATTATAATATACAAAAGCATGTTTATGTTAAGTCCTTACTCAATCAATCAGTCAGGGGTTTATAAAGCACTGCTACTCACCTGTGAGGGTCTCAAGGTGATGAGGGGGGAGAGGGAGGTGGGGTGAGGAGGGAGGAGGGAAGAAGACTGCTGATCCGTCTGGACGCTGTGGTTCATTAAAAGAGTCAGGTCTTGAGATCCTTCCTGAATTGGGTCAGCGACGGGGATTGCCTGAGGTGGACTGGAGAGGCAGGGTGTTCCAGGCTTTGGCGGCGAGGTGAGAGAAGGATCTTCCTCCGGCTGTGGTCTTCCTGATACGTGGGATGGTAGCCAGGACCAATTGGGTGGAGCGGAGGTCTTTGGTGGGTGTGTGAAATGAGATACGTGGTTGAGGTACGCAGGTCCCACGTAGTGTAGGGCTTTGTGATTGTTTTGTTGACTTTGAGCCAGTGGAGTTCTCCAAGGTGTTCGGTGATGTGGCTGCTGTGGGGGATGTTGAGGACCAGTCTGGCTGCAGCATTTTGAACATTCTGTAGTTTCCTGAGGAGTTTCTGGGTAATGTCGGCATAGAGTACGTTGCCGTAGTCGAGTATGCTGCTGATGAGTGCGTGGGTGACCGTCTTTCTGAATTCAGTTCAGATCTAACTGAATGTCTTTTGTAGCAGTCGGAGCATGTGGAAGCATGACGAGGATACGGCGTTGATCTGGCAGTTCATTGTGAGCGAGGAATCCAGTATGATGCTGAGGTTTTATGCATGGTCTGTGGGGGTGGGGGCATTCCCAATTCGGCAGTCAACCAGGAGCCTTACCAAGCGGAGGGGGTAGGTCCCAAGATGAGTACTTCAGTTTTGTCCGAGTTGTATTTGAGGCAACTGAAATAACATGAAATGTGTACCATTCTCAGAGGACGGATTTGTTGGCGTTCATCTGAGAAAGGATTGTAACTCCCTGTGCTGTTTTAATTTCTGAGGGGCACACACTTGCAGGTGTAGGGGCTGATTTAGAGCTTGGCAGGTTGATTACTCTGTCGGTAATCGGAGGGATATCACGAACACCTTATTACAATTGCATTATACCCCTCGGCACCCATAATAAGGCAGAGGAATATACGTCACATTTGTGATGGAGTACCCGTCCATCAAACTCTAAATCAGGCCCTTAAATTGTCCTTTAGTTTCACTTTTGGAGGGAAGAATTTTCAGCCGACAGTGATTTGTGCTCGACTCGTTTTCACACTTTCCCCATCACTTTCTCGTTTGTAGAAGTAGAAAATCTACTTGAGCAGCAGCAAAACTACAGTCTTCTCAGACCTCGACTGGTCGCATCCACCAGCATTATAAAATAGTGCCTGAAGGTTCCATGCGACTGGAAATTAAGCCAGGGGCTGGCAAATCCTGCTCCCAAGAACACGTTGAGAAGCCCCGCATTGTTCCTGTGAGGTGCGAACAGCAGAATATTCCTGCCACACACCAATTGGCAGAATTTGGCAAGAACTTCACTATACAATCGTAATACAGAGTTACACTAATTTCGCCAATTCTGTGGGCAGGATTATAATTCCACCCTGGCCTGGTAATAACACTAGCACCAGGCACCTTTAATTTTTTGGCACACTCCTTGGACAATGCTGGCATCCCCGGAATGAAAGGGGGTCTTTCTCCATCTGTGATCAGATGGCTGTTCATTTAAATGTGAGCACTGAGGGAGAGTGCAAGCACTAGCATGCACGCGCTGACTAGGCCACGGCACATCTTCATTTACACCAGTGCATTCTTGAAAAATTACACACATTTCACGCTAAGATTGTTACGCGAAAGGCCTGAGAATATGCCATTATGCTACGTCAAGACTTCGCTCGGGAAAAAATGTAATTGTGGGAGCATGGGAAGATTGCGAACAAACTTTACCCAAAGGGCTACTTTTAAAGTCACTAGTGATTTAGCACTTTTTTAAAGAGCAAAATAATACACCCTTGGGCGCAAAATAGATGTGACGGTGTATTTTGGGATAAAAAAATAGTACAAAATGATGAAAGCACCCTTATAGCACAATAACATCTAACTTTACATAATTGTTTGGACAGTTGGGTAATTTCTGCAAAGAGAATTAGGTGAATTTTTGAATAATAACTGGAAAAGATGGACACTCCTTTAACATCTACCAAAGAGAGCCCACCTCATAGCAGAAATATATCAAAAATTGAAAAAAAGACAATTGAACAACTTACCAATTTACAGACCTTCTTACATATACAGTAGTACCTCTGACCTCTGGTCAGGGACCTGCTCTCTCCCCCAGCAGCTCCGCCATTGTGCCGCTGCCACTGAGAGGTGGCTAGTAGGGGTTCGAGACTTGCCTCTGCTGTTCCTGTTGCCCTTTGCTGCGTTGTGATCGTTGTGCCAGTTTTTTGTGTCTGACTTCCGTGTAAGTAGGCATTGTGTCATTGTATCCCTGTGCCCCTGTACCCTTGTTTTTACTGTGTATTGGTGTGCCCTTGTGCCATTGTTTTCCACTGCCTGGTCTCCCGTCGCCCTTTTCCCGCCGCTGCTCCCCGTGGTCCTCCCACTTGCCGTCCCCGCTCCCACCAACCAGCTGAGATTCCCTCCCCCCTTCACTATATAATGGTGGCCGCAGCAAGGGTGAGCAAGCACGACCTTCGACCTCTGGTCAGGGACCTGCTCTCACCCCCAGCAGCTCCGCCGTTGTGCCGCTGCGAGTTAGCTAGTAGGGGTTCGAGCCTTGCGTCTGCTGTTCCTGTTACCCTCTGCCCCATTGTGATCATTTGGCCCGTTTTTTGTATCTGACTTCCATGTAAGTAGTCATTGTTTTATTGTATCACTGTGCCCCTGTGCCTTGTTTTTCCTGTGTATTACTGTGCTCTTGTGACCTTGTGCCCTTCTTTTCCACTGCCTGTTTTTCCGTCACCCTTTTCCCACCGCTACTCTCCCACGGCCCCTTCCCCTTGCTGTTCATGCTCCCGCCTCCCAACTGAGCTTCCCTCCATCCTTCACTATATAATGGCGGTTGCTGTGCTGCTGTGCCGCTGATGCGCCAAAGGCAAGCCCGTCAGCATCCCTCCGCGACCTGACCGCGACCAGCACCAGGGACCTTGGATCTCCAATCAACCACCGCTATGACTCACCTGCCCTCTTCGCACTCAACCCCCGAAGAAACAACTACCAGCTGTCCACTCCGAGCACTTCCCAGACAGTTCTCTTGCCATCACTGCCGCCAGACCTTCACCACTGTTCGGACCCCCACAGCCACCGGCCCCACATCGAACGCCAACAACTCTGAAGCCCTGAGGTGCATCCACCTCAATGTGGGCTCCCTACAAAGACATGTCGTAGAGATCTGGGACCTTCTTGACACCGTCTCACCAGACATCGCCTTACTCACAGAAACCTGGACCAACTCCACCTCTGCCCTGACATCGCCACCGCCATCCCTGACGGACACAAGATCCAGAGGAAGGACCGCCCCAATCGCCCAGGAAGGAATGAAAGTTGTCGCATCCTGGACGAGAAGCAGCTGCCTGAAGCTCAACTCGGAGAAGACAGAGGTCCATGTCCTCGGACCTACCGCATCTGCATGGGACAACTCCTGGTGGCCCACAGCCCTTGGCAGCCCCTCCACCACCACACCCAAAACCTCAGGATCGTATTCAACTCCTCCCTCTCCATGACCTAACAGGTCAACGCCATCGCCTCCACCTGCTTCAACACCCTCCGCAACCTCAGTAAAAAACTTCAAATGGACCCCCCCCGAATCAAGGAAGACCGTCACACACGCACTCATAACCAACAGACTGGACTACAGAACACCCTCTACTCTGGGATTAACAAGTCTCTACTCCAAAAACTCTAGACGATACAGAACACCGCAGCCAAACTCGTCCTCAGCATCCCTCAACACGTACACATCACCAAGCACCTACGCAACCTCCACTGGCTCTCTGTCGAGAAAAGAGTTACCTTCAAGATACTCACCTACACCTACAAATAACTCCACAACACTGGACGCCAATACCTCAACAACGTACCCAAGAGGAACCTTCGATCCGCTGACCTCGCCCTCGCCAAACCCCTGCGCATTTGCAGAGCAAGAACGGATTGAAGAACCTTCTCCTACATCAAAGCCAAGACCTGGAATGAGCTGCTGATCAACATCAGGAATGCCCCCACCCTGCACATCTTCATGAAGACCCTCAAGACATGGTTCTTCGACTGACCAGAGCTGCTTCTCCCTCCCTCCCCCTGCACTTTGAGACCCTCATGGGTGAGTAGCGCGCTTATAATTCCCTTGATTGATTGATTGATTGATTGTGATGAAGCTGGGTTCCACTTCTCTAGATTTGCTCGGGAACACCCTCTGGCCGATGGTCTCTTTTTGCCTGCTGTATAAGTCTGGAGGGGAGAAATAAACGTTAGCCAATTATACTTTGACTTTGCCCATGACCTCCAAAGGAACACAGACAACTATTCCAAATGAACAGTATTTACACCAAGGAGATCAGCACTCACTATCTATTGTTTATTTGATAACATATGTTTTAGTCAGAGCAGTATTAATAAAGTACAATGCTAGATTAGAAGATTGTTTAATCGGAATAGTTTACTTCCAGAGATCGCAAGTTCATTCAAATTAGCTCAGACGCGTCATATGTTGGTAATTCTTTATTTGCAATGTCCAAAATATTCACACCAGCGTAGCCAAAGCATTTATTCCCTTTCTTAAGACTTCCTTAGGGCTTTGGACCCTTAACCCGGAGACGGTGTACACGCGGTGATTATTACTGATTAATTTCAACTGCCGACATGGGCTAAGACTATAATCTTGCTGAACATGATCATTCCTGTAAAAAACACGAAGACCTCTAGTTCACTGATCAAGGTTCATGTGTCTTTTGAAAAACCCAATGCGAACATATGGCTTGAGAAATGTTCCTCTATAAGAATAAAGCCCTGAGGAAGTCTCGAGAAAGGGACGAAACGCGTTGGCTACGCTGGTATGAATATTTTGTACATTGCAAATAAAGAACATCCAACACGTCTGAGCAAATTTGAATGAACTTGCGATCTTCGGAAGTAAACTACTTCGATTAAACAATCTTCTAATCTAGCATTGTACTTTATTGTTGTACTGGTCTGACTAAAACATATTTTATCAAAAAAACAATAGATAGTGAGTGCTTATCTCCTTGGTGTAACAGTCTGTGGATCACATCCGCTTATAGAGACCCAGGAGGCTGATTCCCCTTGATCTGAGCACCACTCCTAAGGTATTACTCCCTACAGTATGATAGGCCTCTTTTTGTAAATTGCAAACTATTCCAAATTATAACTATTTTATTATAAAGCCAGAAACAATTGGACATACGATCACCTCAAGAAGAGAGTGTGAAGATAAAAGGGCATGTACACAAAGCAAAACTTGCGGACAATATTTAGTCCGTGAAACATGCATAGAGTGACCAATTCCAAAATGAAGACGTAAATAATCATGGAAACCACATCCAGCGTCTTCTTCATTAATTGGTAATAAACAAAGGCATTACCTGTCCCTTCACTACCTCTATTGCGACATCCTTTCTCAGGATTTCCAAGGCAAGCCCAAGAAAGGTGTCAGCACGTGAAGACTTCCTAAGAAGCCCACTCACCTTGAATGGGTCATCAAGCATAAAGCTCCAGAGCTCGTTCTAAGATGCTCCCCCCTCTCCTGGTGAAGAAGAAGTCCCCTGAGCTCTGTCCCTAGCCTCAGTATAAAAGTCGGAAATCACACCCACAAATACGTCGCATGACTATTTCGTCCAGTTGAACCCCTTCTTGTAGGTAATGTTCAGGGAAGCAGTAGTACGTCCAGGCTCTTGCTCAATGGCTTTGGTTCCCTGGGCTTCCCAGACATGGGAGACATCCTCCTTCATCGTCAGCTCCGCATGTTCAAAGACATCCTCTCCTCCCTAAGTCTGTCCATCTCCTAAAACAAAGGCATTATCCGAACTATAGAGGACGAATTCTTGCATCTGCAACAGAAACGTGAAAAAACCCCTTTCCACGGACATATAATTCTAATTAACAGTTCACTTAGAGCAAACACGGAGAGCGAAAGTCAGGCCTACCAAGTTCAGCTAGCATTAGTGCAAACTCCATTTAATCTGCATAAACATATAAACCATTAATGCAGACATTATATGGGAACATTCATTAGTCATAAATGCACTTCACACGTTTATAATTCATCTAAGTACATACATTGACTTCGTTATTCCTTTGGTTACATGAGGAGAACCCTTAACACTCCCTTTAACGTTATTACAATTCACGTTCTAATACTTTTAACACAACAAAGATTATAGGCGGATGCGGATTAATCACCATTAATGCATCCCTGCGAAAGGAGGAGCAGATATTGTCGCTGTGCTCCATACCCTCTCGAATAAAGACATTTCAGCATAATCTGAAAAAGCCGACTGTATGCCGCAGCGATTGAAACCCCCTCCATACAAATGGGCCTCCTGGATGTCACGAGCTTGAGCCCTAGCAGCCGAGGCTAGTAAATTGTGCTCCATAAGCTGGGTAATGTCATAGCAACATCTGTTATTGACAGTGCCTAGAAATGATAAAAGTGCAATGTTGAGCCCTTTTGAAAAGGTTTTATAATCCTTGTGTTGAAAGGTCCCTGTTCACAGGCTCTGCTCAGCTCTCACCTGCAAGGGGGGAAGGAGGGGGTCTCCTTCACCAAGAGCTGCAGTCTGCGCCCATTCTCTGCTGCAGCCCCCCTGGAGTGAAGGGGAGAAGGATGGATGACTTTATCACAAGAAAGGGACAAAAGACTGACCCTGAGAGGATGGCGCATGCGTGGGAGAGCTGGCACCAGCACCGGCTGCAGCAACACAATCAGTGACGTCATCTTTGAAAGGTGGCTGGAAGCATTAAAAGTAGCTCCCAACAATGCGAAGACTGAAATCACGGAGGAAATGTGGCTTTAGACATTAGAAGCACCAGAGTCATACATTCACTTGAAGTAAAATAGACGAAGTTATAGAGACACACTTTAATTCTGTCTGGTCTCATTTTCAATAAATTGTTTGATTTTGTATGTGTTATGTAGCATTTTGTGCACACAAACATATTTCATTAGAAAATAAAACAAGGCCAGTATTATGGTGTATCTATATTCTTATAAAGGTCACGTTTCGATTAACTGTTTTGGTAAAAGGCACAATGTTACCTTTTATGAGTGACACCCTCTTTCCAAGATGGCGTCTGTGTTCTGCCATTAGTACATTATTTTAATTGTTCTCTTGTATTCACCGACACAAAAAAAGTACACAAATGATATCAGTACTACACAAGAAATACAATACATTAATACAATAGCCCACAACACTAAACATAAATAAAAGACAATTACATACATTAGATTTTACATAACAATACATGTAATCATATGCTCCTTCCTACCCGAAATTAAGAGATTCGTGTTTGCCACATAACTATGAGCAATCCAACTCCGGGGTAATCCAATACACACATAAGGCCAATACAGTCACCTCTGAATCAATCCATGATGTGTATATCAAATTTCCAAACAAAAGATTTTTTATTAAGTGGACTCCTCTTTATTCATGCAGTCGAAGCGTTTCGGCCCTTTCATCTGGCCCTCATCAGGACAAGGGTACAAGGAAAACACATCGCCCGAGTGGGGCATTGCTGGACATCAGTGTCCAGTCCACATTAATGGGGCACTCTCCGCAGGGGTGCAACAATACTTGTTTTCCAAATTCAAATGGGTGGAGAAGTGTCTCTTCGTTGTTATAAATATGAAGCCTACAGCATATTCTGCGCTCACAACGTCAAATCGAAACGGGACCAAGAGAAGAGTCACGGCATGCCCCATTGCGTGCTCACAACTTATAACGAGTGTCTTAGGGAAGCCGGCAACACTCAACGCTGTCACACACGGTCATGTCCAGATGTTGGAGGGGGATTAGGGCAAACCCTGTGGATTTATAATCTTAGTGTGCATCAGAGGCTGTTGCATCCTAACCCTGTCTGAGTGTGCATCGGAGGCTGACATATCCTAACCCTGCCTGAGTGTGCATCGGAGGCTGCTGCATCCTAACCCCGCCTGAGTGTGCATCAGAGGCTGCCGCATCCTAACCCTGCCCGAGTGTGCATTAGAGGCAGCCGCATCCTAACTCTGCCCGAGAGTGAATTAGAGACTTACTTAGACTGCCCTTGCCCGAGCCTGCTGCATCCTAAATCTGCCTGAGTGTGCATCAGGGGCTATGGCATCGTAACCCTGCCTGAGTGTGCATCAGAGGCAGCCACAGCTTAACCCTGCCTGAGTGTGGATCGGGCGCAAGGGCATCGTAACCCAGCCTGAGAGTGCATCTGAGGCTGCGGCATCCTAACCCAGACTGGGTCTGCATCAGAGACTGCCACACCCTAACCCTGTATAAGAATGCATCAGAGGCTGCTGCATCCTAACCCTGCCTGAGTTTGAATTAGAGACATACGTAGACTGGCCTTGCCTGAGTGGGCATCAGAGGCTGTTGCATCCTAACCCTGTCTGAGTGTGCATCAGACGCTTTTGCACCCTAACTCTACCTAAGTGTGCATCAGAGGCTGCCGCATCCTAAGCCTGGCAGAGTGTGAATTAGAGACATACGTAGACTGGCCTTGCCTGATAGGCATCAGAGATTGTCACATCCTAACCCGGACTTAGTGTGCATCAGAGTCTCTCGTATCCTAACCCTGCTTGAATGTGCATCAGAAACTGCTGCATCCTAACACTGACTGAGTGTGCATCAGAGGCTGCATCATCTTAACCCTGCCTGAGTGTGCATCAGGCACTAGGGCATCGTAACCCTGTCTGAGAGTGCATCAGAGGCTGCGGCATCCTAACCCTGTCTAAGTGTGCATCAGAGGCTGCATCATCTTAACCCTGCCTGAGTGTGCATCAGGCACTAGGGCATCGTAACCCTGTCTGAGAGTGCATCAGAGGCTGCGGCATCCTAACCCTGTCTAAGTGTGCATCAGAGGCTGAGGCATCCTAACCCTGCCTGAGTGTGCATCAGAGGCTGCATCATCTTAACCCTGCCTGAGTGTGCATCAGGCACTAGGGCATCGTAACCCTGTCTGAGAGTGCATTAGAGGCTGCGGCATCCTAACCCTGTCTGAGTGTGCATCAGAGGCTGAAGCATCCTAACCCTGCCTGAGTGTGCATCAGAGGCTGCCACATCTTAACCCTGCCTGAGTTTGCATCAGAGGCTGCTGCATCCTAACCCTGCCCGAGTGTGCATTAGAGGCAGCTGCATCCTAACCCTGCCCGAGTGTGCATTAGAGGCAGCCGCATCCTAACTCTGCCCGAGAGTGAATTAGAGACTTACTTAGACTGCCCTTGCCCGAGCCTGCTGCATCCCAACTGCCTGAGTGTGCATCAGAGACTGCTGCATCCTAACCCTGTCTGAGTGTGCATCAGAGGCTGCCGCATCCTAAGCCTGCCTGAGTGTGAATTAGAGACATACGTAGACTGGCCTTGCCTGATTGGCATCAGAGATTGTCACATCCTAACCCGGACTTAGTGTGCATCAGAGTCTCTCGTATCCTAACCCTGCTTGAATGTGCATCAGAAACTGCTGCATCCTAACACTGACTGAGTGTGCATCAGAGGCTGCATCATCTTAACCCTGCCTGAGTGTGCATCAGGCACTAGGGCATCGTAACCCTGCCTGAGAGTTCATTGGAGGCTGCGGCATCCTAACCTTGCTTGAGTGTGCATCAGAGGCTGAGGCATCCTAACCCTGCCTGAGTGTGCATCGGAGGCTGCCACATCCTAACCCCGCCTGAGTGTGCATCAGAGGCTTTTGCTTCCTAACCCTGCCTGACTATGCATCAGAGGCATACCAGGACTAGCTTTGCATGACTCCATCAGAGGCTGCTGCATCCTAAACCTGCCTGAGTGTGCATTGGAGGCTGATGCATTTTAAACCTTCCTGAGTGTGCATCGGAGACTGCTGCATCTTCTGCTTGAGTGTGCATCGGCTTTCGTGTCTGACACTGACTGAGAGTGCACCAGAGTGTGCATTAGAGAATGCCACACCCTAACCCTGCCTGAGTGTGCATCAGAGAGTGCTGCATTCTAATTCTGCCTTAGTGTGAATCAGAAGCTGCTGCATCCTAACCCTGCCTGAGAGTGCATGAGAGGCTTTAACATCCTAACTCTGTGTGCATCTGATACTGCCACATCTTCACTCTGCCTGAGTGTGCATCACCGACTGCCGCAGTCTAACCCTGCCTGAGTGTGCATCATAGAGTGCTGCTTTCTAATTCTGCCTTAGTGTGAATCAGAAGCTGCAGCATCCTAACCCTGTCTGAGTGTGCATCAGAGACTGCCGCATCCTAACCCGGCCTGAGTGTGCATTGGAGAAAGCTGCATCCTAAACGTTCCTGACTGTACATCAGAGACTGCTGCATTCTAACCCTGCCTGAGAGTGCATGAGAGGCTTTAACATCCTACCTCTGCCTGAGTGTGCATCTGATACTGCCACATCTTCACTATGCCTGAGTGTGCATCAGCGACTGCCGCAGTCTAACCCTGCCTGAATGTGCATCAGAGTCTGCCTCATCCTAACCATGCCTGAGCGTGCATTAGAGACATACCAGAACTGCCCTTGCCTGAATGTGCATTAGAGACATACCAGGACTACCGTTGCCTGAATGTGCACTAGAGACATACCAGGACTGGCCTTGCCTGAATGTGCATTAGAGACATACCAGGACTGGCCTTGCCTGAATGTGCCTTAGCGACATACCAGGACTGGCCTTGCCTGAATGTGCATTAGAGACATACCAGGACTGGCCTTGCCTGAATGTGCCTTAGCGACATACCAGGATTGGCCTTGCCTGAATGTGCATTAGAGACATACCAGGACTGGCCTTGCCTGAATGTGCATTAGCGACATACCAGGACTGGCCTTGCCTGAATGTGCATTAGAGACATACCAGGACTGGCCTTGCCTGAATGTGCATTAGAGACATACCAGGACTGGCCTTGCCTGAATGTGCATTAGCGACATACCAGGACTGGCCTTGCCTCAATATGCCTTAGCGACATACCAGGATTGGCCTTGCCTGAATGTGCATTAGAGACATACCAGGACTGGCCTTGCCTGAATGTGCATTGGAGACATACCAGGACTGGCCATGCCTGAATGTGCATTAGCGACATACCAGGACTGGCCTTGCCTGAATGTGCATTAGAGACATACCAGGACTGGCCTTGCCAGAATGTGCATTAGAGACATACCAGGACTGGCCTTGCCTGAATGTGCATTAGCGACATACCAGGACTGGCCTTGCCTGAATGTGCATTGGAGACATACCAGGACTGGCCTTGCCTGAATGTGCATTAGAGACATACCAGGACTGGCCTTGCCTGAATGTGCATTAGAGACATACCAGGACTGGCCTTGCCTGAATGTGCATTAGAGACATACCAGGACTGGCCTTGCCTGAATGTACATTAGAGACATACCAGGACTGGCCTTCCTGAATGTGCATTAGACGCATACCAGGACTGGCCTTGCCTGAATGTGCATTAGAGACATACCAGGACTGGCCTTGCCTGAATGTGCATTAGAGACATACCAGGACTGGCCTTCCTGAATGTGCATTAGACGCATACCAGGACTGGCCTTGCCTGAATGTGCATTAGAGACATACCAGGACTGGCCTTCCTGAATGTGCATTAGACGCATACCAGGACTGGCCTTGCCTGAATGTGCATTAGAGACATACCAGGACTGGCCTTGCCTGAATGTGCATTAGAGACATACCAGGACTGGCCTTCCTGAATGTGCATTAGACGCATACCAGGACTGGCCTTGCCTGAATGTGCATTAGAGACATACCAGGACTGGCCTTGCCTGAATGTGCATTAGAGACATACCAGGACTGGCCTTCCTGAATGTGCATTAGACGCATACCATGACCGGCCTTGCCTGAATGTGCATTAGAGACATACCAGGACTGGCCTTCCTGAATGTGCATTAGACGCATACCAGGACTGGCCTTGCCTGAATGTGCATTAGAGACATACCAGGACTGGCCTTCCTGAATGTGCATTAGACGCATACCAGGACTGGCCTTGCCTGAATGTGCATTAGAGACATACCAGGACTGGCCTTCCTGAATGTGCATTAGACGCATACCAGGACTGGCCTTGCCTGAATGTGCATTAGAGACATACCAGGACTGGCCTTGCCTGAATGTGCATTCGAGACATACCAGGACTGGCCTTCCTGAATGTGCATTAGACGCATACCAGGACTGGCCTTGCCTGAATGTGCATTAGAGACATACCAGGACTGGCATTGCCTGAATGTGCATTAGAGACATACCAGGACTGCCGTTGCCTGAATGTGCATTAGAGACATACCAGGACTGCCGTTGCCTGAATGTGCATTAGAGACATACCAGGACTGGCCTTGCCTGAATGTGCATTAGAGACATACCAGGACTGGCCTTGCCTGAATGTGCATTAGAGACATACCAAGACTGGCCTTCCTGAATGTGCATTAGACGCATACCAGGACTGGCCTTGCCTGAATGTGCATTAGAGACATCCCAGGACTGGCCTTGCCTGAATGTGCATTAGAGACATACCAGGACTGGCCTTCCTGAATGTGCATTAGAAGCATACCATGACTGGCCTTGCCTGAATGTGCTTTAGAGACATACCAGGACTGGCCTTGCCTGAATGTACATTAGAGGCATACCAGGACTGGCCTTGCCTGAATGTGCATTAGAGACATACCAGGACTGGCCTTGCCTGAATGTGCTTTAGAGACATACCCGGACTGGCATTGCCTGAATATCCTAAAGAGGCATACCATGACTGGCCTTGCCTGAATGTGCATTAGAGACATACCAGGACTGGCCTTGCCTGAATGTGCATTAGAGACATACCAGGACTGGCCTTGCCTGAATGTGCATTAGAGACATACCAAGACTGGCCTTCCTGAATATGCATTAGACGCATACCAGGACTGGCCTTCCTGAATGTGCATTAGACGCATACCAGGACTGGCCTTGCCTGAATGTGCCTTAGCGACATACCAACACTGGCCTTGCCTGATTGTGCATTAGAGACATACCAGGACTGGCCTTGCCTGAATGTGCATTAGAGACATACCAGGACTGGCCTTGCCTGAATGTACATTAGAGACATACCCGGACTGGCCTTGCCTGAATGTACATTAGAGACATACCCGGACTGGCATTGCCTGAATGTCCTAAAGAGGCATACCATGACTGGCCTTGCCTGAATGTGCATTAGAGACACACCTGGACTGGACATGCCGGTGTGGGCATCAGAGACATACCAGGACTGGACATGCCTGCGTGGGTATCAGTAGCATACCTATACTGACCTTGCTTGAGTTGCCACAGCCTGACTCTGCCTGTGAGTCCGCAAGAGACTATAGAAGCCTGACCAGTCTGACCCCAAGCAAGAGGGGTGAAATTGTGGCAGACGGCAATGCAACCGCTAAAGGCTACCACAGCCTGACTCTGCCTGAGAGTGCCCACAGTGCTGACTCAGACTGACCTTGACTGAGTGAACACTAGACACGACCACTGTAAGACCCTGCCTGAGTGTGCACAGAGGTTATCACAGCCTGACTCTGCCTGAGTGTGCACGGAGGCTATAGCAGCCTGACTCTGCCTGAGTGTGCACTCAGTGCTGACACCTACTGACCCTGACAGAGTGAACACTAGACGTGAACACTGTAAGACCCTGCCTGAGTGTGCACTGAGGCTATCACAGCCTGACTCTGCCTGAGTGTGCCCTCAGTGCTGACTCAGACTGACCTTGACTGAGTGAACACTAGACACGACCACTTTAAGACCGTGCCTGAGTGTGCACAAAGGCTATCACAGCCTGACTCTGCCTGAGTGTGCACTGAGGCTACCACAGCCTGATTCTGCCTGAGAGTGCCCTCAGTGCTGACTCAGACTGACCTTGACTGAGTGAACACTAGACACGACCACTGTAAGACCGTGCCTGAGTGTGCACAGAGGTTATCACAGCCTGACTCTGCCTGAGTGTGCACACAGTGCTGACACCTACTGACCCTGACTGAGCGAACACTAGACGTGAACACTGTAAGACCCTGCCTGAGTGTGCACTGAGGCTATCACAGCCTGACTCTGCCTGAGAGTGCCCTCAGTGCTGACTCAGACTGACCTTGACTGAGTGAACAATAGACACGACCACTGTAAGACCGTGATTTAGTGTGCACAGAGGTTATCACAGCCTGAATCTGCCTGAGTGTGCACGGAGGCTATAGCAGCCTGACTCTGCCTGAGTGTGGACTCAATGCTGACACCTACTGACCCTGACTGAGCGAACACTAGACGTGAACACTGTAAGACCCTGCCTGAGTGTGCACTGAGGCTATCACAGCCTGACACTGCCTGAGTGTGTCCTCAGTGCTGACTCAGACTGACCTTGACTGAGTGAACACTAGACACGACCACTGTAAGACCGTGCTTTAGTGTGCACAGAGGTTATCACAGCCTGACTCTGCCTGAGTGTGCACGGATGCTATCACAGCCTGACTCTGCCTGAGAGTGCCCTCAGTGCTGACTCAGACTGACCTTGATGAGTGAACACTAGACACGACCACTGTAAGACCCTGCCTGAGTGTGCACTGAGGCTACCATAGCCTGACTCTGCCTGAGTGTGCCCACAGTGCTGACTCAGACTGACCTTGATGAGTGAACACTAGACACGACCACTGTAAGACCGTGCCTGAGTGTGCACAGAGGTTATCACAGCCTGACTCTGCCTGAGTGTGCATGGAGGGTATAGCAGCCTGACTCTGCCTGAGTGTGCACTCAGTGCTGACACGTACTGACCCTGACTGAGTAAACACTAGACGCGAACACTATAAGACCCTGCCTGAGTGTGCACTGAGGCTACCATAGCCTGACTCTGCCTGAGTGTGCCCACAGTGCTGACTCAGACTGACCTTGACTGAGTGAACACTAGACACGACCACTGTAAGACCGTGCCTGAGTGTGCACAGAGGTTATCACAGCCTGACTCTGCCTGAGTGTGCACTCAGTGCTGACACCTACTGACCCTGACTGAGCGAACACTAGACGTGAACACTGTAAGACCCTGCCTGAGTGTGCACTGAGGCTATCACAGCCTGACACTGCCTGAGTGTGTCCTCAGTGCTGACTCAGACTGACCTTGACTGAGTGAACACTAGACACGACCACTGTAAGACTGTGCTTTAGTGTGCACAGAGGTTATCACAGCCTGACTCTGCCTGAGTGTGCACGGAGGCTATAGCAGCCTGACTCTGCCTGAGAGTGCCCTCAGTGCTGACCCAGACTGACCTTGACTGAGTGAACACTAGACACGACCACTGTAAGACCCTGCCTGAGTGTGCACTGAGGCTACCATAGCCTGACTCTGCCTGAGTGTGCCCACAGTGCTGACTCAGACTGACCTTGACTGAGTGAACACTAGACACGACCACTGTAAGACCGTGCCTGAGTGTGCACAGACCACTGTAAGACCCTGCCTGAGTGTGCACAGAGTTTATCACAGCCTGACTCTGCCTGAGTGTGCACGGAGGCTATAGCAGCCTGACTCTGCCTGAGTGTGCACTCAGTGCTGACACCTACTGACCCTGACTGAGTGAACACTAGACGTGAACACTGTAAGACCCTGCCTGAGTGTGCACTGAGGCTATCACAGCCTGACACTGCCTGAGTGTGTCCTCAGTGCTGACTCAGACTGACCTTGACTGAGTGAACACTAGACACGACCACTGTAAGACCGTGCTTGAGTGTGCATGGAGGCTATAGCAGCCTGACTCTGCCTGAGTGTGCACACAGTGCTGACACCTACTGACCCTGACCGAGTGAAAACTAGAGGCAACCACTGTAAGACCCTGCCTGAGTGTGCACAGAGGCTACCACAGCCTGACTCTGCCTGAGTGTGCACTCAATGCTGACAGAGACTGATCCTGACTGAGTGAACACTAAAGGTGACCACTGTAAGACCCTGCCTGAGAGTGCACAGAGGCTACCACAGCCTGACTTTGCCTGAGTGTGCACTCAATACTGACGCAACACTAGAGGTGACAACTATGACACCCTGCCTGAGTGTGCACAAACGTTACCACAGCCTGACTCTGCATGAGTGTGCACCCAGTGCTGAGACAGACTGAGCCTGACTGAGTGAACACTGAAGGGAACCCCTGTAAGACCCTGCTTGAGTGTGCATGGAGGCTACCGCAGTCTGACTCTGCCTGAGTGTGCAGTGCACAGACCCTACAGCAGCCTGACTCTGCCTGAGTGTGCACAGACCCTACCGCAGCCTGACTCTGCTTGAGTGTGCACAGACCCCACCATAGCCTGACTCCTCCTGAGTGTAACTCAGTGCTGACACAGACTGACCCTGACTGAGTGAACACTGGAGACAACCACTTAAAGACTCTGCCTCAGTGTGCACAGAAGCTATCACAGCCTGACTCTGCCTGACTGTACACGGAGGCTCCCACTGCCTGACTCTGCCTGAGTGTGCACTCAGGGTCTGGCAGAGTGAAAACTAGAAGCGACCACTGTAAGACTGGCTATCACAGCTTGACGTGTATACACTAGAGGCTACCATGACTGACTTTAACTGACAATGCAATAATGGGTACCACAGTATGACCCTGATGAAGTACAATACAGTCGGCCACTGTCTCACCACGTATTTATCATGCTCTCAGATGAACCAGACTAAAAGAGGATGGGTAAGGCAGAGCCTGTGATTGGTTAAAGAGCCTATCACAGTCATTTACATATTCATTAAGCCTGGGCAGAGTTCGCGTGGTTCTGTTACTCGGAACTCTGCAGAGTGCAAAAAAAAAATAACCATTGGCAGAGTGCGGTAAGTCTCGCTGCTCGCTCTGAAATTTAGCACAATGATTTGTCCTGTGCTGTAAAATTGGCACGAATGTCACAATGCGCAGCGCAAGAGGGCGCTGCTTCTTTCTGACGCTCGAGTAGATGTTCACTCGAGCGGTCGCTTCCTCAATGCGAACGGAAGTTTTCTGAACGCGAGTGGCAGGTGTCTCAATGTGGGTGGTCATGGTAGATTGCTAATGCTCGTGTTGAGAAACCCTGTCAAGAGGTGGTTTAGCGTATAATTTTTCTTGCTCGCGTTCACCCACCTCTAATATTCTTTACCACCCAGCACAAGGCATCGCGCGGGATGAGGTTCATTGTTTGTGAAGTCAGTCCTGGTGTTCATTGAACAGTATTCATTAGCATATGTATTTAAATCCATTTGCACATGTTTAGTGTGGGCGGTGTGTGATAGACACTCATGTGACACTTGAAACCGTGGGAAAAAATATGATTCACTCACATTTATTAATTCATAGAAATTTACGACAAAAAGATCAGAGTTACCTTCCATTTATATGTATGCAGAGTTGTTCATTGTGAATTTACGTTTTGCGCTGCAGCTTTTCTAAGAGAAATTTCTTTTCCGAGAACAAGAAAACTATAGGTATCATTAAGAGGTCCCTCAGAAACTACAGTTACTGTCATCATTGGAATTATGGGATCCTTGATCGATGGTGTTTCACTTGGGGAAAATGGGGAATAACTGGAGAATCACACCTGGAATTACTAATTTCCTGTTAATCTCAGTGAAACCACTGGGTTCAACCTGTAATAGCCTGTACCTCCTCCAGTGGCAAAACAAAACATGAGGGGCCCCCCTGCAAAGGACATGGAGGGGGCCCCCCATTCTCCATGCCAGTCAAGAGCTCTCAGGCCAGCGACCCGCCATACTGCAGGGGCTCACCCCTGCCATTAAAAAGGATTCTGGTTCCTCCATTGGCCCTTTCTTCAGGCGATTTACATACATCAGTAAATACTGCTGCTGCGCCCTCCAGCAAAGTTACATAACACTGCCTCCAGACAGCCCACCAAACACATCCTCCTACTTGATGACCCACCTTCAAGTGAAGCCCGCTCAGTTAACCACCTCCTGACACAGACCACTGCGTCCATGTCTGCTACTAACGCATCCACTAACTCTACTCTCACCCCTACGAAACCTGCAGTTATGCTTTTCCGCCCGCCTTTAAAACCACCCCTCGGATGTCACTGCAAACCTGTGACCGACGCCCACTGCTCCCCTGTCCACCACCGACAGAAAGACTGATGGCCGGTCCCCACCTAACCACTGCCTACCAGTAAAGACAGAGCCTTTCAGCTGCTGCCCTCCCCAATGCCACGGCAGTAGTGTAAAACATGTTAAACAATCTCTTCAACTGACCACCCCAAAACAGTTCTTCCAGCTTGCCTCTACGGCATCAAAGCTGTTCCTGCTACTTTTCATCCTCTGCATGATGCGCACAATAATATTAAATGTATAAAGGGTCTGATTTTTGTTTCCTCACACCAACATTAATTTACACTACGTACCCCACTAAACCATACCCCTGTCAAAGGCAAACCTGATCCCATATGTAGCACCAGTCAGCATGTACCCCAAGGACAAACACCAGAGAGAATGCGCAATTCATGTAATTAAACCTACAGTGACAACGTAGCATTTCCCCACCCACTGTCAGCCCAGCGAAGTCTGCAACCGCACAGTAGCCATCAGTACCGGTAACGTCGAAGGTTTATTTCAACTTTCTTTCAATGGCAGCTTCCGATACATATACCTATGACTTCTGGGCGGCATCTACCACAGACCACAGCATTCTTTGTCTCCCTAAGACTAACCGAATGCTGTCGGTGAACGCTTCTCTTCCCCCTTTCTTACTAATAACTAATGGAGGAAAATGAAAAAAATATATAGTATTTTCTTATGCAAATAGCGTATCAAGCACTTGCTGCCCGCAGTCCTCACCAGATCCACATGTATCAATATTCTGCTATCGCACCTTCCTGTCAACCCTATTATTATCTGGAGATTTTTTTACCCCTTCCGTGAACTGTGAAAAACAATACTTTGCACAAAAACAAGTCCCTTTAAAACCTTTGCTACTTACACAGGCTCGCAAAGCACTTACTTGTTTTACTAACTGTCATGGTAAAGCAAACAGATAACTCATTCTAGGACTGGAATTACTGCTTAGAAGTGTGGAAATTAATACTGAGACGTAGGATGATGTTTTTGCATGTCTGCCAGACACTTGTTCTTCCCTGCATGCTCACACAATGCAACAATACAATTAAGCTTAACAAATTGTTCAGAAATGTACCGGAAGATATAGAAACAGCCCATATTATTTTTACAAAGGAAAATGGACAATCGTCAACTTTATACCCCATGACATAAAAGCCTTAGCGTGCACAGCTTGTCCAAATCCACGCCACCTAATTCTACCACACACAGCACATTTGAACATCTCATAATTCTATGCTGCACGATTCAACTATAACTAATTTAACCCTAAAACATTCCATACCACATAATTACAATCCTACAAATTAAAAAAAACACATATTTACACTTAACTCCATACCACATAATTCCACATCACATAATAACATTCCACACAACTTAATACCACTCCAAACCACACAATTACACTCCACACAACACAATTCAACTACACTTAATTCCACTTCAACCTATATAATTACTTCGCACAACATATTTACACTCATCTCCAAAACACATAATTACCCTCCACAAAATACAACTCTGCAACATGCTGCATAATTCCACTATGTACAATTAATCCCCACACAATTCATAAAACAACATAATTACACTCCACATAATACCACTCAGCTCCACATAATTAACCTCCACATAATTATGCTCTACTCCATATTGCATAAATACACTCCTCATAAATCCAGTCTATGCCATGTAGCAACATTCCACACAACTACACTTCACACCATGCCTCATAATACCACTCAACATAATTTTCACTCAACAGCGCACACTTCCACATCACACAATTCAACTCTACAAATTTCCATTCCACACCACATAATTCAACAACAAACTGCATAATTCAAACCAACAACACAATTAGACAACAACACACCACATACCTCCAATCTACACCACACAATTCCACATCATGTTACAATATTTAACAGCACATCGCATAAGTATACTCCACTACATACCGCTCCACAACACAGAATACCATTCCAGATAACCTCACTCCAAGACACACAATCCCACTCCATGACACACAATCCGACTCCACATAATTCCAGTACACTCAATACCACATAATTATTATCCACATAATTACACTGCACACTATGCCACATTATTTCACTACACAGATCCAATCCACACAACACAATTCCACAACTAACAATTCCAATCCAAACCACATATGTCCACTTGACACCACACATATTCACTCCACTCCAAACAGAAAACGCATAAAATACATTGAGCCACATGCATCAAAGTTAGGAATTGCGATTCCTAAATTGCGATTTTTAAGAAATCGCAATTTTGGATTCGCAATTCCCAATGCATGTAGGAATCGCAAATGTGATTCCTACACATTCCTTATTTGCGACTCGAAAATTGCGAGTCGCAGTTAAGGAATGGCTTCCCATTAATTTCTATGGGCCCAGAGGCCCATTGGAATCAATGGGAATTGCATGCGCAATTTGCAAGTACCAAATAGGTACTCGCAAAATGCGCATGCAATTTCAAGGGTACAAGGACACCCTGATGCACCCCTGAAATTAAAATTTAAAAACATGTTGCACACACACATGCCCTAAGGGCATGTATGTGTGCAACACAGAACTTTGAAAAATGCACTTTTGTGCCTTTTTCAAAGTAATCGCAAATTACCATCAACTTTGAGTTGATGGCAATTTGTATTAGTTAAATGAGAAATCACAATTTTTTTGGTTACATAGCATTTAGGGAATCGCAAATATAAACAGACAGCACTTTTAAATGTGTTCTAGTTAACACATTTACATGACTCCATTGGCTGATCTGATTGCTTATTTTGGCTTCCAGAAGTGCCCAGGCCTGTGGTTTCCTATCAATGGTTGACACTGCAGTGTTCAGGGCCTGTGATTACTAGTCCCTCACACCCTGCTGAGTGACCTATTTGGAGGTCTGCAACAATGGAGCAGTGTAACAGTCATCAGCTTCGCAGGCACCCAAAGGGCAAAGGTGAGGTGTAATGACATAACTATGTACTGCAAATGCTTCCAAAACCCCATGAACGAACGTAGCGTCTGTGAGACTGCATGACTGACACATGAATGTAGGTGTCCTGCAATTCCAAAGACTCCATCCAACCCCCCAGATACATGGCCGAGAGGATCTGGGTTAAAGTCAGCATTTTCAATCTTTTCTCAAACAAGAAGGTGTTAAGAGGATGAAGCGCTTCACCCTTTTTGGGGTCCAACAAATATTAGGAGCAGCAGTAACACCCCTTGCCTTTTTCCATCTCTGTGACCCCCCTCTATGGCCTCATTTGCCAAAAAGGATTGATGCTCCTGCAGAAGAAAGGTGGCATGACGTACATACAGTATGAAAGCAGGTGGGGCATGTTGGAGGTTGGAGGGCACTGGTGACAGAATGTGAAGAATAGAGTGTAACCTTTGAGAAAATTTCGGCAACAACCAGTGAGACGATTTAATGGCCGTTCAGACCGGTAGGAAAAAATGGATCCAACTCCCCACAGTGCGAGTATGATCATGTAGGAAGACGTCAAAGGGGCTTATATCCACTTAAGAAGCAAGATTGTTGCCCTTGGTAATGGGTGAGACCTCCATCACCATTGTGCCTCCGTGAGCTGCGAAAGGGCTGAGCTGGGTGTTGCACAATTTGCGAGGGCTTTCTTTGATGGTAAGTGAGACCGGCTAATAATTTCTGCATTTCCAGTACTGCTGGTGGAACCACCGAGCTGCAGAAGCCAGACGCAAGAAGCTAAGTCTGCTGGCTCAAGTGTACGTGAACTTGTAAAGCTGCTTTCAAGCGTTCCAAAACAGAATCAGCCTTTTTTCACACCCTGCTGAGCCCGGGTCCGTGGTTCTTTCCTGGCGTTTGACACTGCCTGAGAGGCTCAGGGCTTCGTGTCCCTTAGGGGCGCTGGTCACTTGGCTCACTGCGGACCACCTCTCCTGGCTAAAGGCTGCTAGGCCTCGGGGGTTCCATGCCACAGGCCTGCATTTAGGGAGGGGCTGGTGTCCCTCTGAATCTCTCTTCTCAGCCCAGCAGTCGAGGTGTTCTCACCCACCTCCTTAGCCTCCCCAGCCCCACAGGCCTCACCTAACACCAAAGCCACCAGCAAGATGCACTGGCCTCTGCCATAAGTCCTATCAATAGCTCCTTGCTTACAGGAGGGCACAGGATTGCTCTGAATTACTCCCAGGCCCTATAAGGAGTCAGTAGCAGCACCGGGCGCGGTGCCTCTCACCTCTGCTTGGCCTCACTCATGCAGACCAGGCAGAGTGATGACTTCTCCACAGTGCGGGCGGGAGGAGGGAAGAGGGCTCTTGTTTGTCCCAAAAAAAGTGGAACAAGGGTGAGGGAGGGTCAGGAGTGGCAGGTGAGGTTGGAGGGGAAATCACTTTTTGAAGCCTTGGCAAGCGTGATTTGGCCCCAATGCAGCTGATGCTTACAGCAGCTAAATGAGCCATCGGCCTCCCCGGCCCCGCAGGCCTTAGCTAACACCACAGCCACCAGCCGGATACATGGGCATCTGCCATAGGTGCTATCGCTAGCTCCTCGCTTCCAGGTGGGCACAGGATGGCTCCGAATAACAAGCAGCCCTTGAGAGGAGCCAGCAGCTGCACCAGTATGGAGTCTCTCACCTCTGCTTGGCCTCTCTCACATCCCTTTTCGGGCCTGCCGCTGACTGAAGAGAAACAATGTAACTTGGGCCTGCCGCTGACTGAAGAGAAACAATGTAACTTGGGCCTGCCGCTGACGAGAAACAATGTAACTTGGGCCTGCCGCTGACTGAAGAGAAACAATGTAACTTGTTACTTTGTTTCTCTTCAGTCCAGGGTCAGCGCGTGGAGCTCAGAGCAGGCTGCACACTGCCGCTGCCTTAGAGCAAACCTCTCTCTCACAGCTCTCTACCGAAGAGCAGAGGGGACCCCCTTCACCTACCGAAGACTGGGGGCCCCCCCGCACCTCTGCGGGGGTGTTTGTTATGCCCCTGACCTCCGCACTGACGGAATTAATAATATTCCTGGTCATTGCAGGGCCATTGGGAAGTGAAACTGGATATGTCATAATCCTCTCTCTTTTCTGCAAAGTATGTCTTCTGCAGAACCATGTTATAGTGTCAAACAAGGATATATGCAACACAGATGTTTCCAAATTGTATTATTTCTACATGTACGTCTCGATCTGTAACACGTATTTAAATGTACATAAATGTAATGTGTACAGATCTTCATGAATATGCTTCACACCTGTGTATGACCCTCATATTTGTACGTTCTTCATGTCCTAGCACTAAGGGATGGTATTACTCCATGCAATTGGGGCCCCATGTACAGATCTCATTTAGTGTAAAGCCCAGTGCATTATGGGAGCCGTAGCCCCAGCTTACCCAACTGGAGAAAATCTCTGTACTGCAATGGCATCTAGAAGGAAAACCTGGACTGGACCATGGTGTTCCTGTTTACATGGAGTTGCCTAGCGCCCTCAGTTTAGCCATTACTGAACAACTCCCCCCCAATGCTCACAAAAGTGACCCACCCAAGCCGAAGTCCTGACCACCTTTTCATGTTCTATATATAGGCGTTTTGTAGAAACTTGGGTGCATATTTATGAGTTTTGTGTCACCTTGGTGCACAGCCCTGCATCGCAGGGAAAGGGCAGAAATGTGCTGTATTTCTCCAATATGGCGCATTCCTGTCCTTCTCCCTTGAGAGGCGCTGTTGTGGTCGCCTAGGTGCAACGCAGACACCCTGGCACCATGGTGCAAGGCTGCGTGTGTTTCAGACACCATTATGTTTGTACAGCAAGGGGCACCTTCCTGCACAAAAACAATACTGAGAGGCTTTTTCTTTTTCCTGTCGGTACTGCAAAATTCAGCACTCAGAGAAAGAGGAAAAAACAATGAGAAATAAAAATATGAAAGGTATAATGCCTTGCTTAGACTGCTACAACAACTGTGCAAGAAGGCAGAAAGGAGATGGCGCACAGCTTATAAGGAAGAGATAAAAAGGCTCTTACGGATGCCTTACATCAATACTAGATATGAATCACAAAGGCCAAAGCTGAAGTTTATGCCAGGGCTCTTCGCTCTGCTGCTCCAAGCAGCATCAAGAAGGTGTTCGATATTACGAGGGAACTGTCCAATCAGGCCTGCTTACGTCAAGCTACTGTTCTCTCGTGAGCTCTCTGTGACGACCTTACAGTATTTTTCGAAGAAAAGACAAATAACATTATAGAAGGTATCACCTCCTCGAATTTGAGACAGTCTCCCTTGGAAGCTCAGACAGATATCTTCAATTATTTTCCGATGCCGGGCATATATGTCTGGGACAGGTCCATGTACATTCAATAATTTTTAACCTCTCCCTGAGGAGTGTTTTCGTGCTTTGGCTATGACCACTTCATCGGGTTTGCCCTTGGACCCCATGCCACATAAAATCTGGAAAGAACAGGCAGTAGAACTTTTTCCCCATATTTGGCAAATTTGTAGTCAGTTCTTGCAATCAGGCACAGTGCCTTCTGTCTGGAAAAAAAGCTATTCAAACCCCTGTTCTGAAAAAGCCTTCCCTGGTTCTGGCCAATTTGAGTAATTACAGACCAATATCCCTTCTTATTCTGTTGAAATTTTAGAACGTTATGTGAGCAAATCATTAGGTCAATACCTGGAAACTAATAATTGACTGGAGAAGGAGAAATATGGATTTTGGCCCGGCCATGAACCCGAATCAGCACTTTTCACAGCGTTGGGTGAGCTGCGATAGTGGGTCGATGAGGGGCATTCAGCAGTTCTGGTTTTATTAGATCTTTCAGCCACATTGGGTACAGTCTGTCATACTACACTTTTGGCCCGGTTGGCGTAGATTGAGGTGGGCAGCACAGTCTGGGACTGGTTCTGCTCATACTTTTCGGACAGATGTCATGCAATTGCCCTTCCCCCATTCGGCTCTGAGTTTAGGGCGACAAAACAGGGTGTGCCACAGGGCTCATCTATCAGCTCGATTCTGTTTAATGTCTATATGGGCCCTTTGATCACACTTTTTAAATCTCATAAGATGAATTTGATCAATTGTACCGATGCCACCCAACTTATTTTTTGGCTGGCAAGTAACCAGCAGCTCTCCACCTTTCGTGATTGTATGAAGCACATTATCCGGTGGCTTAACTCTGATTCCCTGAAGTTCAACAGGGATGAGACTGAATTTTTATGTTGTTCAACTAATAAAACTCCGGTCGTACTCCCCGACAATTTTTTGGCTGGTACAATCTGACTGGAATAATGTCCCCGCCCATTCGGTACGGAATCTGGGAGATATCTTGGTCAAGAAACTTAGCATGGAGGGACACATGAATAATACCGCAGGTACCTGTTTTTTGGTTCTTTCTGAGAGCCCTGGGGAGGATACTGCCGGTGCTACCACCATCTGCTAGAGTCTTAGTAGTTCGTAGTGACATCCGCAGTCACTTGGATTACTGTAATGCTCTTCTATTCAGTCCACCTGCATTCTTATTACGCCACAGCCAAACTTGCCTTGAACAGACCTAGAAGAGCTTCTGCCTCCTTAGCACTGAAGGGTCTCCACTGGCTGCCGCCAAAGCAAAAAACTCTGTGTGAATCGTTTTGTACTGTTTTCAAAGATCTTCAGGGACGGAACCCAGTTCCCTTACAAGAGAGGCTGAGAAGATACATCCCCAGTAGATCCCTTTGCTCTTCTTCAGCCACCTGGTGTGCGTGACTACGTTTAGGAAATCCAGTCAAGGTTGCAGAACCGTCAGGGTGGCTAAGCTTTGAAATCAACTCCCAGCTTTGCTGAGGTCCTCAACCAACCTGTTGCAGTTTAGGAAGCCCCCTAAGACCTGCCTTTTTTCTAAGTAACTTGAGTTTTGGTCTCGACACTGATTATTTGACCTGTTAACTTTCATGTTCGGCGGCCATTTCAAACTTCTACCTTTCATGTCTCTCCGTTTTAGTGGCTAGCGCCAGGATGCCAGTCAGTGAACGAGCGCTCTATAAATCCTATATATAAATAAATATTTCTCCTTGTTACACCTCTCCCGGGGAGGATAATCTTTTTGGCACATTTCCAGGTTTACAAGGTCTTGTAAATCTTGGAATGCATAAACAAAATGGGGGAAGCGTGGGAACACCTGTTGTAGCGTTAATGTGTTGAGCCTCATAACCTATTTTACTGTTTAATTTTCCCTTATCCCAGATTAACTTTAACCACCATATCAAATCTCTTCGATCCTCCGATGGATCTTGCTCTGTGATGAAAGGGACTGGAATATTTAGAGGGTGAACAATTATCAAATGAGGACAAGGAATAAGATAATTACTTGCGCACAATATTATGAGTAACTCTCAAGTGATCCTAACTCTAGTTTTGATAACCAACAAATCTAAACAGAACTTAGCCACAAATAAAAAATGAGTCAGATTCAGCAGAGTAATTTATCTCAATTCTGTATTTCTATTTAGGTTCCAAATGAATAGCACACAACCTAAATTCAAATTACATCAGGTTTAAAAAGCATTTGCAAACTCTGCGAGATTCAAATACTGTAGGAACACACTTCCTCAGTGGAGGAAGATTTTTATCTTTTGCAGGGAAATCAGTCGCGCCTCATACCAACTCTTTTAAGAAAGTTCAGTAAATTCGAAGTGACCAGTTCATGGACAGAATCGACTGCCTCTGCCCCCACTGCAGTCGAAAAGGTTCCACTACACTAGCATACCAGCGGGCAGCAACTCGCAGTATTTCATCACAGTTTGCGTTGTTTCTGGAAGTCCCAATTGGCAGTCTCCATTCCGCAAAATGGGTAAAGGGTGATGCCCATCAGTTTCAAAATTTGGGCAATTATACTCCATCGATTCCAGGTTTACACCCCTTGACATCAACAAATTTGTCAGACCATTCAATCCCATTGGTTGCTCTCGATAGGATGAGATAATGTAGTAAGTAAAAAGTATACAGATCCAGAAGAATTCAGTAATCCATTACTCGCAATTTTCTTAGAGCCACTGTAGTTTAGTCATACGGTCATGGTAGCATTTAGAAAGTAGGCAACGTCATGCTCGCATCTCTTGTCCATCCATTCTCAAACATTTGCTCTATGAAGTAACACTTTTGTTGCAAGTTTAATCAGGTAGGCTACAAACATCAAAGAAGACTATCGAGAAATTGAACACGAGTGGTAAGTTTACGAAAGGTTCCCAAATACTTTAGACTATTCACTTCATTGTAGGAAAGGAGGCAACGTTGAAGCCTTGATGAAATACAGCTCATACACAGTGAAGTTGTGCTAAAATATGAGCAATCTTAACACAACCTCCTGAAGCACCTACTTCCCCTTTCTTTTTGTTTTCAGTGCTCACGTTATACATCCTAATATTGCTGTCCATTATCTAACACATGAACCATTTAATTCTCACATAGAAGTTTCTGTGTTATTGTTTATTTATCACGTTTATCTCATCATATGAACACATGCCACTTTAATGTCAGATTTCACATCGACTTACTGACTGTTATGTGTTATCAGAAAACTACTTCTAACACTCTGCATGCTTTTACAATGCAGTGTCCAAATCAGAACTTCATTTGTGTGTTTCTTGAAACATGGAGTCTAATACACATCTTGTCATTTTCATGTAAAATAGTGTCACAAACCATTTCTGTGTAAAATTGTTGTAAATAGATGTGAGGTAACACCTCTTCTCTATCACACCCACGCAATGCCCATGCAACGCCTACCCGTGGCAGAGCAACACAACATAGCGATTTGCACAGCATTGGGTTACTTCATATTTGTGGAGACACTCTAAGCCATGCAAAGTGACTTTGCGTGGTTTCAAAAACATGACTCAAGGTTTGCTTTGCTCTTCCACTACATGGTGCAATAAATAAATAAATAAGTCAATTTTGAGGTGACAATTTGCTGCTCCTTTCACCTACCAATGACTCACGTTTTCAGTTTGCTTCAATCTGTTTAAACCTGGGGCCCTTTGTTGAGAGTGCGCTCACAGTGATGTCACAGGAAGTGATGTCACAATAAGTGACGCTTTAAGAAGTGATGTTGCGCCCTTATGATATTCCCCACATAAAATGAAGCAGGACTATTTCGCAAAAGCAAACTAACATCACAAAGATATTTTGGTTAGTTTTATTGTTTATTTATATATATATATATATATATATATATATATATAATTGACACGTTTTCTGCGTATTAATGTGTATTTGAGCTCAGGAAATGCTGAAAGGGACGCTATTTTTAAACGTGGAACCTGATGTTACCCCTTTTGAATGCATTTAGGGAGTTAAAGTGTGCTGGGTGCATTAGTCAAGGCTGCTGTTAATGTTTCTTTGTTTCATGCCTGTATTCTTCATATACAGCCTTGAGGCACACACGTGTGAGGCAAGGGTAGCTCATGAGGCTCAGAAGGGTGAATGGAGTGAAGATTCCTTTTCACCAATACAAGGGAAGCTGCCGGTGGGCAGGGGTTTCCTAAGCACAGGAGGCCAGTTACACCCAGGCAGTGTTTACAAATAGGCAGCTGCCGTGCTGGGGCAAAGGTGACATCTCTCTGCCTCCTTCAGCCTCAGGTAAAAGAAGCAGAGTACCCCCTTAAAAATGGTGGGGGGCTCATACACCAGAGGTCGAAGTGGACTCGATCCCTGGGGCACGACCAGCCCATACCTTTTTTATTATAACCAAAATCCGTTCCCCTACTTTTTTTTGCTAAAAAAATATTTCTGCAGGTTAATTCCCGCAGCCGAGATGCCTCTGATGTGCTGTGAATGCCTTCTTGCCAGGGAACCTGCTGCCTGAAGGAAATGCAAGTGTGTGCAAATGCTTGGTTTGCAAATGTATTGGCTGCTTGGAAGCTGTATTGGCTTTAATTGATGGAGTCACTTGAAGCTTTGCGATAAGAAAGTTTTAATCTGGTTGTGAGGTACAGTAAGGGTATTACCAGCTGAGCTGTAGAGTGCCTGCTTCTAATGGACATTCATCAGACAGTCTGTGCTCAATACAGTCTGATATCTTATTAGCAAAATCTGTACTTTGAAAGCACTTTTTATCGTAAATCTAAATCTTTTTTCGCATTTTGTGGCAGTCTATCTTATACTCTGTGAAATGCAAGTTTAAGATAATTACTTAGAATTTCACAGTGCAGTCTCTGACAGACTGGGACCTCGTAGCACTAAAAACTCACCAATGACTTCCTCACTGCACCAACCATGAGTCAGTTCTTTGGCTCTCTCTGGTTACACACATAGATATCTGCAGTGATCGTATTACCCCAACAGAGGTTTCATAACATAAACTAGCTTATTTCCCACTTATTAATGTGCACATTTATTTTATGTGCAGTTACTTAAAGTTGAAAGACCAGTGAAATAGTGACAAAATGTTTTGTTCATTTTAGCCTCGCCTTTGACACCGCCCCTACGCTCACTGACCATGCCACTGTTGCATTCAAGACCACAGAAACCATACTTTTTTATCGCACTTTGACTGGGGCCTTACACGCGCATCCTTCCCTGGCTTGTTCCCTATATATCGCTCTAGAACCATCAATGCTCTAAAGCACCCTATGTAGGTGGACAAAAAGTTTGAGAGCCATTAGTATGTCCGATCTGCATAGCCCAGCTTATGTGATATCCTTCATGTGTTTGAAATTTGCCTGGTCCTGAGGGTCTTAAGGAAGGTACCTAAAGCATGTATCCTCCCCAGTTTGTAAACTGCCCTAGAAAGATTTGCCATGCACTGAGTTGAAGAGAGATGGGCGAGGTAGCAGAAGAAACACCTTAGAGCCTGTCTTAGGAGAATGGTAATGGAAGGAAGAAGAGGGGGCCTAAACTGTTCTCCTAAAGGCTAGACCTGCAGACTCTGGCAGCTGGGATACAGGATTTAATCTGGGCACCCACTCAATATCCTGTGATTCTGGGCAGATCACTTAACCGCCATGTGCATAAAAAACAAAAAAGGTGTGTAACATCTGTCATTACAAAGTGCTCTAATGCCATTGGTTCAAGTTCACACTATATAAAACAAAAAAAATAAAAAGAATGCCAATATAGTAGCTTTATTGAACATGAGCCTAGGCACTGTGTAATCCAGGAAGGGGTGTTCCAGACAGAAGATACCACATAATATTGCTGGAAGCGCAGGTGTGGAGGAATGGTTCAAACCTAGCCCATTCTCCAGGAGCAGACATGGCTTCTTTGAATAAGTAACAAACAAAACAGTTCAAAGGAGAGGGTCCAAGGGAATACATTTTAAAGACCACTAAGGATTATATCCCCAGACAACTATTACCAAACATAGAAATCCTAGGGTCTACACAAGTATCAGAAATGCCAGTAAACAAACAACACTACATGCTTCATCATAGGGACTCTCCTCCCAAAGGAAAACCCTAGTTCCTTTGGGGGCTACAACCCCCTCACTGAGAGGTAGGAGCTCAGGGATGTTTTATATTTGGATTTTAAGGATCGACTAAATTCACATATGATGAGCAAGGATGTATGAGTGAGGATGCAGCGCAAATGATAAGACAAATAGTGAACGTGTGAGAAAATGTGATACTTAAAACTGACTAGGAGGCATCAAAAACATACTTTAATAAAGAGATGCCTACTGTCAGAGTTAAAAAAGCAGTGCACCAGCGGTATGGATTTGAACCGCTATGGTGTGATATTAAGTGGTCAACATGTTTCAGCCCTAGAGGACCCAAACTGGATCAGGCTTTCATCAGGACCTTGCGAAAAGACTGCTGCTTGTAATAAAGTGAAAAAGAAACTGAAAAGGATATGAGGCCAAAGCAATATCATTGGCCGCTATCAACAACTGCCGATACCCGCATACATCCTTGCTCATCATATGTGGATTTAGTCCCTATGATGAAGCATGTCACCATTGGTGAGTGAGGGATTACATTCTGAAAGGGATCTGCCCTTAGATGTACTTTGATTATTAATTATCACCGAATAGGTTGACCACTACCGCACCGGTTCAGGCTATAACTTGGAGGTGGTGTTGTTTGTTTACTGGCATTTCTGGTACTTGTGTAGACCCTAAGATTTCTATGTTTGGTAATTCTTTGAATAAGTACCATGATGTAAAAGAACTCCCTCATGTGCCAGTAAACTGAGCCCCTCAATGACATACTAGGTCCGCTACTTCTGAGGGAGATCGCCTCCACTCGTGGCTCACTTTGAATATGGTTCTGCGATGTCTTTCTTTATTCAGAAAGAGCTTGCCTCCAACACCTGCGATTCCTACTCTATTCTTGTTCATCCCCACACTTCCTGTGCAGTCCTTGGGGCAGGAAGTGGTGTTCAGTTTCCTCACTGTCTCTGGGAGGACTCTTGTATGTAGGAACCTAATGTTCTCGTGACATGACAAAATGACCCTCCTTAAATATAACTCGCGCTCCTGCCATGAACAGTTTTCTCATCAATAATTTTATTACAAATGTTGCAGTGATATTATCAATGTGTCATAAAAGATGCAATGAGTGAGGTAATATGTGGGGCAATTAGTGCATGGCGAGAGGGTGAGTTATAGTTACCTTAGGGTACGAGTTAGAGTTACTTGAGATAACTGTAACTGCTGAATTTCTATGGTTTTATGTGGATAACATCTGAACCTAACTATAACGACTCTGTAACCGTTGGATTTTTAGTGAATTTCTAAGGATTTTAAATTCTATTTCCTAACTATAACATCCCTGTAGCCTTTAGTTTTTTTTCAGTAAATTTCTATGTTTTTTAATGCTACATCCTAACCATATTCGCCCTGTAACCTTTCTTTTTTTCAGTGAATTTCTAATGTTTATTTTAACATTAAGTAATATTTAATTACCATACATTAATGCAACCGGGCCATTAATGCAGCAGCCCTCGCAGGTAAGAGCGTTGGAGCAGTGGAGCCGGGAGGAGGAAGGGATTTCAACAGATGACGATGAGGGAAAGTTTTATGTTTATTTAGGTTTCCCACGTCATCTAATTCCCCCACCCACTCCCACCGCTCTTACCTGCACGGGCCACGGCTGTATTAATAGCTCAGGGAGAGGGGCCATGCGCCCCCCTTCCCCTTTGTAGTTGTAGCTGGGCCCTTGGGATGGGGTCCCCGAGCTGAAATCAGCTGCGTGGCCCCCTCCCTATTACATATACGGCCGGGACCAGGGGGATGAGGTCCCTGGGGTCAAAATCGGCCTGGAGTATGGGGGCCACATGGCCCCCCTCTGCCTTCTACAACTTGGCTGTGCCCTGGGGGATACACGTCCCTGGGGATGAAATCGGGCTGGGGGGGGGCCCACGCATGGCCCCCCAAATATGTATAGTGTTTGTCCCACGACCTGGCCCACCCAGGTTGTAAAAAAAAATCAAGCACAGGAGACAAGTTTATTTTATTTTTTATTTTTGCCACAGATCTGTGGCTCCTCTACAAATTTGCTGCAAAATAAAAATAAAGATTTTGGCCCCAGGTGGACCATGCCTAGGGATTCAGGGTATTCCTACCCTGTCTCTTTGTGTTTTGTTTTTTGCCTTATGTCTTAGGACTCGGGCCAAGTTCCGAGCCCTAAGAGGGCTGGCATTACTTCCTGGCTGAAGTGGTGGCAGCACATCAGATCTCAGTATGAGATCTGTCAGATCCATGGACCCTCCTCATCTCTAGATATGAATAAATATTTTTTTTAATTACTTCAAAATTACTGAACAGGTTTACACCAAATTACAAAAAGCCCTCTTTCTGGACCAAGATCTAGCTGTCTGCCAAATTTGGTGTAATTGCGTTCAGCGGTTTGGGCTGTAGTTGTGTCTAAAATCACTATTGGAAAATACATGAGGAAAACAGTTTTTGGGGCCACCCCTTTTTCTCAGCCCCTGCTTGACGAATCACCCTGAAATTTTCCAAACAGCAGCTGAAGTGACTGGCAATCTAGTTTTGAAAATGTTGTGAAGATTCATCAACACACACACACTTGCACGCACCACACACAAACACACACACACATATATTAAAATAGTGGTTTCACTGATATATTCTGACCATTACATTGTACAGTCATGCTTGGTAAAGGCAAATGCGTGATAAAGAATTAAAAGGTAAAAGCAATGCATGTAAAGGCATTGCATGGTAAAGGATGCGTGGTGGAGGCATGTGTGGAAAGGCATTCATTGTCATGTCATATAAACGTCAATATCAGCTGGGGCAGTAAAGGCGTAGATGTGATGGATGGTCACAATGACATCAAGACATTGCATACATTTATCATATACACATATTTACAGCAGCAGATTTAATGGTGGGAGAGAGAAGTCCATGTAATGCGGTTAGACATTATTGCGTTCTTGTAGGAGGACGTGTGCTCTGCGAGGGATGTTAAACATGGCCCTGTGGGACATGTGCGCATGTCAGTGGGAAGTGAAATCCGGGGGATGAGGGGGGAGTAGATTCATGGACCGTCAATACAACGATGCGCAGGGAGGCTTGGGAGAGTCTGTAATACAAAGATGGCAAGAGAGCTTTCGGAGTGTCTGTAACAAAATGATGTGCAGGATAGTTTGGGAGTATGTGTAATGCAGTGATGCGCAGGGAGGTTTGGTAGTGTGTGTAATACAATGATGTGCAGGATGGCTTGGGAGTGTCTATAATACTGTGATGCGCAAGAGGTTTGGGAGTGTCTGTACCACAGTGATGCATATAGAGGTTTGGGAGTGTCTATAATACTGTGATGCGCAAGAGGTTTGGGAGTGTCTGTACCACAGTGATGCATATAGAGATTTGGGAGTATCTCTAATCCAGTGATGCGCAAGAGGTTTGAGAGTGTCTGTACCACAGTGATGCATGTAGAGGTTAGGGAGTGTCTCTAATACAGTGATGTGCAAGAGGTTTGGGAGTGTCTGTATCACAGTGATGCATGCAGAGGTTAGGGAGTGTCTCTAATACAGTGATGTGCAAGAGGTTTGGGAGTGTCTGTCTCACAGTGATGCATGTAGAGGTTAGGGAGTGTCTCTAATACAGTGATGTGCAAGAGGTTTGGGAGTGTCTGTATCACAGTGATGCATGTAGAGGTTAGGGAGTGTCTCTAATACAGTGATGTGCAAGAGGTTTGAGAGTGTCTGTATCACAGTGATGCATATAGAGGTTTGGGAGTGTCTCTAATACAGTGATGCGCAAGAGGTTTGAGAGTGTCTGTATCACAGTGATGCATATAGAGGTTTGGGAGTGTCTCTAATACAGTGATGCGCAAGAGGTTTGGGAGTGTCTGTATCACAGTGATGCATGTAGAGGTTAGGGAGTGTCTCTAATACAGTGATGTCCATGGAGTTTTGGGAGTGTCTGTACTGTAGCGATGCACAGGTAGGTTTGGGTGTCTCTGCAATATTGGGAGTGTCTGTAATACAGCAATGCGAAGGGGAATTTGAGAGTGTCTGTAATACAGTGATGCACAGGGAGGTTTGGGAGTGTCTGTAATACAGTGATACACAGGGAGTTTTGAGCGGACCTCTTGCACAGTGATGCACAGCAAGGTTTTGATTTGCCAATGTCTGTAATGCAGTGATGAGCAAGAAGTTTGATCGTGTCTGCAGTACAATGATGTGCAGGTAGCTTGGGATCGTCTATAAAACAATCTTGCACATGAAGGTTTTGGCGTGTCTGAAATACGAAGATGCACAGAGAGATTTGGGAGTTTGGGAGTGTCTGTAATACAGTGATGCACAGCAATGTTTTGGCATGTCTGAAATACAAAGATGCGCTGAGAGGTTTGGGAGTTTGGGAGTGTCTGTAATACAGTCATGCACATGAGTGTTTTGGGATGTCTGTAATACAAAGATGCGCAGAGAGGTTTGGGAGTGTCTGTAATACAGTCATGCACTGGAATGTTTTGGCATGTCTGTAATAGAAAGATGCACAGAGAGGTTTGGGAGTGTCTGTAATACAGTGATGCAAAGGAATGTTTTGGCATGTCTGTAATAAAATGATGCACAGGAAGCTTTGGACGTGTCTGTAATGCAATGACGAGCAGGAAGGTTCGGAAGTGTCTACTACAATGATGCTCAGGGAGATTAGGGAGTGTTTGTAAAAGAATGATGCACAGCTAGGTTTGGAAGTGGCTACAAAAAAATCTTACAAATGAAGTTTTTGGTGTATCTGTAATGCAATGAAGTGTAGGGAAATTTGGGAGTGTCTGTAATAAATTGATGTGCGGAGAGGGTTTAGAATGTCTGTAATAAAATGATATATAGCAAGGTTTGGGCGTGTCCGTGATATATGATGTGCAGGGAGGGTTGGGGGTTTCTTAATACAGGGATGCACAGGGAGACTTAGTACTGTCTGTGATAGCATGATGTACCGGGAGGTTTGGGAGAGTGTGTAATACAATAATAAACAAGAAGATTTCGGAGTGTCTGTAATGCAATGATGCACAGGAAGGTTTGAAAGTGTTTGTAATCCGTTGATGCACAGGATGGCTTAGAAGTATCTGTAATACAATGGTGTGCAGCAAGGTTCGGAAGTGTCTGTAATAGAATGGTGTGCAGGAAGGTGTGGGAGTGTTGGTCATACAATGATGCACAGGAAGGTTTGGAAGTGTCTGTAATGCGATGATACAGAGGAAGGTTTGGACGTGCCTGTAATGCAATGATGCACAGGAAGGTTTGGATTTGTCTGCAATAGAATAGTTAGAATGGTGTGCAGGGAGGTGTGGGGGTGTTTGTAATACAATGATGCACTGGGAGCTTTGGAAGTGTGTGTAATACGATGATGCACTGGGAGCTTTGGAAGTGTCTGTAATACGATGATGCATAGGGAGCTTTGGAAGTGTGTGTAATACGATGATGCACAGGGAGCTTTGGAAGTGTGTGTAATACGATGATGCACTGGGAGCTTTGGAAGTGTGTGTAATACAATGATGCACAGGGAGCTTTGGAAGTGTGCGTAATACGATGATGCACTGGGAGCTTTGGAAGTGTCTGTAATACGATGATGCATAGGGAGCTTTGGAAGTGTGTGTAATACGATGATGCACTGGGAGCTTTGGAAGTGTCTGTAATACGATGATGCATAGGGAGCTTTGGAAGTGTGTGTAATACGATGATGCACTGGGAGCTTTGGAAGTGTGTGTAATACGATGATGCACAGGGAGCTTTGGAAGTGTGTGTAATACGATGATGCACTGGGAGCTTTGGAAGTGTGTGTAATACGATGATGCACAGGAAGGCTTGGACGTGTCCGTAATAGAATGGCGCTCAGTGGCGTGTCTATAGTACAGTGATGCACAGGAATGCTTTGATGGGCCAGTTATACAATAATGCACAGGGAGGTTTGGATTTGTCTGTAATAGAATGGTGTGCAGGGAGGTGTGGGAGTGTTTGTAATACAATGATGCACAGGAAGCTTTGGAAGTGTGTGTAATACAATAATGCACAGGGAGGTTTGGGTGTGTCCGTAATACAATGAAGCACAGGGAGGGTTTGGTGTGCCTAGAAATACGATTCTGCGCAGATTTGAATTTGGCTCAAAGTAGGATGCAGAAAGGGAAGTGTCCGTAATACGATGCTGTGCACAGCGGTTTGGGTGTGTCCGTAATACGATGCTGTGCACAGCGGTTTGGGTGTGTCCATAATACGATGCTGTGCACAGCGGTTTGGGTGTGTCCGTAATGCGATGCTGCACAGGGACGTTTAGGTGTACATGTAATGCAATGGTGTGCAGGCAGGTTTCCGTGTTTCTGTAATACAAACCCACACCTCCTTGTACAGCATCATATTATACCTGTCATCCTTGGTGGGGTCTTTCCCTAAATCTTTTGGCTTCACAACCACTGTTTTCTGAAGTTAGTTTCTACTGGCGTTAGGACTCTGTGCACGTTATCACTGCTAACCAGGGCTAAAGTGCTTGTGCTCTTGGTATTCAGTCAAAATATTAAGTTTAAAATGTCGACTTACACTAATATTGAGTTTTAAATATCGTGACACAGAAATATCGACAGCAAGAATATCGTGGTCAAGATTATTGACTTTAAGGTAACAAATATCGATTTTAAAAATATAGAAGGCATTAATATCGTTTGCAAAAATATAGTTGTTTAAAATATCGATTTTTTAAATTAGTATTATGTATTTTAGTATATATTTTAAATGTATGTGATGTATTTTTTTGTATCAGTACTGTTTATGTTTTTTAATATATGTGTTACATTTTTAGAAGTTATTAATTTTATTTTAATTAAATATTGCATTTTTTAGTTCCACAGCGGGTTGTGGTACTATAAGGGAATAGGGTGGGAAGTAATTTAATTATAATAAATTAATGAATATATTTATTTAATTGAAACTTTGTAATGTTAATTGTGTTTAACATTTTTGAGGGAAATTTTAGGTGCTGGTTGTGGGGTTAGTAGGGGTAAAGGGTGGGAGGTAATTTATTTTTAATTATTAATAATTAGTTAATTAATAATAATTAATTAATTGACAAATAATTATGGTAATTGTGAAATAAATTTTAGGTGCAGGTTGTGGGGCTTTTAGGGGTAAAGGGTGGGAAGTAATTTATTTTCAATTAATTAATGATTAGTTGATAATTAATTAATTGATAGTTAATTAGTGTAATTGTTTTTGATGAAGGGTGGGGAGTAAATTAATTTTACTTACTTTATAATTAGTTGTTCAATACTATTAGTTATTTAATTGAAAACTTTTTTAATTGTGTAATTCTTTTTTTACAGTTTAATTATAGGTGTGGGTTGGGGGATTATAGGTGTGAAGGGTGGAAAGTTAATTCAGTTGTATGTGTTTTAATTTGTTTTGTAATTCATAATATTGTTTAATTGATAATTAATTATGTTAATTATGCAAATACTTTTTTTTAAAATGTTCAATGTGGGTTGTGAATTGAGCGGTGTTATAGGGTAGGAAGTAAATAGACTAATTTTATTTAGTAATTAATGTTTTTGTTCATAAAAAAATTCTAAATAAAAATATTTATTTGTTTGAAAATTATTTTTTAATTAATGTTTTTGCTAATAAATAATTTCTAATAAAAAATATATTTGTTTGATTTTGGATTTTTTATTTAATATAATATATGTAGCTATTTTGATATGTATTTAACATTATAATATGGTTTATTAATATTAAGGTGCCGATTCCGATCCGTCAAAAAAAATTACTGTCCGACTCGCATCTGTATTTTTTTACGTACGAATCGTACAAGTCCCGTACAAACGGCGAAGTACGATTTGTACGTGAAAAATCCATACGAATGACTTCGGGAAAAGTCTACGAGACGTCCCCGGACATTTGTACATACAAATTGTAAAAGTGAAGTCCGAGCGCGCAAGTACGATCCGTACCGGCCGTCCGAAAACACAAGCGCATTGAAAAGGCTCCGTACGGATTGAACGCCGAACCACTCGTATCTGGGTAAACTTGTGCCCGGGATACAAGTCGTACAGCCCCCCCCACATGTCTGCATCGTACCCCCCCCCATGTCCGCACTGTACCCCAGCCCCATACGTGTATGCACCGTACCCCACCACCGTACCTCAGCCCCGTACCCCAGCCCTGTACATGTACGCACATCCAAACAGGCAAACAGAGGCCCAGACTCACAACCACCTCTTATAACACACCCACCAAAATTTCAAACCCAGCCACACCCACAAATGGACCAATAAAAAGGGCCCACACTCACAAACCATGAGCCTTTGCAACAGACCCACTGCTGACAGACACCACACACAAACAACTGCACCCATACACCTTAACTTACACACTATCACACAACCTCCTTCACACATACCTTCTCTACACATTCACACACACACCTACACATTCACACCCACAACCATCCACACCCTCACCCCACACCATGCCCACAGACAAGAATCCAAAGTTCACAAGGGAGGAGCTGGAGATCCTTGTCAATTAAGTCATCAGAGTCGAGCCACAGCTCTTTGGAACATTGGTCAGACAGACCAGCATAGCCGAAAAATCACGGCTGTGGCAGAGGATCGTCGATCTGGTGAATGCTGTTGCGCCCATCAGAAGGACCAGGAATGAATGCCAAGCCAGGTGGTACGATCTGCGGAGGGCAGTCAAGCGCAAAATGAACGAGGACTATGCCCAGAGTAACATTACAGGAGGTGGGCTGCCCCGCAGACCTGTACATTCCCATCCCTGGAAGGAGAAGGTGATGGCCCTGCTTCCGCCGGTGGGAGTACACGGAGTCCAAGGAGTTGCAGAGCCTGGTGAGTACACAAACAACTTACGTAACATGGGGGTAATGACATCCACACCCCAACCACAACAAATGCACACACCTACCCCCAAGCCCTCACGGGACACAACCACACTCAAAAACCACGCTCATGCCACTAACATGTGTATGCCCCATTCACAAAGCAAGGCCATGCCATGTCCCAGGCTACACGAAGCACAAACCCAAGAATGGATGTCCTGGATGCTGGGAGGGTGGGGATCATTAAACATATTGTACAACTCTGAATCAGACACCATTGCCCTCAGCCCATATGACCCAGGTACACACCCATGCACCATGCGCAATGCACAGGGACTGGCAAAGTACTGACAAGGTAACTGACACTTGGCCCTGCTGTAGGCAGCACAAGGCCCTCCTGTGACAACTGCAAAAACTAACACAAACACAACCAGCTCAGATGTCTAGGACAGGAACTCACACTCACTGACATGGCAGCATGCTCCATGGGGGGACAGATACATCACCTGGGAGACCCACTGCCAAATCACACTACACCCACCAGCAGGCACCGTCAATCAATCAACAATCTATCAGGGTACTTGTAAGGCGCGCTACTTACCTGTGAGGGTCTCAAGGTGCTGAGGGGGGGGGGGGGGGTTCCACTACTGCTCGAAGAGCCAGGTCTTGAGGAGTCATTTGAAGGCAAGTAGGTCTTGGGTCAGTCGTAGATGGGTTGGGAGGGTGTTCCAGGTCTTGGCGGCGAGGTAGGAGAAGGATCTCTCGCAGGCGGTCGTACGTTGGATGCGGGGGATAGCTGCGAGGGCGAGGCTGCCGGAGCGGAGCTGGCGGGTGGGGTTGTAGAAGCTGAGTCTGATGTTCAGGTAGGCTTGTCTGGCGTTGTGGAGTGCCTTGTGTGAGTGGGTGAGGAGCTTGAAGGTGATCCTCTTGTCGATGTGGAGCCAGTCCAGGTCACTCAGGAGGGGGGTGATGTGGGTGTGGCGAGGGTCATTGTCGATCAGTCGTGCGGAGGCTTTTTTGAAGCGTTGTATCCACCGTTGGTGTTTGGATGGGAGTCCTGCGTAGAGTGCATTGCCGTAGTCCAGTCAGCTGCTGACGAGGGCCTGTGTCACTGTTCTACTTGTTTTGGTCGGGATCCACCAGTAGATCCCGCGGAGCGTGCGTAGGGTTTCATAGCAGGATCAAGCCACAGCCAAAGAAGCATCCAAGCCCAAATTCGACATGTCAAACACCGTGGAGAACATTTCAATCAGTCCCCTGCAACATACCCATCCACAAGTGAACATTGATGTGAATGCTAGGCACATACAACTACCTGGAGGAACTGTGGCAAATAGAATATGTGTGAAACATGGATGTCGCATTAGACAGCATTAACATTGTCTCTCTCTCACACACAGGGCAACGTTGTGGATCTCCCCCCAACAATGGGGGAGAAGAACCACAGTCCCAGGCTCGGGAGGAACGTGATCCCACTGGCAGCGACACCTCACAACACCCCACGGATGACCCCAACCCACCTGGCCCTTCTGGTGTCCAAGCCCCTGCAGCACCTGCTTCAGGTACATCTATGCCAACCACCACCACCATTCCTGCCACATCCCAGGAGACACCCAGGAGCCCTGCCCACACTGAACAACTGAGCCAGTCTGACCTGGAGGGACAAGGTTCGCCGGGCACCCAGGAGGAGGCAGCCAACACCGACACTGCCATCCCTCAGGGGTCCCGTAGACCCGATGTGCCCACAACGGCATGCCAGGCCCGTGTGGGCAGGGGTGGTGGGAGTGGAGGCAGGTGGAGGCGAGAACCTGACCAGCCAGCTGAAGGGAACGGTATGTCACACGTCCGCAACATCATGGACGCATACCGGCGTGACACCAGGGTCATCAGTCAGGTAGTGGCGACCCTCACAGACAGTAAGAATCAGCAGGCCGAGCAACACGCCAGTCAACAACAACACCAAGGACGGATGGAGGCAAGACTGGCTGAGCTCGTGGCGGTGCAAAGGGACATAAGCCATTCACTCCGTCGGATCACCGACAACATGGGCAACCCTCCCTGTGACACCAGGCGCAGACCAGCACCAGCAACAGGGAGGGAGGAGGAGGAGGAGGATTCGTCCGACGGAGCGTCCCAAACATCATCAAGGCCTGCATCTGAGGGTCCCCGGAGGAAGGTCGGTCCTCCACGGAAAAGACCGTGAGAGGAAGCGGACCATCCACATCTCCCAGGTCCCCTGGCCTGGCACCTGGCTTTCATGCGCAACAACAGCACATCATTCACTGACATTCTCTGCCACATGGACTTGCTGGTCACAGTCTGACCAATGATGACCAACACTGTGGTCTGGACTCTGATGACTTCAAATGCCAAGGATAGCATCTCCCCCTGTGAACTTTGGATTCTATGTACCCGTTAGAACACCTTTATGTTATCTACCAAAACACGCACCCCACTGAGAATAAAACTATTTTTTTGTCATGAGATGTTGCCGTCATTTTGCATTAGTCCACAACATACGTGTGTGTTAATGTCAAACTATGCCTGAGTGTTGAACTAACTCCAGCCATCCATACCCTGGGATCTGAGTCCCATACAGGACACACATGGGTCACAATGTATCATCCAATACAGCCTGGGAGCCCAATACTCACCCGTGATGGCCTCAAGCTGCTGAGGGGGGGCTTGAAGTACTGTGCGCACACACCAATCAGGAAGATGATGATGAAGGCCTACAGGTCATGGCTCATGTGGAGGTTCCTGGTGAGTGAGTCCCAGGTATGTTTGGCCAGGTGGGAGAACCATCTCCTTCATGCTGGAGTGTTGTGGATGTGAAGGATGGTGGCCGGGCCAAGTTCGGATGCATTGAGTTGGGCCAACGGGGTCTTGGATGACAGACGTACAAGGTTGGTTTTGGGGTCTGGGGTTGTTGACTGCCTCCTGAGTGTGTGTGAGGAGTGTGAAGGTCATCCTGCAGCACACAGTGATCCCTTGCAGCTATCTCAGGTGGACGGTGATGTTGATGGTGTGCGGGATGTTGAAGCTGAGTTGTGCAGATGCAGCCTGGATGTGGACAAGTTTCCCGTGAGTTAGGATGTACTTGCTCCGTAGAGGGCGGGGCAGTAGTTGACACGGCTGGTGTCGTGGACCTGGGGGATGGTCTGTCTTTCATTGGAGTGGATCTATCAGAGGATCATGTGCATAATGCAGAGGGTGCTGCGGCATGAGGTACAGATGATGGTGATTTGCATGGCAAATGTGAGTGACAAATCCATGATGCACAACATCTTGTGTGCGTGGCCACTGGGTGCTTGTGTTGGGCACCTGCGGGTGGGACACAAGGAGTTGAACCAGCTGTAAGGGGACAATCCTCCGATGCTTACCTCAGTCCTGCACAAGTCCAGCCTCAGGTGGCTGATGTTCAGCCATTCATCCACGGACCTCATGCCTTCTTGAAGGTTGGAACTGGCAATGGCTGGGTCTTTGGTGAGGGTGAGGAGCACCTGGGTGTCAATGGCATACGACATGATGATGAGGTTGTGTGCGCATGTGATGGTGGAGAGGGGGGTCCTGGACACATTGAAGATTGACACGCTGAGAGATGATCCCTGGGCCATGTGGCAGATGACGCCACTATAGCACATGCTGAAGGCCTGAGTCCCACTCCCATGGCCTTGCTGGTGTACGGAGCCGGTGTGGAGCAGGAGGGACATGATCTGGTTGGTGTGACAGGGCCGGGAAGGCGAGGCAGCGCTGTGTAGGCAGTTGGAGTTGCACACTCAGCATGCAAAGGTGTCATGTGTGCGCTTAGGGTATGGCTGAGAGCAGGCGGTTGAGTTTCGGATAGACATTGCTTGGAGGGTGGCTACAACCTCAGACTGTAGTGTGATGTGGGTCATGCAAGGACATGAGGGTCGTGCAATGTGCACGTTGCATGTGCTGACGGTCCTGCCTTTGGCAATGCGTGCACAGACAAGGTGATGACAACCAAATGAATGGCTGGAGGTATGCAGAGAGGAGCATCTTTGAGGCGTGTGTGTTGCCGAATCCCGCCTCTTTGTGGGCCCTTGCAGCAGGGGCCGCAGCAGCAGGTGGCATGTCCTTGAAACTATGCCAAAAGTAGCACACAAAGACAAGGATGTCAGAAAGGACAAATGCAACAGGCGTAAGTAAAGGAAGGAGTGTCCGGTTACCCATGGAACACCCAGAGAAAATGGATGCACAATCAACAAAGATGACTGACACAGGATCAGGAAACAGAAGGCCGAGCCGCGCACAGGAGACACACCCTCAGCAGGCGTTGACGGCCCGTCGTGGGGACCAACATGCCCAAATACATACACAACCAGTGACTTCATGCACAATCGAGATTCTGACCCATGAAGACCTGCATGCATGTAGCCAAACTACACATAGACTCATATGCACAATCTTTGACAACTATGCCAGAGATGCCGCATGCAAAGTGGCAAGAGACCTGCATTGACAGAGATTAGGCACCTTGGAGGGTGAGGAACCCCTTTATTACTCAGGCTCACACTAAGGGAAAAGCATCAATATGAACAGACACACAGGTCATTTGGCTGAACATGTGGGACCTACACAGGACACCCCCTTCACAACACAGATGTAGTAAATCCTAATGGCCTGGCACACAAGTTAAGGGGATGAGCCAAACACCCCCTTCTGCACACGGAGAGGCTGCAATTCCCCATTGAGCCTGTTATGGGGATGTCCCACACCATGTCCACCCGTAGCATCCCGTATGTTTCTGAGGGAAGTTATACACACATTGATGCCTTCATCAGAATCCACAAATCATTAGAGAAGACTGTCACAAAGGTAGACTATCAATTCATGGGAGTCATGCTACATGTCATGTGCCCCATGGTGAGTCGACATGTATGCATGGTAACCCAACATGCACAGGAGCAGTCCCCACACATTCCAAACACCTAACAACCCCAAAATGCCTTGCTGCAATCCTCACCCAAAATGACTTTTCCACATGTCCGTGCATGGAATGCTGATTCACCACACGTTGCAATACTCATGAGGAATAGCAGGAGGCCAATGATGACACGACCAGACAACATGAGCAAGAACCTGTGGATGACAGACACACAAGCAGTCAGCTAAAAGATTGTTATCCGCATACATGGTCATTTACTCTAGAGGAATAATGTTGTCACCATGCGATTAGAAAAATTAGGGTCACAGCTAAAATGATTGGAATGACATCAATACTCGAGTGACACATCAGAACACACATCTAAGTCACTTAGCATACAGTCAGCTGGACACACACATTGCAACACATGCCACACAAGGCTCCAAGCGTGCACACTCAGATCCAGTGACTCACCATTATGAGAAGAAGTTGCGTATGAGCTGACTCCGGATATCCTCCTCCCCCTCCTCCTCCTCCTCACTTGCCTCGTGACCAAGCCCTTCATCTTCCACGGGTGGATGTTCCTGCTCATGCTGCTCCAGGATGAGTGGCACTGCCTTCTCCACTGCCATGTTGTGCAGCATGCAGCACACGAGGAAGATTTTGCAGACCTTCACCGGTGCATATGCGAGGGACCCGCGTGTCTTGTGAAGGCACCGGAATCGGCTCTTCAGGAGGCCAAACGTCCTCTTAATCACTCGCCTGGTCTGCCCGTGTGCATCGTTGTAACGGTGATCTGCAGCTGATCTTGGGTTGCGGAGAGGCGTCATCAGCCATGGCATGTTGGGATAGCCAGAGTCCCCTACATGGAAACATCATGTAAAAAAGTGGGTAAAGAGATGCCGTAAGATACAAAGATACCGCAAAACACAGGACAAACAGAGTATACCCACCAACAAGACATGCTCGTTCGTTGTGCAGCCGCAGCATCATTTCTGGCATCCTGCTACGCCTCATGATGTAGGCATTGTGTGCTGATCCTGGAAAACGTGCACAGACATGGGAAATCAGCATGTTAGCAAGACACACCACAAGAGCATTTATAGAGTGGTAATGTTTACGGTTGCGATAGGCGACCTCCTATGCCCGTGGTGGTACAAAAGCCACAGGTGTCCCATCAATGGACCCAATGACATGGGGCATCCCTCCCAGGGCATAGAAATCACCCTTGACACCGGTCAACTCCTCAGGAGTCGGAAAATGGATGAATTCATTCAGGTGCTCCAACATGGCTGCCAAAACATCATGCAGGACACGGCTGAACATCGTCTGGGACATGCCACCAACATCAGCTATGGTGAATTGAAACGTACCTGTGGCAAAAAAATTTAGGGCTGCCATCACCTTCATCTTGGGGGTCAGCGCAGTAGGATAACTGTGTCGCGGTTGGAGATGTGGTGCCAGCCTGTTTGTCAGGTCCTCAATCAACTGTTGGGTGAATCTGTAACGGCGTATGCAGTCACGTTCCCTCATGGCACCGAAGTCTGGCATTGGTCTGGGGACAGGCGGTGCCCTGCAGAAATCAGGAAGGAATAACCAAGAGTGAGAACATAACAACATCAATGTCAATGAACTGAGCACATGCTCAACTGCTAATACACATCTGCTAAATACAGAGTGTGGTCTGTGCAATACATCCAGGACACGTATGCCAGCCAGGTGATACTCCTACGAAAAGCCAGCTACACCCGTTGATTGGCAAGTGTACATGACATGCCCTGAAACGAGCTGTGGGCCAGTGTCAGTGAATAGCCAGAGAAATCACAAGAGTGACATACATCCACGTTTATGCATTTTAAGGATGTCATCTCATACAGACAGTTGACGGCAAGCTAGACGCACAGATCACATGGAAGGTCAAATGTACAGATCACACACATTGCGATGAAGGGGTACACGTGAAAACAGAAAACACAGACATTGAGACGATGCAGATATGTCCTCATGTCAAAATATCAAGTTCGATGCATACAGACACACGTTATGTGTAAATCCACATGTGGCATGGTGTGCGTAGATGAGTGCCATGCCCATCTAGACACAGACACATGTTGGATGCAGGAACAGCAGATGCAGTTGACGGGACACCAACAGCAAGCTCATGGGAACACATGACACACACATGACATAGTCACATTGGTGCACGCTGGTCGTTAAATGTAAGCTATTAGTGTCCCTGTCCCTGGCATCAAGGGACAGTTGCGGGTGGTGGTGACTGTGCCATACCAGTGATGCTGTGCTTGACACGTTTGTACTACATGCACACATGTGCAAAGTGTGAAGGGGAAGTGTGCCACATAGTGCCCCATCACACAAGACATGTGTACACAGGTCATCACACATCAATTGTGCAAATACAGGACAGCAATGACAATGACTTGATGTACATCCTTCTGCGGGTCTAAGACCCCCATTCTTTTCGTGTGGGCATCCTATCAACAGTGTAAGCGTGTGAAACGCACCGTACACACGCTCTGAGGGCGTGTTTACGGTCCGTATCACTAGAGTTGTGTGCCCGTAGGAGCATTCGTGGTACGGACCATACACACGTACGTGTACTACCAGTGGCTACACGTACGTGGAGGCACTGTGAGTACACGTATGTGTAGGCACTGGTAGTACACGTACCCGTACGTGTACTCCCAATGCCTTCACGTACGTGTAGGCACTGTGAGTACACGTATGGGTACGTGTACTACCAGTGCCTACACGTACGTGTCCGCAATGGTAGTACGCGTACGGGTACGTGTACTCCCAGTGCCTACACGTACGTGTAGGCACTGTTAGTACACGTACGGGTACGTGTACTACCAGTGCCTACACGTTCGTGTACTACCAGTGCCTATACGTATGTGTAGGCATTGGTAGTACACGTACGGGTACGTGTACTACCATTGCGGACAGGTACGTGTAGGCACTGGTAGTACACGTACGGGTACGTGTACTACCAGTGCCTACACGTACGTGTACCACCAGTGCCTACACGTACGTGTAGGCACTGTGAGTACACGTATGTGTAGGCACTGGGAGTATACGTAACCGTACGTGTACTACCATTGCGGACACGTACGTGTAGGCACTGGTAGTACACATACCCGTACATGTAGGCACTGTGAGTACACGTGCGGGTACGTGTACTACCAGTGCCTACACGTACGTGTAGGCACTGTGAGTACACGTACGTGTAGGCACTGGTAGTACACAGACAGGTACGTGTACTACCATTGTGGACACGTACGTGTAGGCACTGGTAGTACACGTACGGGTACGTGTACTACCAGTGCCTACCCGTACGTGTACTCACAGTGCCAACTCGTACGTGTAGGCATTAGGAGTACACGTACGGGTACGTGTACTTCCAGTGCCTATACATACGTGTACTCACAGTGCCTACACGTACGTGTAGGCACTGGTAGTACACGTACGTGTAGGCACTGGTTGTACACGTACGGGTACGTGTACTAGCAGTGCCTACACGTACGTGTACTACCAGTGCCTACACATATGTGTAGGCACTGGTAGTACACGTACACGTATGGGTACATGTACTACCATTGCGGACACGTACGTGTCCGCAATGGTAGTACACGTACCCGTACATGTACTACCAGTGCGGACACGTACGTGTAGGCACTGGTAGTACACGTACGGGTACGTGTACTACCAGTGCCTACACGTACGTGTACTACCAGTGCCTACATGTACGTGTAAACACTGGTAGTACACGTACCCGTACGTGTACTCCCATTGCCTACACGTACGTGTTGGCACTGTGAGTACACGTACGGGTACATGTACTCCCAGTGCCTACACGTACGTGTAGGCACTGGTAGTACACGTACCCATACGTGTACTACCAGTGCCTACACGTACGTGTACTACTAGTGCCTACACGTACGTGTAGGCACTGTGAGTACACGTATGTGTAGGCACTGGGAGTACACGTACCCATACGTGTACTACCATTGCGGACACGTACGTGTACTACCAGTGCCTACACGTACGTGTCAAAGGCACTGTGCAACTGGTGCCATATGGGTACGTGTGAAACGCACCGTACCTGTGTGTGGATTTGAAAATCACATAGGGGACACATAAGGGAAAAGTATTAGGCACTAAATGCATGCTGGTTGTCATGGATACAGAGTTTTCAGTTCAAATTTTCCATCAGGTGGCCTGGAAAAGTCAGTTGGCCACAAAATACAATGTTTCAAAGTGGTTGTTGACTTGACATGATTCTTAAATTTTGAACGAGGCAAATGCTGTCACTGGTGTTTGTGGAAAGGGATTGGAGTAAACGTAAGATGCGAATGAATCTGACCAATCACTATGTACTCCTCCAAATGAATGCCCCTCAGCAAGACAGATATAAGTCAGCCAGAACCCATGAGAGGGCACTTGCCTACACAAGTGTCCTGTCGACAACACTGCTGCTGTCTGTACGTATGTGTAGGCACTGGTATTACACGTACGTGTAGGCACTGGTAGTACACGTACGGGTACGTGTACTACCATTGCGGACACGTACGTGTAGGCACTGGTAGTACACATATGGGTACGTGTACTACCAGTGCCTACACGTACGTGTACTACCAGTGCCTACACATACGTGTAGGCACTGTGAGTACACGTACGTGTAGGCACTGGGAGTACACGTAACCGTACGTGTACTACCATTGCGAACACGTACATGTTGGCACTGGTAGTACACGTACCCGTACGTGTACTCCCAATGCCTACACGTACGTGTAGGCACTGTGAGTACACGTACGGGTACGTGTACTACCAGTGCCTACACGTACGTGTCCGCAATGGTAGTAAACATACGGGTACGTGTACTCCCAATGCCTACACGTACGTGTAGGCACTGGTAGTACCCGTACGGGTACGGGTACTACCAGTGCCTACACGTACGTGTACTACCAGTGCCTACAAGTACATGTAGGCACTGTGAGTACACGTACGTGTAGGCACTGGTAGTACACGTACGGGTATGTGTACTACCATTGCGGACACGTACGTGTAGGCACTGTTAGTACATGTACGGGTACGTGTACTACCAGTGCCTACACGTACGTGTACTACCAGTGCCTACACGTATGTTTAGGCACTGTGAGTACACGTACGTGTAGGCACTGGGAGTACACGTACCCATACGTGTACTACCAGTGCCTACACGTACGTGTCCACAATGGTAGTACACGTACCTGTACGTGTACTACCAGCGCCTTCATGTACGTGTACTCACAGTGCCTACACGTACGTGTAGGCACTGGGAGTACACATACCCGTACGTGTACTCCCAGTGCCTACACATACGTGTACTCACAGTGCCTACACGTACGTGTAGGCACTGGTAGTACACGTATGTGTAGGCACTGGTAGTACACATACGGGTACGTGTAGGCACTGGTAGTACATGTACACGTACGGGTACGTGTATTACCATTGCGGACACGTACCTGTCTGCAATGGTAGTACACGTACCCGTACATGTACTACCAGTGCGGACACGTACGTGTAGGCACTGGTAGTACACGTACAGGTACGTGTACTACCAGTGCCTACACGTACGTGTACTACCAGTGCCTACATGTACGTGTAAGCACTGGTAGTACACGTACCCGTACGTGTACTCCCAATGCCTACACGTACGTGTTGGCTCTGTGAGTACATGTACAGGTACGTGTACTACCAGTGCCTACACGTACGTGTCCGCAATGGTAGTACATGTACGGGTACGTGTACTCCCAGGCACTGTGAGTACACGTACGTGTAGGCACTGGTAGTACACGTACGTGTAGGCACTGGTAGTACACGTACCCATACGTGTACTACCAGTGCCTACACGTACATGTAGGCACTGTGAGTACACATATGTATAGCCACTGGGAGTACACATACCCGTACGTGTACTACCATTGCGGACACGTACGTGTACTACCAGTGCCTACACGTATGTGTCAAAGGCACCGTGCAACTGGTGCCGTAGGGGTACATGTGAAACGCACCGCACCTGTGTGTGGATTTGAAAATCACATAGGGGACACATAAGGGACAAGTATTAGGCACTAAATGCATGCTGGTTGTCATGGATACAGAGTTTTCAGTTCAAATTTTTCATCAGGTGGCCTGGAAAAGTCAGTTGGCCACAAAATACAATGTTTCAAAGTGGTTGTTGACTTGACATGATTCTGAAATTTTGAACGATGCAAATGCTGTCACTGGTGTATGTGGAAAGGGATTGGAGTAAACGTAAGATGCGAATGAATCTGACCAATTACTATGTACTCCTCCAATTGAATGCCCCTCAGCAAGACAGATATAAGTCAGCCATAACCCATGAGAGGGCACTTGCCTGCACAAGTTTCCTGTCGACAACACTGCTGCTGTCTGTGCTTCCTCTGGCACCATGTCAATGACTGTGGAGAGGGCCCAGCCATTCACCCAGGAGGAGAATGAGGCCTTGCTGGATATCCTCCTCCCACAGTACCCCAGCCTGTATGGGAGACCAGGGGAGCAGGTGAGTGCTGACTCCACCAGCTTTGACTGTGCACCTTTTTTGTGGCTGTCACTTCTGGCATTGTGTCCAGGTGTGACAGACATGCAATGTTGTTGAGAGTGGGTCCCAGGTGGGGAATGGCTTATGTCTCCCATGCAGAGCATGATGTAGTTCATGTGTGCACTCCTCACTTGCATTGTGCTTACTGTGACATTCTCTCCATAGTGCATGACACATTCAGCCTGGCTAATCCTTTGTGGCATTTTTTGTCTATTGTCCTGAGGTGATTCAGTGGTCTCCCCGGTGTGACAGGTGACTGTACCCACAGATGTGTGTGAGTTGAGTGGAGCTGTGATGAGAGTATCCAAGTGATGTGTAGGCATGTGATTGATCTGTGCCTGTGTGTGTCTGTGTACTCTGCTGAGGTTGCGTCAGTGGCCTGGGGCATGTAACTGCTTGGAGGTGCTGTCCATCAGCCTGGTGTCTCTTGTGATGCACAGTGTGTGCCATGTTCATGGAGTGTGTCGCACCCCTCATGCCACCTGTGTACTTTATATGCCATGTAGTGCATTGGGGCTTCCACAGAGGCCAATGTCCATATGACTAAGATGCAATTCCTTGGCAGCATCCTATGCCCTGTTCAACATTTCAAAATTGTTCAAATGCGTGTCTCTCTGACATGGAGCATGATGTTGTCTCACTTTGTCATCCTCACAGGTAACTGCCTACGCCAAGGGGGAGATCTGGAAGCAGGCCGTCAGGGCCATGAGATCGGTGGAGGGTCGCAGTCGGCGCCTAGCACAAGTAAGAAAACGGTGGCAGGACAACCGGTGCTGGACCCGGAGGATCGCCCGGGTCCTGCTGGAGGACTCACCTCCACGCCGCCATGGCGGGCACCGACACCTGACCCACCAGATGAAGCGTGTCCTGACGTTGGTCTTCCCTGAGATGGATGGGCGGTTACAGGAGAAACAGCAGCAGCAGCAAGGGGGTAGGTACATGTGTGTTTGTTGTGTGTCACCAGCTTTTGGAAGTGCTCAGTCGCCTGGATACACTGCCAGGGTTTATATGTGCAGTGCATATCCTTTTCCCCCAAGTCAACCGGTGCTGTTCTTCCTCACTTCCCCTCCTTGACAAGTGTTCCCTGGTCTGTGTGTAAACACTATTGCACATGGTCATCTAGGCTGCCAGTTAATCCATGTGCACATTGCTTTCTGCATCATGTGTGGGGGTGGTCTGTGACATGTGCTGGTACCTTGCCTGTGCCCTGTCCTGTTCAGTCATTTGGGGGTCCATATTTGTTGGCTCTGATGCTGAGTCTCAACATAGGAGTGTGAGGATTCAACTTAACAGACTTGCAGCATGCATGACCGATGTTGTGGCCTCAGACATGATGTACATGAGTGGGAGATATGCATGACAGTTGCTCATGTTACAGTCAGATCATTCCAGGACCATGGAGCAGTGTGCCCACTACAGTCCCCTGAAACACCCTTGCCTCGGAATCATGTGTGTTATCCAACACTGTGCCCATTCTCTGTGCGTTCAGCATAGGTTGGCCTCTGTGGCATTGTTCCCTGGCCTCATTTGTATTAATGTAAAGTGTGCTACATGTGTCCACTGGACAGGGTGACCCCATTTGGCTTGTGCATCCTCACACTGGGCAGTGCCTGTGTGTCTATGTACAATTATCTGTTGATGGTTGTTTGTCACAAATATGTGTTGGCAGCCTCACAAGGTGATGTGGAGTACATTTAGGATTTCTTAATGCACATTTTAGTAAACCCAGATTAAGAGGTGAAACTTCTTGATTTGTCTCATTCACATTGTGTCAGGTATGGGGGGTTTGTGCGGGCAAGGCCTACATGTCCAAACCTTATGTCTCCTTGCCAGGTCTGACCTGTGTGTGATAATTGTCTGGACAGACACTCAACATGCAGTGACCCAGTCATGTTGTGCAGGGTTTAATTTTAGTGCTTTGCAGCATGTGTCAAAAGTTTAAATACATGATTCCTGCTCATCCATTTTTGGCACAGTGTGTGGTCCAGATGCTACGTAGTTTGGTCTTTGTATGGTTACATCTGTGTGGACATTCTTGCTTGCCATGAGTGTGTCTCCTCAGTGCAGGTGCTCCTTATTCCGACACAATTGCAGCCCCATTATCTTATGCATTGTCCTGTGTTTGGACATGTGTGCCACTCCACATGACAGACAGTGGGTCAGATGTGTTGCCAACTGTGTCATCATGAAATGGATGGCCATGTGACAGGTGGCATGATTCAAGTTGTTAGTCAAGAAGACTTGTACCCTGGCACTCACTACACTTGTCAACATGTCTTCATGTTTTCAATGCTTGAGTTTGATGTTTTGTTGTGTAGGACAATAATGTGCCTGCATGACAGATGTCTCCCACGGAAGTGCACAAGAAACCACCTTTACACTTTCAGGGGACACGCTGGCACATATTAAAGAAAGGCACAGTTCGAATAACACTTTTTTCAAGGTTATACATATCCATGTTCCCACAGTGTGGTGGCATTTGGGTAAGTCCTTGGTTGTTGCTGATACCAACTTACGAGTGTCAAGTCATCCAGACCGCCGTGGTGCCATGTATATGTACTTACTGAAACCCCATTTCTTTCTAACAGTGGCTTGTTTGAATAAGGCTGGCAGCTCATACAATGACTGTGTAAATGTAGTTTTGTGTGCACCTCCTTGTGTGACTTCTTTTACACAGGCTCATGTGTGTTCTGTTCACAAATTGGCACATTCACACATTCTAAACATGTAGATTGTGTAAAGTGTTGTGATTCCCAAGGGATCACAATGTATTTCGTTTGGGTTTCCAAAGTACTCACAGGTCTCTGATTGTGGGGACACCTTCAGCATTGCGGTCTGTTATTTAACCTTGGGTGCACCAATACTGTTTCGTTCACAGTGAACAAGAGGTGGCATGCCTTCATAGAATTGCTGTGCTCAACTGTTCCCAGACACTAGCTTCTCAGTATAATTCGATATCAAGTCATTTGCTGTTGTGTCCTAATTTTCCTTGTTTCCAAGTGGCATGGTGGGTCAGTGTTGGACCTGGCCCTTTTGGCAGGTTCACCCCTAAACTTTTTGCAATTATCCTGGCCTTTTTCCTTATATAGTGTTAGTAGTTTTAGGCCTCTAGGCACTTTAGCACTGTGTCCCGGTGTAAAGTGCGTGCGCTCTGTGTTACATGTAGTGAGACTGGCCTGCCCTCCCATAGGAATGCATGGGGGATATGTGTGTCCATGGTAGTTTCTGATGTGAGAGGAGTGCAGGGGCGAGTTTGGTATGTGCAAACTCGTGAGAATAAATGCTACGCAAGGATGTGCGCGGATTTATTATAACTATAGGAGAAGTGCCACTTCTAGGGGTTGGCATGTCTGTGTGCTGTATGATGTGAATTGCCTGTCTGGAGTTTGAGTGACAGGCCTGGGGAATTCCAGTAGCCAGGGTGAGTCTGCCCGGTGGTTAATGGAGAGATCTGCATGTAGATGGGAGGGAGGAGTTGCACCTGGGACCTGAATAGGGCTGGGCCTTCCCTCCACAATGCTGGCTCCACCCCCCGTGGTGCGTCTGATGTCCCTGGCCTTTCCTGTGTATAGAAGAGAGGGACTGAGGAAAACAAAGTGCTCAAGTGCTCCTGAACCAGTTGTATCTGGTTCCCCCCTTACCTGTGCTGTGTCACAAAGGGAAATGTGTGTATAAAAGAAGGGGCTGTGACCCCAAGAAAATGTTCTGGTTCTTGACTTGAAACTACCAGGCGTGCTGCTGCTGGGGCCCAGGGGAAGGCTTGCCTCCCTGGGCCCTGCCCAGCCCCTGGTTGCCTGGAGGACTTCTCCCTGGGACCCTTCTGCTTGGCCTCTTTGTTTCCGGGACCCTACAAGGACTTTGCCTACACTTGGGCGCCCTGGGACTTATTCTGTTTTCCAGGGCCCAGGACCTCTTTCTGCCTCTAGCGCCCTGGGAGCGCTTTATTTTTGTTTTCCCCATGAGAAGGGGGAAGGCGTGGGTTCTGGGCAGCGCTGAGCTGCCGTCTTTGTTCCCAGAGGGAATCCCCAGCGTGGGGATTCCCCCGTAATGACTGCCGAGCGGGAGCCCACCGTGCTGATCAATTATGTTTGCGGCTGCCCACCCCGCTTATTAATTTTGATTAGGAGGGAGCCCACCCCTCATTGTCCACCTATGCTTTGGTTTCGCTGTGGGTGCCCACCCCGCATTCTTGATGATGTGGCCGCATTATGGCCACACACCGTAGTTAATGGAAGGCGGGTGCCCACCCCGCGTTCCAGGGCCGCGGCCCGAGCCGCCAGAGGGATCTGTCCGTGCCGCTGCCCAGCGCGACCCAGAAGAGGAACAAGGCTCTACATTAGGCCTGGGCGGTAAATTCCGTTCCGCTCGCGGAATTTCGGTAATTTCGCGTTCCGCGGAGAACGCGAAATTGCCCAAAATTCTGCTTTCCGCGACTTCGCGAAATTTTTTCTTGTTCGCGTTCTCAAAATGCGTGTTCGCAAGATATGTCTCCCCGAGCACGCAAACAGCAACTGTGAACAGGAAGAAAGCATCGCGAGCAAGCAATTCCGCGTGTTCGCGGAATTTCTGCATGTTCGCGGAGATTTTTTACCGTTTCGCGGAGATTTGCGTAATGCGATTACGCAAATTCCGCCCACCTCTATTCTGCATCCCGTGGGAGGGGCTTCCGCGAAGAAGGAGGGAAGCCCCGCGAGTGAGAAGGGATCGCTGGTGATGTGAAGAAGAGGCTGCACCCGCCATGCACTGAGAGCGAGAGAGTCCCCGAGGAGCGGGGGCTCTCCAGTGCATGCCGCGACGCGGATGCCCGAGCCCCGGTGCCGGAAGAGAAGTCATGTGAAGTCCCGGGTCCCCGGAGGGAGCCCGGGTGAAGAAAGAAGTGACGGAGCCTCCAGGCTCCACGGTGAAGTCCCGGTCCCAGGAGGAGGACCGGGCGAAGAGGAGCACACGCAAAGAGAGAGCCTCCCCCGACCAGAGCCGGTGAGTAGGGCTCTGAGGGGGGGCGACGGCTCATGGGTATTGTGGTGCCCGTGGGGCACAGAGTCAGAGCGGCCCCGTCTAGCAGCGGGTCGCTCCAACGGGGGCCTGATTTGGTTAAGAGCCCTATGTGGCTCCGACGTGGGGGCCAGTTCTTTTTAGGACATGATTTTGTTTTAGGAGCCAGCCTGCTCCACCGTGGCCATAATTGTTTCAAGGGCCAGAGGGGCCCGTGTTTGCTCCACCATGTACACAGATGTTCACAGCGCCAGTGCGCGCCACGTTTTGGTGGCAAGTTCTTTTTCTTGATTGTGGCCTAATTATTTCAGGAGCCAGTGTGCTCCATGGGACATGTTTATTTTCAGAGCCCGATGGCTCCAACGGTTGGCACATTTATTTCAAGGGCCAGTGAGAGCCCATGCCGCATTTTGACTTTCACAGCTGCCCAGCAAGTAGTGGGCAGCTGCACCGTTTAGGTCTTTCTTTTGCTTTGGGGGACATGCCTGAGTTAGGAGTGAGATGCACTCCTTTACCCCTGACATTCACAGCTGCGCAGCACTTAGTGCCAGCTGCAACGTTGAGGTTTTGCGCAGTGGCGCACCCTTGACCTTCGCTGCCTAGGCAGCAGCCCTGACCTTGTGGACATAGGGTATTTGAGCCCCTTTTCTGAGATGGCCAGTTGGCCAGGGGGATGGTTAGATTTATAGGGCGCCAGGCCCTAATGTGATTTATGTTCAGGTGATTATGCCTACTGTGAGTTATGATTAGGATGTTAGGGTCTAATGCGTTAGACTTCTAATGTGAGTGTGGTGCTAGGAAATGTGATTCATTTAGTATGATTTACGCACCTGTGTTGATACCTCCAAAATGTGCGTTATGGTTATGAGGTTGGTTTGCATATAATGGTTTATGCTAGTGAAAGTTATTCCCTAAGATGAGTTATGCCTAGGAGGTTAGGGTGTAATGTGTTTAGACTTGTGAGAGAATTGTATAATGTGGTTATGCTGATGAGGTTGGCGTACAATGCGTTTGGCGCCTAATGTAAGACTGAGCCTAATGTAGTTGATGTTACAGGCTGATGCTAAGTGCCGTTATTACCAGTAGTACTGGTTGTGTTCTATGTTTATGTTAAATTCTACCTTTACTAAGTTCACTGTGTGATGGTTCTGACAGTGGTCCATGTGGTCCTGTCAGGTGTACATAATCCCTTGTAAATATTGCCCAGTGCCAGTTGGCACAGTGTATATTGTGTGATTACCATTCTAATGTGTTATGATAATACAAAGGCTATTTTTATATATAACCTTGTGTGGAGTTTCTTTTGTGGTGGGCCTGGGATGCTGGGTGCCTGCGCAAATGCTTTACACATTGCCTCCGGGATAAGCCTGACTGCCCGTGCCAAGCTACCAAGGGGGTGAGCAGGGGTTATCTTTGGCGTGTAACTTCCTGCCCTGACTAGAGTGGTGGTTTCTGCCTGGCTTTGGCGCCCGCCTTAGCCAGCCAGAAATCCCATTTCTAACAGTCAACCAACTGGGGAGTGCAGGGCTTACATATGTGCGGAGTAATGTAGATGTTACTCATGATGCTTTTCCTGATATGCACTGTGACCTATTTTGTTTGGACTCATGTGTCAGATGTATACAGGTGACTGATTATTTTCTGTATCTTCACCTTGCCCACAGCATCATGGGAGGACACCGAGGGAGACACCTGCACGGACCTTGAGGAGGGATCCAGCACCGGTGCCACCACTGCTAGCGAGTCTGCGGGAGCAAGTGGCACGGAGGGCGAGGGGAGTCAGGCGGAGGACCTGTCTGGTGGTGACACCGACTACGACGCTGACGGGTCTGAGGCTGAACTCCTCGAGGGGGCGGAGGCTGCTACAACACCTGGCAGCAGCACAACATCTGTCACCACCTACTCCATTCCCATCACCGCCCTCCCAGTTGCTCCGGTCCCTTCTGTCCGTGCAGAGCACCACCGTGTCTCCTTCGTGCCAGGCAACGCACCCCCTGCCCCTGTCCCCCCTGCTGCCCTCACTGCAGAGTCTGTGGACATACAGCGGCAGTTGCAGGTTGGCCAGACATCGATGCTGAATGTCCTCCATGGCCACACCAGACTGCTGACACAGATGGTGTCGTTCATGGAGGGCATGTCAGCAGCGATGTCTGACCAACGGATGTTGCTGAGGTCCATGGACTCTTCACTGACGGCAGCAGTGAGTCTCCTGCAGCGCTTCGTCCCCCCCTACCCCTGCACCATCCCCACTTCCCACTCCCATGCCTGTCCCAAGCACACCCAGACATTCCCAAGCATGCATCCCACCAGACACAGGCAGCACACAAACACGTAAGGGCAAGCACACACCTCCTGGCACGCACACTCAGGGGGATAAAGGCACACCCACTGGGTCTGGGGCACTCAGGCATACACGCAGCCACAGTCTGAGTCCGCATGCCTCACTACCCAGTCCCTCCAAAGGCACTCCCCTTGGCTCCCCTGCCACACAGTCAGACAAGGAGAGCTACTTGGCTGTGCTGGGCCTCAGCCCCACTGGGTCACCAGCCCGCAAACGGGCATGGCACTCCCCGGTTAGGGGAGTTGATCTCCCCCCCTGTCCACCCACTCCCCCAGTAGCGCTGCACCACATCATTCCGACCCCCCCCCCCCTCCTTTGTGCCTGTGGTTTCTTCCGGTGCAGGGGATACTCTGGACGCCCTGGCAGAAGTGTGCAGCGCCGAGCTCACCTCCACCTTTGGCGCTGCCCCCCCCTGTGGTGGAGGCGTCCAGCCCTGCACCCACCACACCTACCCTTCCACCTCCTGTGCCTGCGGTGCCTGGTCCTTCCCCACATGATGCCCCCCCCCCCCAGTCAACGAACCTGAGGGTTCTAATGTGCAGGCAAGCTAGGGGTGACACGTGCCCATGTGTCCCCCCAAGGACTTCTATTCTGGACTGGCCATTGGCCTTTGTATATAGTGTTGTTGATACAATTTTTATATTATGCTGATTAAAGCATTTTCTTTTGACTTTGCACACTATTGCATTTCAGGTATTGATGTTGGTGCTGATGCTCCAGGAGTTGGGGTTGTGGAAATGTGTTATGTTTCGGGCAAAGGTTTGAGTCTGATGGTCAGGAGGTGGCCCATGGGATCTGCGTGCCATCACAATGTCTCTGCAAAGGATCTTTGGTTGTGTGTGTTATTTGTTTTTTGAGACATTGTACCAAGGTTTGTCCCTTCCTCCGTGGCACCTGACATCTTCCCTGCAGAGAGTTGCACAATTGTTGTGCTGACCTGTGTATACATTCCCTTTGTTGGTGACGGATCCCTTCAACTATGGCCATGCCTGCTCAGCAATGTCTCCGGCTGCATCGTCTGTGCCATCCTTGCTAGTCGCTGTACTTGTGTATTGAGTATGTTGCCATGCCTTCAGGGAGTAATTCTCCCTTTTCCGCACTATGCATGTGTGTAATCCCAGCCTAGCACACATATGATACTTGTTCTGCAGGGTATTTGAGCACCTGACTGACAATTGTGGGCATTGTATCTGTGGGAACTCCACCCTATTCCTTCCATGAGAGACAACAACTTGGTGGCTGGCCCAGCACCTGTACATTCCTATCAGTCCTGGGATGTGCATGACAGTTTGTGTGTTCTCTTTGGCTCTCTTAGTTTAGTGGGCATTGACATGACTATACAGTCTTGTGGCATGATCTCTGTGTGTGTATTGTGCCTCATCCACCAGGGGTGGGTATGCATGTGTCATTTGTCCTCACACCCACATGTGGTGTGTCATGCAGTGGGGGAAAGACATCCATCCTCATGGGAGTGGGACACTGCTGTCAGTGATGTGTTGTTATGGCACTTTCAACATAGTCGAAAATTAGGGATGCGTACATTCACCCATGGAGTTGTGGTCATCTGATAATGATGTACACACCCCATGTCTCTGTCCACTGCTGGTATTCCTCTGCACCCACACCTCACATGTCTCTGTCCACGCTGGGAGTGATAGGCACCCACCCCTCACATGACTTTGTCCACTACTGGTATTCCTCTGCATCCACCCCCATGTCTCTGTCCACTGCTAGGAGTGATAGGCACCCACCCCTCACATGTCTCTGACCACTGCTGGGAGTCCTCTGCACCCACCCCTCACATGTCTCTGTCCACTGCTGGGAGTGATATGCACCCACCACTCACATGTCTCTGTCCACTGCTGGTATTCCTCTGCACCCACACCTCACATGTCTTTGTCCACTGCTGGGAATCCTAGGCAGCCACCCACCCACCCGCACCCTTGGTGCAGTACACTGCTGTCCTGGCCATACACCCCCCCAATGTACTGGTTATATGCTGCACCAGGCCCTAAACCAACATTCGTGGCGTGTGTACGCCTTGTCTCACAAATGTACTGGTGCCCTAGGGGTACGGGTGATGCGGTCCGTACCCCCGCATTCATCGGTTGGGTACGGTCCGTACCACGCGTAACCCTACATCACCACTGCAATGGTGGTACGGACCGTACCCACGCTCTGAGGGCGTGGGTACGGTCCGTACCACCATTGTAGTGGTGATGTAGGGGTACGTGTGGTACGGACTGTACCCACGCCCTCAGAGCGTGGGTACGGTCCGTACCACCATTGCAGTGGTGATGTAGGGGTACGCATGGTACGGACCGTACCCACGCCCTTAGAGCGTGGGTACGGTCCGTACCACCATTGTAGTGGTGATGTAGGGGTATGCATGGTATGGACCGTACCCACGCTCTGAGGCCGTGGGTATGGTCCGTACCGCGCGCACCCCTACATCACCACTGCAATGGTGGTACGGACCGTACCCACGCTATGAGGGTGAGGGTACAGTCCGTACCACGCGTACCCCTACATCACCACTATAATGGTGGTACGGACCGTACCCACGCCCTCAGAGTGTGGGTACGGTCCGTACCACGCGTACCCCTACATCACCACTACAATGGTGATACGGACCGTACCCACGCTATGAGGGCGTGGGTATGGTCCGTACCACGCGTACCCCTACATCACCACTACAATGGAGGTACGGACCGTACCCATGCCCTCAGAGCGTGGGTACGGTCGGTACCACCATTGTAGTGGTGATGTAGGGCTACGCATGGTACGGACCGTACCCACACTCTGAGGCCGTGGGTACGGTCCGTACCACCATTGTAGTGGTGATGTAGGGGTATGCGTGGTACGGACCGTACCCACGCTATGAGGGCGTGGGTACGGTCCATACCACTTGTACCCCTACATCACCACTGCAATGGTGGTACGGACCGTACCCACGCTCTGAGGGCGTGGGTACGGTAGATCCACGCGTACGCCTAAATCCCCACTACAATGGTGGTACAGACCGTACCCACGCCCTCAGAGCGTGGGTACGGTCCGTCCCACCATTGTAGTGGTGACAGGTACACGTAGACGTCCACTTCTGTTGTGGCGGTACGCAGGGATTGGTGGACACGCCCCCCGAAGTGACCAGACCCTGGAGGTAATGTATGTACAGGATATACTTTTTGTAACTTGGGTAGGGGTTATGTTTCCTGCCCCTCACCCCCCCCCCCTTTGCCCCTGGGTGTTGTTCTGACCTTCTCCAGCATGCGCGGGCGGTTTCGGTGCACCAGGTCGTAGGCTAGGAGGGCTGGGATGACACGTAGGATGGAGTCCATGGCTGTCCGTCGCGTACTGGTGCTCCTTCTTCGCGTCGTCCTCGATTTCTCGGGAGTTTTTGGCTGCCGTAAAATATTAGCCGTGCGGAGTGACGTAGGCACGAATCGTACTTGCTGGTCCGTAAAACGCTGCCTGACTCCGTCCGGACGTCACGTACGCGCTGTCCCCGATCGGAATTGTGGGTATTTTTTCGCCGCACGTAAGTTTTTTACGATTCGTACGGAAATGGTATTTCTGTACGAATCGTACTTGCTGCTTTGTAAGGAGGATTTCCCGGGTACGAGTCGTATGGAGAATACGCTCCGTACGACCATTCGTACCCGGGTTTTACAGGATCGGAATCGGCACCTAAATATATTTTTAACATATTTATATATTTTTTTATTTACTTGAATTTTTTTTAATATGTTTGTTTTTAATTTTTACTGACTAGAGTGGAAATAGTACATTGTACCCCTCTGCAATCCCACACTTTCCCCATTGATGCATTGACTGGAGTGGGAATAGTGAATTTTATCCCTCTGCTATCCAACACTTTAACTACTGTTGCACTCACTGGAGTGTGAATAGTAATTTTTACCTCTCCGCTATCCAACACTTTCCCTCCGTTGCAGTTATTGGAGTGGGAATAGTAATTTTTACCCCTCCTCTATACAACACTTTCACTACTGTTGCACTCATTGGAGTGGGAAATTTCAGTTTAAAGATGTTTGAATAGTTGAATTTATAATAGAATGTTTTTTAAATAGATTTTATGTTATTGGTATATATATATATATATATAAATTATTATGTGTGTGTGTTTAATTTTTTTAAATACGTTTATTTGTTAAATGTATATTAAGTCTAATTTATTTTTAAATTATTTTTATTCTTTAATATATTTAATATGTATCAAATATATATTATTTATTACATTATTTTATATATATTAAAAAACAATATTTTGTTCAACTATATTTATGACATCGATATTTTTTCTGATATTTTTGTACTTACCATTATAAGTATAGGATGTAGATATGTTGACATCGATATTTTGGACACAATATTTTTGTATGGGGATATTTTTGTGTCGAAATGTTGTCAGTGTGCCTGTGCTCTCTCCTTAAAACATGGTAAATTGTCTTACATCTTACATCTGATTGCCATATTTAATTTACTTATAAGTCTCTATTTGTTTTTCTTATACTCTTTTTATTGAAGTTTTTCATTTTTTAATACAGTCTTGTACAGAAAGGTCTGTGTGTGTCTCTGAAAACAATCCTGCACAGGGAAGTTTGGATGTGTCTGTGAATTCTATGCTGCACAAAGAGGTTTGGAAGCGTCTGTAAATACAATCTGAACAGGGAGATTTGGGGGGGTTTGTGGATACAATCCTGCACAGGGAGGTTTGTGTGCCTGTGAATACAATGGTGCACAGAGAGGTTTGGTTGTTGGTGAACATAATGGTGGTTGTGAGTGCAATGGTGCACAGTAAGGTTTGGGTGTGTCTCCTAATACAATGATGCACATGGAGGGTTGGGAGTTTGTGAGTACAATACTGCACAGGGAGGTTTGGGTGTGTGTTTGAATACAATACAATTCTGTACATCGAGAGAGAGGATAGGGTCTGTCTCTGTATACAGTGCTGCACAGAGGGGGTTAGGATTGTCTGGAAACACAGCGCCGCGCAGGGAGCTTTGCTGAGTGTCTGGAAACATGATGTTGCACAGCGAGGTGTGGGCGTGTCTGGAAGGTTCTGATTGGCCGCCTTGTGAGAAGGAATCTATGTACCGAGAGCTTCAGTGAGGCGGGTACCAGCGGAATCATGTGTGCTTCAAATGCCCAGAACCTTGAACTGAGAAATGCTTCTAGTAGACGCCACCCGCCCTGGAGGTGATGGGAAGGGGTATTTACATTTGTGCTACAGTGTGAGTCATTTCAGTGTGCGCATGTCTGTGAGTGTCAGTATGTGTGAGTGTGTGCATGTCTGTGAGTGTCAGTATGTGTGAGTGTGTGCATGTCTGTGAGTGTCAGTATGTGTGAGTGTGTGCATGTCTGTGAGTGTCAGTATGTGTGAGTGTGTGCACAAGTTATGCAACAGCATGTTTCATTGAGTGTCACTAAGTGCGTACCAAGATGGGCTTGAGAAACAATTAAATATCACAATTTATGATTTATCACCTCATGAGGCAATATTAATGATGACGATATTAATCATAATATCACTAATGACGATAATGATAATAATAATAATAATAAGAAGAAGAAGAAGACAGAGAAAAAGAAGAAGTAGAAGAAGGATAAGAAGAAGAGGGAGTAGAAGATGAGTAAGAAGAAGAAGAATGAGAAGAGGAAGGAGAAGAAGAAGAAGACGAAGGAGAAGAAGAAGAAAAAGTAGAGGGGGAAGAAGAAAGAGAAGGAGAAAAAGAAAAAGAAAAAGAAGAAAAAGAAAATAAAGAAGAAGAAATGCTTCTGCTTAGAATAGTGTCACTCCGATCAGCCCTCTCTCCCCAGAGGTGGAGTGTGCCAAGGAGTGCGGCCCATCGACTTGGAGTACGCCCCCACCCCCCCCCGCCTGAAGGCCTTTCTCACCAAGAGTTGCCCCTGCGTCTATGGTAAGAACCACGTCAGGGAAAACAACCGTGCCAACAGATCCAACTTTCAAAGAAGATGTGAGTTCAGGAGTGAGGTGGGCCAGCTGCTGGGAGGGACAGATGTGTGCTTACGCAGCTCTGCAGTGCTTTACGGTCTGTGGTTTGCTGCATCTCCAACTGGGCACCAGCGAGCAGCAAGCACCAACCTCACTGCTCCCATCGCATTCTAGATCCCACTTATTCGGCAAAAGACCTCTGCAAACTCTCAGAATCGAGAGGTCCAGACTGAACATCAGACGCGTCCACCACTCCCCAGAGTTCTGTCATTTGTTGGCAGCACCTCTCCATAAAATACACAAGGACCTTGAGACCCGAAGACAAGCAGTAAGCACCCACGTAGCACTGCAAATCAAGCGCGTTACCTGCTCGTTCAACTCACTTTCCATAAAAGAAGCTTATTAAAACTATCATCATTGCCACATCATCTGTTGACCTCTGCTCACCAAACATATTCCACAGTAATCTTTGAACTTCTTATGTGCCCAGCAAGGATTGGTGAACCACTTGTAGCATCCCCCAGTGAATTCAAACCTCCTATAACAACCGCTCCTGCAGAAGGGCTTACGGATGCGGTCATTATTCATTAATGAATTATAGCAAAAGAAGCTTTTATGAGCAAACTGGTAGAAAACATAGGGGCATATTCTCATGGAAATAACATTCTCTCTGACATACCGACATGTCTTGACCTGGACGAGGCACAGAATCAGAGTTAATGACAGGCACGGATGGACTCACGATTACTGTTGACTGCACTCTTCCTGCTTGACCTTTCAGCGGCATTGACATAGTGAAGCCCCAACTATGTTATGTTATATTGATTTGTATAATGTGCTAACCCCCGAGAGGGTATCCAGGCGCTTGGGCTGGTGTGTAGGTTTGTGGTCTCCAAGGTGCTTATACGAAGAGCCAGGTCTTCAGCTTCTTGCAGAACAGAATATGTGAGGAGGAGACTCTGAGCTGTTGAGTGAGGTCGTGCCATGTCTTGGGAGCGACCTCCAGTTTTGCTTTTGCAGATACAGGGAGTGTGTTCAAGTGAGAGGGAGGCAGAGGGTAGGTGTCTGGTGGGTCGGTGAAAGTGTATGCGGCTGTTCAGGTATTGTGGTCCGGTGTTCATAAGAAGTACTGCAATAACACAGAAATTTAGGGAACAACCCAAAAATAGATTATGCCTGCCTCGAACCCTCAACACCTGGAATCAGTTCCTCTCAGCTACTAGCAGCAACAATGTTCCATAAGGTATATAAATACCATAGTTTGACACTTTTAAATGGTGTACTCAATAGACCTAAAATTACAAATGATGTGGAAACAAACACCAGTAGGCAATATGAACTGTAGACAAAAGAATTAACTGAGAATTTGTTCAAGCATGAATAAATACAATCATTGAAAAAATGGAAAGTGCTTGACAATTTAGAATATTCTTCCTTTAAAAAAACAAAAAATGGCAACAGATTTAAGAATAGAATTGCGGAGTGCCACAAGGTTCAATGTCCATTAGTGTATCTATACATATCCTCTGCAACTATTTCATATGGGTATTATTTTGTTGCCACATTTTGATTGTGCCTGCGCGGAGTTTGCGGAGTTCCCCATAGCGGAACTCTGTGAAGTGAAAACGGAGCACCGCAGGCGGCGGAGTGCATTAGATAAATGCCATTTGCGTGATTTTCAGCCCCAAGTGCTTGTCCGCACTGTGCAATCCTCACCAACGGCACTATGCACAGCACAAGTGGGCGCTGCTTCAGTTCTGCCACTCAAGTAGATTTTTTACTTAAGCGGCAACTGTCTCAATGCGAACAGATGGTTTCTCAGCGCGAGCGGTCGCGAGCATACGCAACCACTCACAATGAGAAATCTGACAGCCCACGTTGGGAAATCTTGGCGGGAGGTTGATTTTTCTGCGCTCGCCAACTTGACGTTGACAATTACGAACAAGGAAAAACTCACTGGGAGGTGGATTTTCCTTGCTCGCGCTCACCAATTTGACATTTCATAGGAAGTGGATCATCATCAGGATGGAGAGCTACATACGCTACATACACAGCTCTCAAAAAAATAAAAATATACATAAAACTTAATTACCACAAGAGAATAAAGAGGAATTGGACCAGTTTACATGGCAGGCGAAATTACTCACTAGGTTTACCTTCAACAAGTTTCTTTGAAATGGCAAAAAATCAAGTTACCTGTAATCTGGAAATGTAAAAATATGGGATTATTTTCTAGACAGCTCTAAGTCATAGACCTTTGTACCCACACGGGGGAAGTGAAACACGTTTGTAAGCACTAACAGTTTGGCATAATCGTGAGACTAATACATCAGCTGCAATGACAGAGGGGCAATCGTCTCTTGAACTATGAGAAGACAGTTCGAAAAATTTAATTTGATGCTCAAAACAAATAATTTAACTGTACAAGAAGTTTGATGCCTCACACTAATGCAAAGTAGATCAGGGCAAAGGGCTCAGGAGTGATGAATCAACCATCTGATTGTGTTCCTAGGATGGGAAGTTCACAAGAGGTGTCATAGTAGGTCTGTGGTCTTGGTGGTCAAATCAAGTCAATCATATGATGCAACTGCGTGTCAGCTCTGGTCCGAGTCTCGCTGGCCCACCACAGTGGATGTTCATGGGGTCAGCAGCAGAAGCAACTAAAAAGATAAAAATCCCGGGAGATCTCAGTTGCTTGCTTAAAGCAATGTGATCAAAAAACTCAATACAGTTCACTGTTGGATTGACCATTTTAACCCCTTCGCTGCGGCGGGAATTCCGCCGCAGCGCTGTGGGGTGCGGGGGGGCAGCGCGGTGGCGCTGTGCTCATGACGGAGCCACTCCGTCATGAGCCACGGTTGAGCTGTGCTCATGACGGAGCGGTTCCGTCATGACTCCGCCCAGTTGCGTTGTCCCCCCGCACAGGCGGGGAAACAGCGCCGCGCCGGTTGTGGCACAACGGAACCGCTCCGTCATGAGCACACGGCAACCGTGGCTCATGACGGAGCGGTTCCGTCATGAGCGGGGAAGGGGTTAAACTAGCATTATGTTTGAGAGAGGGAGACCGGAATACAAGGATGAATAAACAAATTCAGAACTCTGTGGTACCGAAGACCTATACGAAGAAAGGCTAAGCAATAGTAAGCCCTTTATGAAAGAAACTGTAAAAAGACTATGCATGCAAGAGTTAGCCGTAAAACAACACAGTTCAAAAGACATACGTGCAGTAGCTAAATTAAACTACCCAATTGCAGCATACATTCCAAGATAAATAATTAAATAGAAATAGTGTCCTTGTTTATTCAGTGTTTGAAATCACATATTTACGGAGACGTAGAATCTTAGAAATTACAGTACAGCTGTACTTTTCTATTCATTCATGCTGTTCAGTCCTTTAGTGATGGAATCATGAAGTGAGATCCACTTACATTCATGTGTTCAATACCTGTGTGATGTCACCAACAGGTGGCGATACTGTGACTATTTCAAGCACTTGCCACCTGATGTCACTCTCAATGTGATTTAATGACATATATTCTGACTCTAATGGTGCAATAGGTATTTTATGTTGATCCTGCTCTTATGCTGCATGTGCTGTTCTATGACCAGAGTAGATCATATTACATGGACACCAGATGTCATTGATCATGCTTGTTGAGTTGCAGTTTGTGTGATATTTTAACTGATGTGCATGAATGAATAGAAAATGGAAACTGTGAACTCACACTGGAGGAAACCAAATCACAGAAAACCAATTTTGAAGAAAGACAATTTTATGGAAATACAAACAAAATTGAAAATTAAAGGGAAGATCTTAAAGAAAAGATCATTTTAAGGAAAAATCCCAAATTAAATTAAACTTGGGTGGAGTTTAGGCCTACCTTGGGATTTTTGGGTTCCGGGATTGGTAATCGGTAGGGTGATGAGGGGCTTTTAGGGGTCAGGAATAATTAGAGTTCGGGCATTAAAAGGGGTTTTCAGGGTTCAGAGATGGATGAAGTGTAGGGGTGGTAAGAGGCTTTTAGGGTTCACGGATGAGCGTTGTTTAGGTGTGTGAGGTGTTTTTAGGTTTCAGGGATGGGTGGAGTTTATGGTTATTGAGGGTTTTTAGGGTTCAGGGATGGGCGGAGTTTAGGGCTGGAGAGGGTTTTAAGGTTCAATTATGGGTAGCGGCTGGGGTGGAGTTTTCAGGGTTCAGGATGCAGCAGAGTTTAGAGTGCAGAGGGGTTTCTAGGGTTCAGGGATGAGCAGTTTGGGGTGAGGAGTTCATATGGGTCATGGATGGCTGGTGTTTAAGGGTGTTGAGGGTTTTTTAGAGTTCAAGGAAGGCTGGAGTTTGGGTGTGCTGGGGTGTTTTAAGAGGTATGGATGGGTTAGGTTTAGGCATAGAAAGGAATTTTTAGGATTCAGGATTGGGTGGAGTTAGAGGTAGTGAGTGTTTTTATGGTTCGGATAATGGCTTTCTGGGATAGAAAGCAGCAGCGGCCCGTGAAGGTAAAAGCGGTGGGGTGGTCGGGCCGGGTGGGGGGGTTGGTTTGACAGACGACGACAATGGAAATTATTTCTTTATTTTATTTACCCTAGTGGTCGTTGTAGGAGAGTAGGATCTGCTTCTTATAGTTACCCCCACTTTTTGCTGATGTTTCACTGTTTTCGACTTTAGTCTGGCTGGGGCCCTGCTAACCAGGACCCCAGCCTAGCTGCTTCCTCTCTAAATTGATTACCAGTACTTTAGGTACACTCCAGATTGGATTCTGGGGTAGCCTTATAAGTCCCTAGTATATGGTATACTATGTATCCAGGGCATAGGTACCCCAGAGGCCTACCAAAATGACACCACAGGACTGCTACTGCAGCCTGGGTAAGGTGGTGTATGCACCCCTTACTGAGATATAGGTTCACTGTATCTCCCCATATCACTGCACATGTAAACCTATCAGTCACCCCTATGGCAGGCCTTAACAATCCTGAAGGCAGGGTGCTGGGTTTCATGTGAAAGGGTGCCCATGCATGAGCAGAACCCCTTTGCAGCCTTCGGAATCTATCCTCTGGGGTTGTCAGTGGTGCAGCCTGACCATACACTCTTAAGTGCATTACAACCAAACGGTAAATGCTAACTTTGGAATGACTGCACGGAAACATGTCGTTTTTAGTGTCAAACACCTTGGAATCATACAACCACACCAGTAACTGTGTGGGAGTATGATCCTACCCTTCAAGAGGGAGCGACATGACCACACCAGTATACCTGGTACCAGCTAACAGAGCCCTGGCATCACAAAATGGATGCTGCCAGCCACAGACACGAGTCTGCCCTCCTGCTGCTGACCAAAACTCTGGGAGGGGAGGCCTGGACAATAGGTGTCCTGTCATGGGGAGGTGTCACCACCTCCCAGACAGGCTTTAGTGTGTTGTGGCTTGGTGGGTGCACTCCAAGAGTGCTTTGAAGTCTGCACTGGGGGCACATTTGGTGTCCCTGTGCATAGTCCAGCTCAAACCGGTTGCAGGGGCTACCAGCCCCTACTCTGGCATGAAACTGGACAAAGGAAATGGGTGTAGCCACCCCGCTTTCCTGACCCTCCCATAGGTGGGTCCCTAGAGTTTGTCCCCCCCCTTCCTTGGGTATAAGATAGGAACCCCTGGCTACAGGATTTTAGATTACACCTGGACGAAACTCTGATACAGAATCCTGGAACTTCGACGATCTACATTGAACTAGATGACTGAAGAATCTCCCTTGGAGGAAAGGAGTTACTCCCCTGCAAGGCAGCCACCAAACACGCATCTAACCGGTTTGCATCTCCGAAGCTCCCGCCGGACTCCGAAGAACTTTGCAACACAGGAGGTGGGTGTCCATGGTCTTAGAGGTTGATCAATGCCCACAGCAAGTCTGAGGCCCGTATCCCTCGTGGCAACCATGCAACCTCAACCCCTAGACACCATGTCACTTTGCAGAAGCATCAGCTTTCCAGCAACTCCTGCAGATGAGCTTTGGGTTACTTGTGGCCCTGACCCCGAGCAGCCTTTCCACCAAAGATTGCCCGCCTACACTCCACGAGTGTTCCATGAGCTGGTCCTTTGTGTTTTCACTCGAGGTCCCTTCGTGATCCCTAGTCCGTCGACTGGTGGGTCCATGTGAAAGCAACTCTAACTCTAATTGGGCTTACCTGGTTGCTTCAGATATGCCCTGACTCTCCATTGCTTGTAGAGTCCCCAGGACCTTGCTGGTCTGCACCAAAGCATCTTTTCTCTTCCTGCATGGGTTGCTGTTGCCAAGGCTTGTTGTGTTCAATCCGAGCACCGACACCGCAGCACTCGACATCCTTCGTGGAACAGCTCAAATATAGCTCCTGGTCATTGTTGACGCCTCCTGGTCCTCGTGGCTGCAGAGTCAAGCTTCACCTCTTCGCACCTGAAACACCCGACATCGGTGGGCATTTATCTATTGTACCCCTGGTCACTGGCAAGTGACCCAGACTCTGTCCCCTCTGCTTTCAGGTTCTTCTGATCTTCGATCCAGGCTTGGATCACACAGGACACTTTTCTTCTTCCCGGCAGCAGCACTTTGCAGCAGATCGCCAGTGAAATCAACGACGATTCCCGACACCATTTGACACCTATGCACCAGGCTTCCCTGGGTGAGGTAACTCGAGTACTCCGGTGCTCCCGTGAGTGCTGGCCCTAGAACCCCATACGTCTAAAGGGGTTTGCTCAAAGTCCTCTCCTAAGTGTCCTTAACTTCTAAAATTCTAACCGCGACTTTCCCATAGAATAATACGGGGCTCGCGCCTGTGTTCTCACACTGCACGCGTACCCCGTGGGTCTCCTGTGTCACTGCCTTGGGTGGTTCCTTGGGGTCCCAGCGATTCTATGTGCTCTAGGCACTGTGTCTAGTCAAGTTGTGGTTCTTATACCACTTTCTTAATATATGGTTTGGTCCGCCCCTAGGGCCCATTGTATATTGTGCTATTTACTGTCGTTTTAGAACTGTATTATTGTGTATCTTGGACTCTAATCTCATAAAGAGATTAGTAGTGAGTGTTTAGAAATAAATACATATATTTTATATATACCTGTGTGGGTATCCTTTCATTTAGTGATTCAAGAGGTTATGATCTGGTAAACCAAGCTGCTTTACACTCCTTCGAGACTTAGCCTGAAGGCTGCTCTCCATAGCGACCACTAGGATAGCTTTCAATAAAGGCTGTCTTTAAACCTAGAACCCCATACGTCTAAAGGGGTTTGCTCAAAGTCCTCTCCTAAGTGTCCTTAACTTCTAAAATTCCAACCGCGACTTTCCCATAGAATAATACAGGGCTCGCGCCTGTGTTCTCACACTGCACGCGTACCCCGTGGGTCTCCTGTGTCACTGCCTTGGGTGGTTCCTTGGGGTCCCAGTGATTCTATGTGCTCTAGGCACTGTGTCTAGTCAAGTTGTGGTTCTTATACCACTTTCTTAATATATGGTTTGGTCCGCCCCTAGGGCCCATTGTATATTGTGCTATTTACTGTCGTTTTAGAACTGTATTATTGTGTATCTTGGACTCTAATCTCATAAAGAGATTAGTAGTGAGTGTTTAGAAATAAATACATATATTTTATATATACCTGTGTGGGTATCCTTTCATTTAGTGATTCAAGAGGTTATGATCTGGTAAACCAAGCTGCGTTACACTCCTTCAAGACTTAGCTTGAAGTCTGCTCTCCATAGCTACCACTTGGATAGCTTTCAATAAAGGCTGTCTTTAAACCTATCACCAATAAGGGTTGTTTGGACTGGTACAAGGTGCCCACTAAATGTAAATGTATGTGTCTTGTAAAGCGCACTGCTGCCCTGAGGCATCCTGGCGCTGTAGACCGCTGGGGAACCCGTCCTGGCTATCCCTGTGAGATGGTCCCTCCAGGGTATCTCCAAGGTGAAACCAGGCATCCCCGGCGAATGTGGGGGGCCGTTGTGGAGATGAGGCAAGCTAATGCCCAGAGTTGCCGAGTGTGTTCCTGGTTAGAGTAGGTACCGAGGCGAGAATTATCGAGTCCGTTTTGACCCTGGTCCACGACCCTGCCGCGTCAGGAATTGAACCCTGGTCCCTGGCCGATTCTCTGCTTACGGATCTGCCGCCTCTAACCAGTGAGCCACACCTCTCCACTATGACTAGTGAACAGCATGTACCAGGTCAACTTCTCACAGTCGTCTGTCTAATCCCCACAAACCCGGCCCCATCACCCCACCGCTCTTATCTGCACTGGCTGCTTCTGGTAGAAAGAGCTTTTAGGCTTCAGGGATGAGCGTCGTTTAGGTGGGGTGAGGCGTCTTTAGGGGGCAGGGATTGATGGCGTTCAGGGATTGTGAGGGGTCAGCAATGAATGATGTTTATGGGTAGTGATAGGTCAGTGAATTAAAAGCCTCAGAAGTAATTGTTTGACAATGTAAAAGATATAAATATTTAACTGTTTCTAAATGTAAGATCTGCAACCACGGCATTTACACTTTTAAAAAAGCATTCAAAAAAACATTTTTGACCAAAAAGACATTTTATGAATTGGTTTCTGGGAAAAGGTAAATGCCATTTATTCTGAACATTTCCATTAAACAGTTTAAATTGAATGGTTCTCAGTAATGGCATTCAGTCAAACTGTTTTTCCATGAAATCACATACAACCTGTTTTAACACGTGTACAGTCCTTTGTTCTGTTTGAACTCTTGCGTGTGAAAGGTAAGGGCGCAAAGTGAGCAATTTCTGCCCCTAGAGTGACCTATTATGGGCGGGAGGCTCCATAAATCTGTGATCAATGTATGTTAGGGTGCTGGTCAGGTACGTGTCTTTCAGTAGCGGCTCGTGGAGGGAGTTTGGTGGGGCAGTGAGGCGGGACGGGGAAATGTAAACACCGGAATATGGATGAACGGAGGTAAGTACACATTTAAATTAATAAAACAAATTCCTTTGCGCGCGCTGCATCGCATTTTGCGATGCAGCGCGCGCAACGAAATTCGTTTTATTAATTTAAATGTGTACTTACCTCCGTTCATCCATATTCCGGTGTTTACATTTCCCCACTCTGCCCCTCCCCCGTCCCGCCTCACTGCCCCACCGAACTCCCTCCACGAGCCGCTACTGGTGTCTTTACTACATGGTCTCAGGTGTTGTTGCCTTTTTTCGGTAAGAAGACCTTAGGGAAGAGGGGCTGATACTGCGCCCTCTGGTGTTCATAATGTCACGTGGTTTTTGATGATCCTAGTCACCCTATTTGAACTTGGGTTAAATGCAGTGCAGCAGGTTGTCTTGCTGATCCTTTTAGTTTGGGGTGAAAGGAGTTCTTCACAGGACCCAAACTAGGCCCTCTTTATGGCCCGGCTGATGAAATGGCATGTGTTGCCTCTGTCAATCAATTCTTTTCGTAAAGCATGGTGGCACCAGGACAATTTTTTTTTTGTTCATTTACAGTTTCATGTAAGGCAAGGAAACTGTCCAGAGAGTGACCCGTCCATCAGGGCCCTTGGATGGTTACTCTGATATACTCTGTGGCTCACTGGTTAGAGGCGGCAGACCCGTAAGCAGAGAATCGGCCAGGGACCAGGGTTCAATTCCCAACGCGGCAGGGTTGTGGACCAGGGTCAAAACATACTTGATAATTCTCACCTTGGTACCTACTCTAACCAGGAACACACTCGGCAACTCTGGGCATTAAGCTTGCCTCATCTCTACAACGGCCCCCCACAGACGCCGGGGATGCCTGGTTTCACCTTGGAGATACCCAGAAAGGGACCATCTCACAGGGAAAACCAGGACGGGTTTCCCAGCGGTCTTCAGTGCCAGGATACACCATGGAGTCACAGTGTGCTTTACAAGTACACCCACATTTACATTTACGAGTGTGTGGCACTCAGTGGGTTCCTCTCCGAAGCATTCTTCAAAAAGGTAGGTGCGCCTCAGGATGCAAAAACCTGTCCTCTTCTTTGCAAAGTCTATCAGCCCTAATTGCATGACTTTGTCACCTGGTTTATGCTTGCGTGATGCAACTAATGCAGTGACACTGAGATTGTACTACAGTTGTGAGGCCTAAAAACAGCTGGACCGCATCTCTTCAGGCAGTTGACAAATGCATGGCACAAAATCACCTCAAATTAATACCTCAAAAACTGAGAACCTCACTTGTGAAATTGGAAAAGATGCAACCCAAGCAGGGTCTGGCCAAGGAGAATAGATCCCTTCAGCCACTTCAATTGAAGTAAATAATTTGGGTGGTATCATGGGCTCCCAACTTTGGCTGCAAAGTCAGGTGAACAGTGTTATTAAAAGAGTATTCAATGCTATGACATATCTTTCCTCATGTAGGTTATGCCATAAATTCCAAGCCTCGAAACATAACATGTGCATTTGTAAAGTGCGCCTTCACCCACAAGGGTATCTTGGCACTGAATAACAGATGTTTATTGTTTTCCCAACTTAATGGTACTCATTTTATCAACCTGAAAAGGATGACAGGCTGAGTGGGCCCGCCAAGATTTGAACCTGTGACCAGGAGGTCAAAGACAGGTCCCTACAGTGGATGCATTAGTCCTTTGAACCACTAGACCTGACTTTGTGCCGTCACACCTTGGCTTTGCAAAATATTTATGTGCAGATTTGCAAGATAATGACGCAGTGCTGCAAGCCATCCTGCTGCGCCAAACTGCACCACTAAGAATGTACAGGAATGCTTAGTGTTTACACCAACATGGCACTTCCCTGTGCTCTCCTCTGTGCTGGTGCACAATAGGCTGCCTAGTGCCAACGCAAGCAACCTTGCACCATGGTGCACGGGTGCCTGCATTGCAGGGATAATTATTTTTACCTTCCTGCACAAAAACAATCATTGATGGTGTTTTCCTTGTTCTATGTGTAATGCAGAATGCAGCACATATATAGAAAAAGGAAATAATTAGGAGAAATTAAGGTATTTCTCCTCGTTGTGCCACTTTTATGCCGCCCTTGGGGAGTGGAATTGACATATTCAGAGGTTTACAAAACCTTGTAAATCTGGGAATGCGTCACAATTCATGGGTGTTGCCTGGGAACGCCCACAACAACACCCATAGAAAGCCCATTTCACACAGAGTAATGTGTAAAAGGAGGCCATATTCACAAGGTCATAAAAAGTAACGCAGGTGGCTTTACATGGCCGTGTAAATATGGGCCAGCACACTGCGCCATCGGAGCATTAAAAAAAAGTGACGCTGTATTCAGAAATCTGCTGCAAGACAGGTTCTTACCCTGAATTTATACAACCATATTATCTCTGCACTAAGGGCTCTGCAGTGGCAGCCAGTTGCAAGCGGAACCTCTCACAAAGCATTCTGCATCGCCCACCTGGCATTCTGTAATAATGAACCATATATTCTGTAGTCTAAATGTAGGCTGCCCAGCCAAAGGAACAACCTTAGATCAAACATGACACCACTCCTGATCAACCCTCCCCCTCTCACACAAGCCTGCATGGGGGTGGAAGCTGTTTCTTGGTGCACGCTTGGAAAGCATTGGAGCGCTCTAACCATGGATCAGCAGCCACCTAGATTTAAAAAAAAGCATTACAACTTGGCTTGTCCCCAAAGCATGCATAAACCTGTTCCATTGTCTCTACAGTGTGCCAATGGGTTAGGCCATCTGCCAGCACAGGGCAAACCCTTATTTGACAAGGCCTCGGGACCTACCAATGGACATAGAGGATAAGGTATTTTGCCATTTGACCATAGCAATGCCAGAGAGCTGGGACTTCTTTGTGTGGCATGATCCACAATAATGATGGTGAACACCTGCAGCTCAAGGTTGTGTGGAAACATTTGCAGAATTTTGATCTGTGGTTTTTATCACTGCACATTCATATTTTCATACATCTGAACTGTCTCACCAGTAAAATACTGTTCTAAATTCCATGATCATATTCGAATGAAAGAAACTATGAACTCAAAAACATATGATCAGCTCCTATTGGCAATAGGTGTTTCATGAGCACTACACTGCCCTACAATCATGTCAGCCGAGTGTGCGTTTGTGTCTGTGCAGTTGATTGTGCATATGCATGGTGTGTGTGGGGTGTGTGTGTGTGTGTGTGTGGTATGTGTGGTTGGTGTGTTGTGTGTGTGGTGTATGTGGCATGTGTGTGGTATATGTGTGGTGTGTGTGTGTATATGTGGTTTGTCAGTGTGTGGTATGTGCGTGATATGTGTTTTGTTTGTGTGTTGTGGGTGGTGTGGTGTGTGTGCTATGTGTGTGATATGTGTGTGTGTGGTATGTGTGTGCCATGTGTGTGGAGTGTGTAATTTGTGGAGTGTGTGTGTGGTATGTGTGGTGTGTGTGTGTGTGGTGTGGTGTGTTGTGTGTGGTATGTGTGTGGAATGTGTGTGGAATGTGTGTGGTGTGTGTGATGTGGTGTGTCTGTGTGTGTGGTGTGTGTGTGGTATGTGGTGTGTGCAGTGTGTGGTGTGTGTGGGCTGTGTGGATGTGTTTGGTGTGTGTGGTGTGTCTGTGTGTGTGGTATGCATGTGGTATGTGGTGCGTGTGTGTGCTATGTGTGTGATATGTGTTTGGTGCACGTGGTGTGGTGTGAGTGTGCGCTATGTGTTTGGTGTGTGAGTGCATGTGTGTGTGTGCGAATGCGCGCGTGCCCTCGCCACAAAGAGCTGCTCCCTTGCAGGCAGGGTGAGTCACAGGCTATGTGAGCGAGCCTGCTCTTCCGTTCTCTCCTGCTTAAGACAGTATTTCCCGGGTCACAGGTGAATAGCAGGTGCATGCCTGCGCATTCATCAGGCCGCTCTTGTAGCGCCAGGGCCGCCGCTGCTCTTGGGAGTCATGGCTGAGCAGGGAAACAGTAGCAACGAGGGCGCGCCAGGAGCGGCGGCTGCGCACCCAGAGGACGCTGGAGAGCCGCACTCCGTGACCCCGCATCCGCCAGCCTCATTGAGCTGCAGCGGATTCTGTCTATGCGGGACAGAGGGCGGGTCGTAAAACAGCAGAGCCAGGGCCAGAGGCAAGCCCTGCAGGAGGAGGTGGGCATAGGAACCAAGGAATTATAATGTAATGGATGCAACATCTCTCCTGTGCATTAGAAGGATGCCACCAGTCACTGAGGAGCTGGGTCCCAGCTGCACAGATGCCTTGCAATGTCCTTGTAATGTAGGGGCATTTTATTCATTATAATTAGGGCCCCCAGTTTTATGGTATTTCTTTTTTTAACATTTCCATCTGTATTTATCCATATTTATTTTCTTGCCATTTTATCGGGATTAATCCATATTTATTTTGTTTTTCTTAATAAATGAAGTCGTTACTTCTATGTTTTCACATTTATTTAATCAATAAATGTGCAGTCATTCTTCGATGCCTGTTGGATTTGAGCACATTAACCAGCCAAATATAACAAAATAATACACCCGCATGGAAATATTAGTGTTATAATTCAAATATATGTAAAAAAATACAGTGCTTACAGAAAATCTCATGCCGTTTTTCAACTCACCGGGCTGTCAGTCAGCATTGCACAAAACACCTCGACGCCCACTGATACAGGGCGTGTCACGGAGTTCAAGGAAGCTTCCTCCCAGACACTTCCTGCAGAGGAGGGCCAGCCTATGGGCAGCTTGGGAGGTTTCCAGACTGGGAACTCATTGAGCTGGGACAGAATCAGTGACATACTACGGTGCGTCTAAATGTTCAGTAGGGCTGGGGTAGAGTCAGTCATGTCAGGGAGCCTCTTAATGAACGGTTGGGCTGGGGGAGGATCAGACGTATGTTTGGGCGCATCTAAAAGGTAGTTGGGGGAGGGTCAGTCGCATGTTCGGATGGCTCAAGGCTGGAACAGAATCAGTCTCAGGTCACGCTGCTTCTGAAAGGTCACCAGGCTGGAGAAGCCCCCGACAACTCCCATAATGTCGTTATTGGATTAACTATATGTTGCTTGCTATAAACTTGATTGGTGGATGGCTTCCGACCTGTTCACTCTACATGAACGTATAGAGAGGACACACAGTGGATACCAGTGTTATATGGCCCTGTATTGCCATTAAGGGTGCTGATGACATCATAAACCATGAAGCTGAATGTTTTATGAATGTCATCTGAACCCCAGGATGACAATATAAGACCACGTTGCACATGTTGGTTGTTACATGTTTTTATCTGGCCACTTATCTGAACAAAGGTTTTTGTCAATTGGGGGGAACATTATTGAAAACAGTAAGTGAAATAATTTACCATACAGCTTGGTTATCTTTAGTAAAAATAAGAGAAAATACTTTACTTTTTTAGTTAAAAATGTAGCATTTTAGTAGAAATACCATTTAACTCGTTAAAACCACAAAATATCTACAGACGGGAGCGGTTGTTGCGGCTGTTCTCTGCAAGGTGCAGCTAACAATGGCACTGATTGCAATTAGAATGTTTTAAATTCATGAATAGAATATTGATGAAACAATGGACAGTGGTAAAGCTCCGCAGAGGTAGGATGAAACCCATTTTCGGCATGGCATAGTTTCCATATTTCATGGGGCTCTTTGGAAAATGTCTGTTCATAGCACTGCATTTTGTACTAACGGAGCAGCCATCATGTAACAGAAGGGCTGATGTCTGACCGCATGGACCAGTGCCTCATCTCGGGTGTGTTTTTCACACTTCAGGATTATTTGCTTCAATGGTGTTTTTATTGTATTTCGATTTTACGTCACTAAGCACTTTATCGTTGCACGGCGTTTTCCCAATATTTTTATCCGTGTTTGATTTGCCCTTGCTTTTTAATGTATTTTTATATTTGCAATTTGCGGACCCCGGCAACGAGACATTGAACGATGCCCTATTGCTGTCAAGCTGTGCTCAGTTCCTTTTTATGTCTGTACTTTTATGGCCTTCTGGCCGAGATAAACTTTTACTACTGCTACGGTTTGTTTCACTGCAGGGGGAAAATAATAGAAGCATGTTTATTCCCCAAAGCATGAGTCAAGAACAGCCAGTGTCTACATCAGAAGGTTGTAAGAGGGTGCAGGGGGATTGGCCGAATGCCCCACTAGACCTGTCGCACAGCTGCTTATGCAGAACTCTATTGGAGGGCCTATCTCCGTCCTACATGCCGGGACTTACCGACAAGATGCACAGTGGACAATGTGCCTGCTCTAGTGATATCAGATGGAACACCATGTACATACATTTGTAAGTACCTGCTTGTGAGTCGATATCTCGCACCTTTTCGCAACACTCAAGATCATTGTAATTGTATTTGTATAGCGTTTAATATCCCTAACGAGGTGTTGAAGCGCTTTTTGGAGAGTCACGTGCTACTCCGTAACCCAAAAGGATTAGTGGTGGATTTGTGCACGGTACATACGAGTCACAGTATTAGCATTAGTATAGGGAGGTACGAGTAATTTAGGGGCATATCAGCAACAACCGGCGATAATTATTGCTAAGCGCACTTAGCGCTAGGATAATTATCGCCGGCTAGCGTGGATTTTTATCGCTGAGATAGCGTGCTATCAGCAACGCTTATCTCAAAAGCGATAAAAATCCTAGCGCTAACTGCCTAACGTGAGATTATCGCTGGAAACCCAGCGATAATCTCACGTAGTGTGGCGTTAGCTTGCTGATAGGGCCTCACAAACTTAGCCATGATATCCACCTTCCATAGGATATCAGGGCTAAGTCAGTCCTGAAGCAGGCGTAAGGAAAGTAGCGATAACAGGGGTCATCGGTACTTTTCTTGCCGCTATGCTTCATAGCGTGGGGCTTGATGACAGGAGAAATGTCGCTTAGCGGCATTTCTCCTGTCATGTCAGGTCAGGAACGCCCGCTCTTCATCTCATTAGAGATGCAAAGCTGGGCGTTAGGAATCCCCACGTTAAAGCAAGGTTTCACGCGTTAGCGTGGCCTTGCTAATTAGGCGATAAAATTATCGCCACTTTTCGGCCGAAAACGTCCGCTAAAGCGGCGATAATATATTATCGCCTCCTTGTAAATATGCCCCTCTGAGCGGAAGACATGCGAGTCTGCTGGTTGGGTTGAATAGAGTAACGCAGGGATAGAAGGGGGAAGAAAACCAGAGGTGTTCATTGGGAGATCGCAGTAGTAAGCTGAGGTCTGGGATGAGTCCAGGAGAGATGGACCAGGGAAGAGCCTCTAGAAAAGGATTAGGGAAAAAGAGAACCAGAGTAGGAAAGTGAGGTTTGGGATGAGTCAAAGGAGAGGTAGAATTTGGTAGGGTTGCTTGGGAGAGTAACAAACTGATGTTTGGGGTGAGCCTGGAGTGTGGCGGAGGGAGGAGTCTAGGAAGGGTTATTTTGGAGATCGTAGTAGTAGAAACGGTTCGGGATGAGAGAGTGAAGATAGAGAATACATTGATAGAGGTGTAGGCTGATGGTAGGACAGAGTAAAGCTTTGGAGAGAGTAATTTGTTTCTGGTCCAATTTTCTGGTCCTTTTTCTAAGGCCAATAGAAAACCCTAGCAGCCAAAATATTGTCCAAACAGCCAATCAGCACTCAAACCCTAGGCCCTTCGTCCTATAAAAGTACTAGTCCTAGCAACCAATCACAGCAACAGATGCAGCAACCCATAGAACACATGTATAAGATCGAAGTGACCTTAAGCCCAGACGGCTTTGGAAGGGAGGTGCCCCTGACCGTTCTTGAACCTCATGCATTGCACCCACCGTTTGCCGACATAGGGCATTTGCAACCAACTCTCCTTCCAGCTCTGCACCCAAAGAGTGTTCATGAAACCTAAGAGTGCTTCGATTGGCCGTCAGCTTTCCTAGCACAATATAAATAATATCTAAGGAGCAGCCATTTAAAAGTGCCTAAGGTCTCCCGAGGGTTATAAAAAGTGCTATATAAATGTCACCCACGTACACTGCAGTGCTTCGATGCATTTGTTTCACTGCACTTCCGAGATACGTGTTACACTGCAGGGATGAGATGGAGCATGTGTGATACCAATGAGATGAATGTTCAGTCCCATTTCTAAAGACCTCCCTCCCTCTCAGGTTGAGTCCACTCTGGTGGTGTCACCTCATCAGAGTGGGATGAGGCAGCCTATGATGGAGCGTGCCCAAAATGTGGGCTGTCCGTCCTCATCCAATAATAAGATATCTCTGATCATCATTTGAGCATCAGTCGGTGCCGAGGTATTTGGGGCATATCATCAACGAGGCGATAAAAAATTATCGCCACTTTTGCGTCTGTTTTCAGGCGTAAAGAGGCGATAATTTTATCGCCTAATCAGCAAGCTCACCCTATCGCGTGAAACCTTGCATTAACGCCTGAATTCTGAACGCCAAGCTTTGCATCTCTAATGAGATACAAAGTGGGCGTTCCTGCCCTGACATGACTGGAGAAATGTCACTAAGCGACATTTCTCCTATCATCTAGCCCCACGCTAAGAAGCATAGCAGCAAGAAAAGTAGCGATAACCCCTGTTATCACTACTTTCCTTACGCCTGCTTTAAGACTGCCTTAGCCTTGTTATCCTATGGAAGGTGGATATCATGGCTAAGTTTGCCTTGCCCTATCATCAAGCTAACGCCAAACTTTGTGAGATTATCGCTGGATTTCCAGCGATAATCTCACGTTTGGCAGTTAGCGCTAGGATTTTTATCACTTTTGAGATAAGGATTGCTAATAGCACGCTATCTCAGCGATAAAAATCCACGTTAGCCAGCGATAACTATCCTAGCGCTAAGTGCGCTTAGCGATAATTATCGCCGGTCCTTGATGATATGCCCCATTTGTGTTTTGATTATCGCACATGTTGTGGTTTGACGCTGCTGACCGCTGGCTCTTCTCCAGTAAACCTCCTTTGAGGTGTTGTAACATTTCGAAGATTTGCAACCAGAATTCTGGGTAGATACCGTTGATAAATCTGACACCGAAGGAAGTTATTACTAAACACGCCGCTTCCGAGCATTTCTAAACCTATTTTCTGATTCAGGAAGCCTTTACCAAATCGTAAAATGGACTTTGTAAACACCAAAAACTGTTTGGTGCTTGCAAATGGTTTAATCGTGCAAACCGCAGGTCTGCAAATGCAAAACGGGGTAGTACAGCTTGCCCATTGTGTTCTAAATATTGTATGACAAAACAGTGTGTTCTAAATATAAATTATAGCAACAAAGAAGGAACAGTTCCAAATTAAAATTTACTACATCCGAAGAAACTGAAGAATTACAAGAAAATGATATTCTTTTAAAAAAAAACCCTCACCCACAAACCTAGTTGGTGGCATGCTTCATCATTGGGATCCCACCTGGGACGCCGAGTGCCTCGCAGGTGTGCTTCGACGCCTGAATTACAGCGGAGCAGGTTTTTTTTGGACAGTGCAAAAAAGTGAAAAAGTGATTAGAGTTAAAATTGCCTCTAGGATCGCCCTCCTTACTAGGACAACCTAGATATTTATTAATGGGGTCGTAGAGCAAAATAAGAAGGGATGTTGTGTGTGATTAAATTGATCTCAAACATCCGTGAATTGGTCTACATGTTTCTGCCTGCGTACCTCAATGGCTAGGCTTTCTTCAGGACCGGTGAAAACAAGTGAACACGCTTAGGTGCACTTATTAGTGATAAGTGAACTGAAAACTTACAGTTCTGCTATATGTGACAAATGTATTGGTCTTGGCTACACAACACGTCATTGATCCCAGCGGGGGGGCGGTACCTATTGTTAAACTTTTGTCAAGGAAAACCGCCCGTGTCTGTCAACTATTCTAGTCCCAGCACGAGATCCCGGAGTAGTTCAGCCATACCCTTCCTCTTCAAAAATATTGCCCCATTGGAGTTAATATTAGAAAATGTACACCACCTGGACCACCGTTTTAAGGCCATATCAGCAACGGCCAGCGATAATTATCGCTGGTCGTGCTTAGCGATAATTTTCTTATCGCTGGCTATCTCTGCTTTTTATCGCCCTGGTAGCGCGTTATCATCAACGCGCTGCTCCAGGGTGATAAAAATTCCAGAGATAGCGATGTTATCGCCGTTTTGCAGGGAACATCGCTGGTTTTCCAGCGATGTTCCCTGCAAAAGGGCAATAACCTTGCTGATACGACCCTGTGGTTCAATCAGCATAATCCACCCCCAATGTTAGGGGTGGCTTAGTCAGGATTTTAGTAGACGTTAGTTTTTGGAGAAAACAGCAGTTTTCTCCAAAAACGAACGTCTGCTAAAATGCAAGGGCATCCTTGCTGATAGCGCAAAGACGCGTTATTGCTCTCCTGACATGTCGTATATGTCAGGAATGCCCACTTTGCATCTCATTAGAGATACAAAGGTAGGCGTAGTGTAAAAGGGTGCTAACATGCGAATATGCATGTTAGCACCCTCTTGCTGATAGGGCGTTGGTTTTATCTCCGCTTTTCTGGCTTTTAAAGCCAGAAAAGCGGAGATAAAGCCCTTGATGATATGCCCCTTAATATTTTGGCATATAGGTCTGTTTTCACTGTAACATTCTAGATTTCATGGTATTTCGGCATCTCAGCGTTTTTACAGCATCTCAACGTGTACTGAAAGGATCAACGTGCAGCATGTCAGCACTACATAACAAGCATTGGAAAAGCCAATACATCTTGCTTTAATGTTCTAAGGCACACAACTGCAGGCATGCATACATGATTATTTAATCCAATAGCACATTTAAAGCAGACCTATTATCTTTAATAATCGACACCCGCTTTCGACAGACAAGTCATTTGGCTTTCTATGCGTGCACAGTGGCCGATAATGTAAGTTTGGGTTTGCAAAGTGCTCCAGGTCTGCAGAGTTCACAGCGAGAAGGGTAGCTATCCATATCCCTAGCCCGGTACACCCTCGCCCTGTCACTCCAGGTGTGTGCATGCCTATGTATGTACGTTGAGGTTTTAAGAAACAGTCTATGGGTTCCAAGCGGTACATGTGCCCTCGCAGCAGGGAGGGCTGAACCCAGTAGCAAGGAGAGAAGGGCAGAGTGAAGTGATGCCTGGCCCCAAGGTTTCTTCCTGTCCTGTCATGGCGACCATATTGGCAGCCAAAATAAGGCCAGGTGTTATCTCCAGTCCTGGCAAATCCATTTTAAAACAGGCTGGGGCAATTAAAAAAAGTTTATGAACTAAGTAAATAATTGTATGTGTAATAACAGTGGCTTTGTTTGAGATGAAACATAGTCCTGCATGCGCTGCATTGCAAGCAGAGGATTGGATGTGAGAATGATACACCGAACAGTCAATACCATGAGGTGAGAGAGCAATAAATTGTCCCCTCTGTGTATATATTTAAGAATTAGCAACAAAACAGCCTGCCAGATATCTAAAACCTAAAAGCACCTACACAAACAAACGTGCACTTCACAAATAAATGGTTATTAGGTTGCGTGTCGCAGAGTCCACTCCAAGGACTGAGGTTTCCATGGCAACAGCTCTATGGACTTGTCACCGACATACTATCGGAAGCCTCCCTGAGCCCTGAGTCAACAGCCACGAGCGGCTCTTCATCCCCGCAATCACTGCTTGCAAGGATCAATTCTTGCTCCTTTCCCTTTACAAATACAAACCAACAACTGGAAACAGCTGCAATGGACGGATCTGCTCTGGAGGTACACAGGCCAGAGAGGCGTGGATCTGATCTGGAGGTACACAGGCCAGAGAGGCGTGGATCTGCTCTGGAGGTACACAGGCCAGAGAGGCGTGGATCTGATCTGGAGGTACACAGGCCAGAGAGGCGTGGATCTGCTCTGGAGGTACATAGGCCAGAGAGGCGTGGATCTGCTCTGGAGGTACACAGGCCAGAGAGGCGTGGATCTGATCTGGAGGTACACAAGCCAGAGAGGCGTGGATCTGATCCGTAGGTACACAGGCCAGAGAGGCGTGGATCTGCTCTGGAGGTACACAGGCCAGAGAGGCGTGGATCTGATCTGGAGGTACACAGGCCAGAGAGGCGTGGATCTGATCTGGAGGTACACAGGCCAGAGAGGCAAGGATCTGATCTGGAGGTACACAGGCCAGAGAGGCGTGGATCTGATCTGGAGGTACACAGGCCAGAGAGGCATGGATCTGATCTGGAGGTACACAGGCCAGAGAGGCGTGGATCTGCTCTGGAGGTACACAGGCCAGAGAGGTGTGGATCTGCTCTGGAGGTACACAGGCCAGAGAGGTGTGGATCTGCTCTGGAGGTACACAGGCCAGAGAGGCGTGGATCTGCTCTGGAGGCTGGAGGTACACATGCCAGAGAGGGGTGGGTCCGATCTGAAGGTACACAGACCAGAGAAGCATGGGTCCCATCTGGAGGTACACAGGCCACAGAGGCATGGGTCTGAGGAGGTACACAGGTCAGAGAGGCATAGGTATGATGTGGAGGTACACAGGCCAGAGAGGCAAGGATCTGATCAGGAGGTACACAGGCCAGAGAGGCAAGGATCTGATCTGGAGGTACACAGGCCAGAGAGGCATGGGTCTGATCTGGATGTACACAGGCCAGAGAGGCATGGGTCTGATCTGGATGTACACAGGCCAGAGAGGCATGGATCTGCTCTGGAGGTACACAGGCCAGAGAGGCAAGGATCTGATCTGGAGGTACACAGGCCAGAGAGGCATGGGTCTGATCTGGATGTACACAGGCCAGAGAGGCATGGGTCTGATCTGGATGTACACAGGCCAGAGAGGCATGGATCTGCTCTGGAGGTACACAGGCCAGAGAGGCATTGCTCTGATCTGGAGGTACACAGGCCAGAGAGGCATGGGTCTGATCTGGAGGTACACAGGCCGGAAGGCATGGGTCTGATCTGGAGGTACACAGACCAGAGAGGCATAAGTCTGATGTGGAGGGACACAGATCAGAGAAGCAGGGGTCCCATCCATAGGTACACAGGCCAGAGAGGCATGGGTCTAGTCTGGAGGTACACAGGCCAGAGAGGCATGGGTCTGATCTGGAGGTGCACAGGCCAGAGAGGCATGGGTCTGATCTGGAGGTACATGGGCCAGAGAGGCATAGGTCTGAGGAGGTACACAGGACAGAGAGGTATGGGCCTGATCGGAGGTACACAGGCCGGATAGGCATGGATCTGATCTGGAGGTACACAGGCCAGAGAGGCGTGGGTCTGAGGAGGTACACAGGTCAGAGAGGCATGGGTCTGATCTGGAGGTACACAGACCAGAGAGGCATGGATCTGATCTGGAGGTACACAGGCCAGAGAGACATGGATGTGATCAGGAGGTACACAGACCAGCGAGGCATGTTTTTGACCTGGAGGTACACAGGCCAGCAAGGCAAGGGTCTGAACTGGAGGTACACAAGCCGGAGATGCAGGGTCTGATCTGGAGGTACACAGGCCAGGGAGGTGTGGATCTGCTCTGGAGGTACACAGGCCAGAGAGGTGTGGGTCTGCTCTGGAGGTACACAGGCCAGAGAGGCGTGGATCTTCTCTAGAGGCTGGAGGTACACATGCCAGAGAGGGGTGGGTCCGATCTGAAGGTACACAGACCAGAGAAGCATGGGTCCCATCTGGAGGTACACAGGCCACAGAGGCATGGGTCTGAGGAGGTACACAGGTCAGAGAGGCATAGGTATGATGTGGAGGTACACAGGCCAGAGAGGCAAGGATCTGATCAGGAGGTACACAGGCCAGAGAGGCAAGGATCTGATCTGGATGTACACAGGCCAGAGAGGCATGGGTCTGATCTGGAGGTACAGAGGCCAGAGATGCATGGATCTGCTCTGGAGGTACACAGGCCAGGGAGGCATTGCTCTGATCTGGAGGTACACAGGCCAGAGAGGCATGGGTCTGATCTGGAGGTACACAGGCCGGAAGGCATGGGTCTGATCTGGAGGTACACAGAACAGAGAGGCATAAGTCTGATGTGGAGGGACACAGATCAGAGAAGCAGGGGTCCCATCCGTAGATTCACAGGCCAGAGAGGCATGGGTCTAATCTGGAGGTACACAGGCCAGAGAGGCATGGGTCTGATCTGGAGGTACACAGGCCAGAGAGGCATGGGTCTGATCTGGAGGTACATGGGCCAGAGAGGCATAGGTCTGAGGAGGTACACAGGACAGAGAGGTATGGGCCTGATCGGAGGTACACAGGCCAGATAGGCATGGATCTGATCTGGAGGTACACAGGCCAGAGAGGCGTGGGTCTGAGGAGGTACACAGGTCAGAGAGGCATGGGTCTGATCTGGAGGTACACAGACCAGAGAGGCATGGATCTGATCTGGAGGTACACAGGCCAGAGATACATGGATGTGATCAGGAGGTACACAGACCAGCGAGGCATGTTTTTGACCTGGAGGTACACAGGCCAGCAAGGCAAGGGTCTGAACTGGAGGTATACAAGCCGGAGATGCAGGGTCTGATCTGGAGGTACACAGGCCAGGGAGGCATGGGTCGGATCTGGAGGTACACAGCCCAGGGAGGCATGGGTCGGATCTGGAGGTACATAGGCCGCAGAGGCATGGGTCTGATCTGAAGGTCCATAGGCCACAAAAGCAAGGGTCTGATCTGGAGGTACACAGGCCAGAGATCCATGGGTCCGATCTGGAGGTACACAGGCCGGAAAGGCATGGGTCTTATCTGGAGATACAAAGGCCAGAAAGACATGGGTCTTATCTGGAGACACACAGACCAGAGAGGCACGGATCTGATCTGGAGACACACAGGCCAGAGAGGCATTGCTCTGATCTGGAGGTACACAGGCCAGAGAGGCATGGGTCTGATCTGGAGGTACACAGGCCAGAGTGGCATTGCTCTGATCTGGAGGTACACAGGCCAGAGAGGCATGGGTCTGATCTGGAGGTACACAGGCCAGAGAGGCATGGGTCTGATCTGGAGGTACACAGGCCAGAGAAGCATGGGTCTGATCTGGAGGTACACAGGCCAGAGAGGCATGGGTCTGATCTGGAGGTACACAGGCCAGAGAGGCATTGCTCTGATCTGGGGGTACACAGGCCGGAGAGGCATGGGTCTGATCTGGAGGTACACAGGCCAGAGAGGCATTGCTCTGATCTGGAGGTACACAGGCTGAAGAGGCGTGGGTCTGATCTGGAGGTACACAGGCCAGAGAGGCATGGGCGTACCTTGTCACATGCGGGCAGAGATTTGAGAGGTCAGTCAGGGGATACCTTTGAGGGTGCCAATCCTGGAGGACTAAACCTAGACCCTCCTGCACCCATCACCTGGTTTGGTAGTAAAACCTGCCACTGATTGGGTTGAAGTGTTTCCATTTACAACACCTGGGTCTCTGGTGCCACTGCACCTGCTGCACTATTGTGAGCTACACCCATGTCCCTCAGAGCAAGGAGGGAATAAGGTCTTCAGTCATTGCCGGAAGCTGCCTGCCTAGTGATGGGCAGGGGCATCATTTCCCCAGGAGACCAAGGTACCTGAAGCTAAGGGTTGTGCAGTGAGCTGCCAGAGAGCATAGGCTGAGAAAGCAGAATTGCCCTACATTCTTATACGGGCACAATTTTTTCTTTTTTCTCAGCATGTCTATTTATTTACTGCGAGTTTTAATTTAATCATTACAATCTGCAGTTATTTGAAACAAAAAGAACACTTCTTCATATTGACAAACACATGTCCTTTACATAAAACATAGAAAATTATTTACATTTTTCACAGTAACTTTGTGACATAACGACAAACATAAATAAAGTACTTTAAACAAACGGAAAAATTAATGCACTACAGTACTTAGATATCCAATTTTGTAACTTATGGGGACTCAAACTTATTGGTTCCAACGACACGCTCCGCCATTTCATTGTGCATATCCCCCATAGACTGGCAGAGTCCAGTCTGAATGAGATGTTTCACTCCCCCATCGGTCATCCCTTTGACCTCGTGTTGGCACTGTGTGCCTGCCCGGGGTGGTGGGGAGGAAACGTGACTGACCCTGATGTGAGGCGGTGATGGCGGGAAGGTGTGTGGGGCAATTGACAGACGGGGAGCCTGTGGGAACATAAATTGTGTTCTGGTGGTAGGGTCTGCTTGTGTCCCTCCTTCCTCTTACCTATGCACCAGCCCGCATGACCCATGGAGGTTGGAGAGGATGTGGTTGATGCCTGACTGGCCTCGCCGGCGGCCTGCTGGCAGTGTGTAGCAGGGGAGGTAGACTCTGGGGTAGAATGTAGGACTGCCGACCACTCCTCACCGCAATGGAGGACTGGCAATGAGGACTTTCAGAGCCAGCTCTCGTTCCTGCACCCACTTACGTAGGTTTAGTATGACACTAGGGTTTTAGCGCCACAAGCCACAAGAAGCAACCTCGGGGAGCTAAGTCACGTAGTTGCAACTATGCCCTGGAATGCAAAGGAGCTGCATTGCTGAATGTTTAAAACAGATAGACAGGTGCACAGGTCTCTTCCTTCGACCATTTACACAGCTCACACCATAAACTGGGAGCTTGAATTCTATGCTACTGATATTATTCAACAGTTCACATATTATAAAGCCATCTCTTCCATGATTTGTGATTGTGGTCAGTTGAGCCATGTTCATTTCTCCAACGTTTGCTGTTCCTTCTGAGTTCATTCACCATGTGAGTTCTGCTGCTGTCTGAGACCTCTTTAGAGTGCCAAGGTCACTCTGAGAGTGTATGACTTTGTCCAAGGGCATGCACTGGACTGTGGGTTTTCAGTAAATGTTGCAGATACCTGTGTACACTGTGTACATTAAGGCCCAATAATACTAAACCTTCATGCAATACAAACCAGCGAAGAAACTTGCTGCACTGCCCTGAGTGAAAGGAAGAGAGCAGAAATTAGCCATATTTGTGAAGATATGTCACACGTATGCTCTCTGCGTGCACTGACGCACTTGTGGCAGCCTAGTGCCAATGCAGGTATCCTTGCGTCATGCCGCCAGGGGGCCTGAATTGTGGTTAGGATCCTGCACAAAAACAATCCTTAGAGGCATATTTCTCTTTCTTGTGTGCTGCAGCATGCAGAACACATGCAAAGAGGTAGTAACAAGGAGAAACAGAAACATTTCAATTAGTTACATTAAGGTCGTGATGCTAACCTTTTTGGAGCAAACCCAGGTTTACTGACTTTAGTAAATTGGGTTTGTGTCAAAATACATGGGTGGATGCATGTAAACGCTCATGCTCCACCCATGTAATGCCTTCCCGATGCAGGGATACGCAGGCAGTACAAGGCGCTGCCTTGTGTTACTTTGTGGGTGGAATGTGATGCAAACCACTCAAAAACTGATTTGTGTGGCTTCTTAAATGTCACGTAAGCACCTGCGTTGCCTTGAGCTGACTTGCGTGATGCGAGGACAGCACAAGTGCTTACTAAACCTGGCCCTAAGTGCATTGCATCTTTTGGGTTCAGGTGCAGCTCACGGATAGCGCTGGACACTGTTCCCTCAGCCGGTCAGTCTGCTTTCTGTGCATAACATTTTCTGTTCCAGATACCAAGTCTCCGTTTGCTCATCAAAATGTCTAGCGATCAGTTGTCTTGGACTGAAACCCCAACACCAGCACGGGTGAGAAAAGTGATGAGTTGATTCTAATTTGTGTGATGTCATGAAGGTCAAGGTGGAAGAAAGAGTTGACATTACACTGTTCAGTGAGAAGGAGGCCGATACTAAGCACGGGGAGAACTCTGGATTGTGATTGGTCATCGCTTGGTGGGAAACAGAAGATTGTATCTTTTGGACAAAATATGGTGTTTTTTTTTTTTTGTAAACAAATTGTATTCGTCAAAGACACATCCAGCGAAGCTCTGTGACCCAGAGACTTCAACCATATCAAAAGACAACATACCAGCTTTGACATTTTTCTCATGAAGTATCGTATACAGACTACAAAAGAGACATGCAGAACCAAAGCAGTCCCCTCCCATAAAAAAACATAACACCACCCCCCACCCCACTCCCCCACCCATCGCACTGTCCATCCAGTCAAAGCAGCAGATCTATGCACGACTACTATTCTGTTCCGTCCATGACCCATACCCCCCAGACCCGGCTGTGCCTGGTACTCCAGTGTGCCATGCCTCTTTAAAGCTAGAGGGAGATGGTCCACCACCCACCCAACTATTCCTCCAATATGGGCTCTAAGTCCAGTCCCCTGTAGTCCGCCCAGCGCTTCCATATTTTATAATGTTTACGGGGCAGCCCCGTGCCACATAGATGGGGGCCTCCAGTCCCATACAAAAATCGAGGCCAGTCTTCCAGACAGATAGTGAAGGTGCGACTGTCGCCTTCCACGCCCTCGCTATATCTCGCTTGGCTAGAGTAAAACCCAGGAGCATCAGATGGCGCTTATAGACATTGCCCCCTATATCCTCCATCACATGCAAGAGCACCAGTTTGGGGGACCGTGGGAGATCCCAACCCAGCACCTCTGACAGACAGGTCAAGACCCCCCGCCAGAACCTAGTTAACCCAGGGCAGTCCCATATCGTGTGTAGCAGCGTCCCCTCTGCATTCAGGCAACGGAGGCAATGCGGAGAGGCCACCAGGCCCGCCTTATACAACCTAACTCTAGTGAAATAGACTCTGTGCAGATACTTAAACTGGATGAGCCGAAGGCTCACAGCGACAGCCGCCCCGCGCGGCGAGGCCAGAGCCTCCATCCAGTCCTCCTCCTCCAGCTGACCCACATCCCCCTCCCAAACCTCACGGAGATGCTGCAACGACGGGGAGCAGTGAGTTACCAGGGACTGATATATTCTCAAAATCTTGTGGTCTCGTAGGTCCCCCATGAACACCTTCGCCTCAATTGGACTAAAATCGTCCAACTCCTCAAGACCCACCAGACTGGGGGAAAGAGCATGCCGGAACTGCAAGTATTTAAAGAATTGGGTACGCGGTATATGAAAGCCCTTCTGGAGCTCCTGGAAGGATTTCAGGATGGGCCCCCTCATAACGTCACCCAGGGTGGAAATCCCTATCGCATCCCAGTCCCGAAATACGGGGAGGGCCGCCTGCTGCGGCAGACCCCCGTTTCTCCAGAGCGGAGTCTCCCCCGTGAGGCGATTCCACCAACCCATCTTCCGCAGCGCCTGCCTCCAAATCTGAAAGACCAGTTGCATCACACTAGGTAGTAACCGTCGCAGCGGAGCGGAATAGAGGAGGGTATGTAGCGAGTGATCCCCCATTAGGCGGCGTTCAAGGCTATATGCCGGATCCGACCTGTCGCAATACCACCATTCATTCAGGACCAGCAGGTGGGATGCCATATAGTAGGAGAGAATATCTGAGGTGGCAAGTCCCCCACAAAATGTAGACTTAAAACATGTACGCAGCGCCACCCGAACTACCCCTCCACCCCAAAGGAACTGACCCAGTAGTGCGTTGACTTGGCGGAACCAACCCCCGGGAATAGGATATGGATGATTCTGCAGTTGGTAGAGCATCCGAGGCAGGGCAACCATTCTGAAGATGGCCGAGCGGCCATATATGGAGAGGGGCATGTGACACCAGGCACGAACATCCTCTCGCACTCTGTTCCACACAGGCACCAGATTCCCCTCCCACGAGGTCAACCTAACGTCGGACAGGAGTACTCCCAAGTATTTCAACCCTCCACTCGCCACCTGAACTGCAGACGCCCAAGCACCCGGACCCGCCCCGCTCCCCAGAACCCAAATAGTAGATTTACGCTCATTCATACGCAGGCCCGTAGTCTCTCCAAACACCTGCATAATGCGTAGCAACCGCGGGCCAGTCCTATCTCGTTGTGTAAGAAAGAATAACACATCGTCGGCGTAGAGGGCAATACGATCTGACAGGCCATCCGCCCACTCGAACCCCGATACTTGCGCGTCAACCCGCACCCACGCCGCCAGGGGCTCCATCGGCCAGAGCGAACAAATAGGGCGACAGAGGACACCCCTGTCTAGTGCCGCGACCAATAGGGAAGACAGCGGAGACAGAGCCCGCCACTCTCACAGATGCAGTAATATCCGTGTAGAGTAGAGTCAAGTAGGAGAGAAAACGAGGCCCTAGGTTTAGTCGACGCAGGAGGGCAAACAAATATGTCCAGCTTAGGGAGTCGAATGCCCGATCCATATCCGCAAGTAATAATGCCGCATGGACCCCCAAACGACCCGCAGCCGCTATGGCCGCATGTGCCCTGCGTATATTGTGGCGGGTCGCCCGCTGGGGCATAAATCCGGCCTGGTCGGGGTGTATAAGAGACGAGATGTGGGGACGGAGGCGATTGGCAAGTGCTTTTGCCAAGACCTTGGCCTCCACGTTGAGAAGGGAGATGGGGCGATAAGAGGCATGATGCTCCGGGGGCCGACCGGGTTTATGAAATACCACGACCTCCGCGTGTCGCCAATCACTGGGCAGGCTGCCCGCCTCCCTGGCCTCCTCCACCACTCTGCAAAAGTGAAGGCCCAGCTGTTGGGAGTATCTCTTAAAGAATTCATTCGGGAATCCATTGGGACCCGGTGCCTTACCAGACTGCAACTCCTGAAGAGCGGAGGTTAATTCGTCCGCCGTGAACGGACGGTCGAACTCCGCACTCACGTCGTCTGTCAGAGTCTTGGGTGGGAGATCATCCAAGAACCGGTCAATAGCCTCAGCCGGCAAACATTCTCGGGGCGCATAAAGCTCCGCATAGTATTCCGCAAAACTCTCAGCAATAGTCAAGGTGTCCGATATCGGCAATCCCTCAGGCCCAACAACCCCCGGGAGAGTGAGGGGCCGCGTCGCTCCCTGGCACAGTCTATGCAGGAGTTTACTGGATTTGTCCCCCACTGGTAAATTCTGCTGCGGGTCGCCAACCACGCCTGACGGGCCTCATCTAGCAAAAGAGAGGAGAGCTCCCGCTGCGCCAGCAGCAACTGGCGGCGGGCCTGTCGTACCCCCGGGCCTCCACTGCGCTCCTCGAGTTCCAAAATCTTTGCCTCCGCCCGCACGAGCGAGTCTCTACGGGCCCTGCGCGCCGAGGCACAATAGGAGATATCAACCCCGCGGAGCGTGGGCTTCATTGCTTCCCACAGGGACGCCGCCGTCGACACCGTCCCCAGATTACGCTGCAGGTACTGATCTACAGCGTCCCCCATGTGTGCCCTATATTGCGCTTGCTGGAGGTTCCAGACAGAAAGACGCCATCGGAATGGACCTTGTTTCGGACCACTGGCGAGTGGTCCGAAAGCCCTCGGGGGAGTATGTTCGCCGCCACCACCCTGCCCGCGTCGTCCCGAGACACAAAGATACAATCAATACGGGAGAGGTATGTGAAATCCGGGGACCCGCCATGCAACCTGCGCCACGGGTCTTCCCATTCCTGACCCATCATAAGAGAGTGGAGTTTGGTCGAGCCGCCCCCGGCCGGGGCGCCATCGGGCCTCCGTCTGTCAAGGGCCAGATCCGGTACATCCTTCCAGTCGCCTCCGACCACCGCTAATCCCTTCGGTATATCCGCCCATACAATCAGAAGCTTTTCAACAAAACTCCAGGACAGCGGTGGTGGGGCGTACACGCTTCCAAAGATCACCGGAGCCCCCCACAATTCCCCTTGTACAAAAATATATCTTCCCTGCGTATCGGTCCACGCTTTAACATGCTGGTAGGGAACTCGCCTATGGACCAGCACGGCCACTCCTCGGGAACCCCGCACAAAGCCCGCATGGAACACCTGCGCATAACCAAACCTTTGAAAGCACAGCGCCTTCATACCCATAAGGTGTGTCTCCTGGAGCATCAGGATGTCAGCCCCTGCGCGCTTGGCCTGCTTAAGGAGAGCGCCACGCTTAATCTTATCCAGCGCACCTCTAATATTCCAGCTCAAAATGCGCAGGGACCCCAAGGGACCTAGCAATCTACCCGTTTCTACGGCCATGGCAAACCATCAGAGACCCGCCGAATCCCAGCTGTCCAGGATCCGTCCCATGGTGCAGCCCCAACCCACGATAAGACAGTGCGATAAGAAAACAGCAACAATCCCCAACGCAACCCCTACACCCCCCTCCCCCCACCCCGTACCTCAAGAACAGTGAAGTACCTGTCGCGGCAGGCAGTGCCAACAGACCCCAACAGGGAGTACCACCCCACGCCCACCAATGGATCCCCAACTTACAGTCCATTAACCCTCAGTCTCCACCCCTTCTTGGCGAGACCAATCGGGATGGCAGCCCAAGCAAAGCTCCCCTGGCCACAACGTATACGACTGTCCAAGAGACATGACCCTACATATGGAAGGGAATCAATCCACTGGCGCCTCCTGTTCCAGCGCCGGCCCCCCACCCGCGCGCGCCCCCCCAGACCTGGACCGCCGTCTGGACCTCGAGCGGTGAAACTTCTTTCCCCGGCCACCAGGCCCGCCACGGGCCACCCCACTTGAGGAAGAGTCAGAATCCTTTCCCGGTGGAGAGTGAGGACGCAGTCGCACAGTCTCATCCATCCAAGTGAACACCTCCTCCGGAGAGTCAAAGAAGAGCGTGCGGGAGCGGTAGGCGACCCGCAGCCGGGCCCGATACAGCAAAGCATAGGGAAGCTTGAGCTCCCGCAGACGGGCCTTGGCCGCGAGGAAAGACTGCCGCAGTTGCTGAGTTTGTTTAGTATAGTCCGGGAATATGAGGATACGGGCGTTATTAAACTGCAAAGGTTCGTGGGCTCTGGCTTGTTTAAGGATCACGTCCCAATCATGATAGTTGAGCAGTTTCGCTATCACCGGTCGCGGCCTGGCTCCAGGAGGGGGCTTATGCATCAGGGCTCTATGCGCCCTCTCCACCACGAAGCAGGTGGATAGGGAGCCGGCGGGTAGCCAACCCTCCAACCACCGCGCAAGAAATTCCTCCATATTCCCAGACTCGCAGCCCTCTGGAAAGCCAATGAAGCGGAGGTTGTTGCGTCGGGCCCGACCTTCTGCATCCTCAACCCTAGATGCCAGGCCCCTCTGGGAAGTCTCCAGGGCCGCCACTCGTTGCTGCAGGGTAGTCACCACGTCCTCTACCCCGGAGACCCGGGTCTCGGCCGCGGTAATACGTGCCACGGCATTGCGCAGGTCCTGGCGCAACAGCATGACATCGGAGCCCACCGCTCCTATCTTGGCGTCCAGGGCATCTCTGGACTGGGTGATGGCTGCCAGGATGGCTGCAGTGTCCTGGACGGCGCCCGGGGCCCCGGCCACCGCCCCGGCCGAGCCCCCCGGGCAGGCGTATTTCTCTAGCGTGCTCTGTTTAGAAGGCCCTCCGCCAGGTTTGTCTCTCGTCATGGTGTGGAAGGCGTCTCCCCACAAGCCTTCGTCCCTCTAGAGGCGCCGCTCCCGCGTCCCTCGCCGGCCCCGTGCACGATGCGGTCCAATCCCACAAACCAAATCCGGGCCTTGCAGCTCGATTTAACTGCCGAAGTGGCCGTATGGGGGTCCCAGCCAAGTGGCACCGGTCAGCACGGATCCCGCGGCCCCACTCCTCGTCACGCAGCCACTCCAAGACTCACGGGGCACCCCAGAGTTACCACGCTGATCCCTGTGCCGCCACGCCGCCCGGGCCCCGGGCGCCACCAGAGCCCACGCCGGGTCCAATGTGTACTGTAGAGGGACAGGCCGGATATGTCTCGAGGCTATCCCCGAAACGCTGCGGGCCTCCCGGCCACCCCCCTGCACCCCCACGCGGGCCGACAGCACCGCCGAACCCCCAGATGAGTAGAAGTCTGTGAGATGGGGGGGGGGGGAAGGAAGCCCAGATACCCCAGCCACCGGGGGCGAGACACTCACCCTGCAGCTCCTCCACGAGCGCCACAGCCCGACTCAGCTGCCGTCCCCAGGCGCAGTCTCCGGCGGTCCAGGTGGCCAGACGCGCCGGGCGAGGGTCCACCCGCCAAGTCTGCCGTCCGCCCGTCGTCAGGTGCCAGGCCCTCCTGGATCAACTCCGCTGCACGCAGGGGCCACGACCCGCAGCCCTCAACCTCCACGTGGGCTCAAGGACTCTCCCGGCATGGGCCCAAGATGGCGACCTCCTTCACAGCGCTGGTGCGCCCCACAGCGTCCGTCATTCCACGGACCTATTCTCCAATCTCACCCCGGTGGAGGAGGGGGCCGCCGAACAGGATCACAGGCGGCCGCTGCTAGGCGGGGAACATCTGTCGCGCCCCCGTCAGGGCGCTCTCAGCCCCTCCGCGGCCGCTGCCGCTGCCAAGCACTGAAGTCGCCTGACGGCCCGCAATCGAGGCCGCGGCTCCCGCGTCGCCTCCAGGCCCCAACTTCACACCAACCCGTCTCTGCCGTCAGGCGCCGCTTTCGGTCCCGGAGCACGGGAAACAGGAGCGCCGCGATCCCCGAGCCTCTGCCGTGTCAGGCGCTATGGAACTCGGCCAGGGGAGCAGGATAATTACAGGATATGTGGCGGGCTAGCCGGAGCTCAGCTAAAAGCCGTCCGCCATGCTGGCTCGTCAAGCCACGCCCCCCAAAAAAATATGGTGTTTTAAGAATGCAAAGCTTGTTAGTTTTATCACTTGTCTCTGTCCACTGTTGCTGACGGATGTTTTCTCTGATCTCCGTAGACCAATATTCCTTATTTCCCTGCTCACTGAGATATTGTCAAGAGCAAGTGCTTGTCTTCTCATTCCTCTCTCAATTAAATATTTGCAGATACCAACTGATTTTGAAATTCCTTGTCCTGTCCGCAGTCTTAGCATTGAATTAGGGCATTTCCTTTATGAAAACGTGTCTTTGCTTCACTTTGCACAAGATGCAACTCTGCAACAGAATTTCAACATTCCCTAAGTAAATGGATTTGGGATTTGACTTGACTAATCTGATTAATAAACTCTTTTTGATTTTTGCAGTATTTTTTTGTGTGCTAGTAAAGGCTTGTGCTCTTCCTCTTTTGGTATGTTATGCTATGTTATGTTCACTGGGATTTATAAAGCGCATGTTCACCGACAGGTCTCTTAGCACTGCGAGAGAGTGGCTAAACCCCGTCCAAGATCAGATGCACAAGCTCCCGGTCTAGTCCTAGGCTGTGCCCAGAGCCTCTATAAAGAGGAGAGGCTTAAGTTTTTTACTGAAGGGGAGAATGGCGGGTTCCCGGCGTAGTCTCTTCAGTAGCCCATTCCACAGTTAAGGGATCACTACCGAAAAGGCTCTGCCACCTTTGGAGGTAGTTTTGAAGCACGGGTAGGGCAGTAGGCCTGCCTCGGACGACTGGAGGGAACATCCTGGCACATAGTTCTTGATGGGCTCCTTGATGTAGACAGGGGCCTGGCCATGAATGGCTTTGTGGGCAATGCAGAGACCTTTGAACCTGGCTCTCTGTTTAATGGGGAACCAGTGCAGCTGCTGCAGTAGGGGAGTAGCGTGTGCCCGTCTTGGGAGCCTAAAGATCAGCCTAGCTGCATCATTCATGGCTACTTGTAGTTTAGTGAGCTATTTCTCAGGGAGACCAATGTACAGGGCATTGCCATAGTCCAACCACGACACAATCATTGCCGACACGACCGTCTGTAGTGTGGCAAATGCAAGGAGGGGAGCCAATTTCCGCAGTTGTCTCAGTAAGCCCATGCAGATCCCGACCACAGTGGACACTTGGTTCGACATGGTGAGCTTGGCATCTATTTTGATGCCAAGGCTTTTTACCACCAGAACTGGCGTAGGGGTGCTACCCAACTCACGTGGCCAAAAGAGGTCACTCCAGGGGTTGTTTCCGGTAGTGATGGCAAGAACCTCGGTCCTGTCGGGATTGATTTCCAGTGAATTGGCTGTCATCCAATTAACCATAAACCTAAGTATGTTTTGCACGTGCGCGTGGGCAAAGGACGAATTGTCGATCTGGAGGATTAATTGTGTTGATACAGCGTGGTTGAATACTTGGCAATCCATGCGGGCCAAAGCTGCCACGAACGGCTGGAGATAGATGTTGAAAAGAATGGGGGACAGCGCAGAGCCCTGGGAAACTCCGCACGTTAGTGCGCTGATATTGGACACCCGGTCAACCAGTTGTATCCTTTGTGACCGACCTGACAGGAAGGACATGATCCATTGATGTGCCAGCCCAAGGATACCCAACTATGGTCATGATTAGGGCTCCCGGTTTTATGGTATTTATTTTTTTAACATTTCCGCCTGTATTTATCCATATTTATTTGTATGTCATTTTATATGTATATATCTGTATTTATTTTTGACGCAAGCAAAAAAAGACGTTGCAGCTAGTATTTTTCCACATTTATTTAAATAGACAGTGCACACGGTTGTTATAGGTTTAGCTATATGTATATATGCGCCAAATATGTTTCATGCAACATCCACAAAAAAACTTTTCTGTTAGATCAAAACAGGAACTCACATATGTGAAATGGGAGTGGTGTCACAGAGATTACTTGCAGTAATATTAGTGATCTGCTGCTGTGTTACAATATTGAAAACACTGTCACTAGCCGTTAGACAAGTGTGCCTGTTCACTTTCAGTGACCTGGCCAAAGACAGCAGCAAGCTCTCAATTCAGAAAATAATTAAAGGCCCTTACATTAGTCCTGCCGGGCTCTGTTTCCCTCACATTTCTGAAGCATGAAGCCTACAATATCCAACAACACCCACGTGAGCTGGCAGCTTTTTATTCACATTTTTTAAACTAAGTCCTTCGCTAATGCAAAACCCTTTTTCCATAAGTTAAACAGTCTCTGCTTTGAAGACATTGGGCGTGCATCACTTCCCTTATTTTACTTTGTACTTTGTACTGCCTAGTAGCATTTGAACAATTTACTGTAATGCTGTAATTCCACACAGTGTAGCTGCAGCCACAGTTCTTCGTTGCACAGTGGAGGAAAAAAAACATTTAACTCGAAAAGGGGCTTACAGATATGCCCTGGCTGTCTCTGTCTCTCTGGAATGTTGTTTCTTCATGCCGCACCAAGTCACAGAGGAAAGTTTCAATTTAAGGCCTGAAAATATCTGAAAGCAACTGAGACCTAATTTTCCTTATGAGCCTTTATAGGTCACACATTTCTGCCCGTCTTAAATTAGCACCAAGTACTCGCGCTACTAATAACGTCCCCGCCTCCTCTAATTTGGACACCGGTAGTGGGGCAAACAGAGAAATACAAGTCCACACCCGCCCTTTCACTTACCTGTGACCCAAATCTGACTGGGGTGCAGGCATAGCGCCGGAGCTCCAGAGATCTCGTAGGAACAGCTGAAGGAATTTCCCGCGCCTACCAGAGATTAATGGCCCAGCAGGTGCTAATGTAGGCAAGTGTACCCCACAATCAGGAAGAGGTGCGTGGCAGGCAACCCTGGCTGGAGCACGGATTGCCAAACAATTCTCAGAATCCGAGAATCCGATTTGGTTGTATTTTTCTGCTTCTATTTATAAATACAGACGGAAAAAAATATTTTTCCGTCTGTATTTATATGTAAAAATCAGTTTAAACGGAAAACCGGGAGCCTTAGTCATGATTTACCGTGTCGAATGCCACGGATAGGTTTAGTAGAATCAGGGCGCCCGGCTTTCTGCTGTCGGCCGTGAGTCTAAGTTCGTCCATTACCATGAGCATTACCAGCTGTGTGCTGTGGTGGGCCCTAAAACCTGCCTGCCGCACTTGGAGCAGCTGTTGTTCCTCGATGAAGAGTGATAAAGTTTTGAGGACATGCTGTTCCACTACTTTCGCCAGGAAGGGAAATTGGGAGATGGGCCTATAGTTCTTAAAGTTGGCTGCATCTGCCCCTGTTTTTTTCAGTGGGGGTGACCCTAGCTTCCTTGAAGTTAGCAGGGACACAGCCCATTTCCAGTGATCGATTGAGCAGGTCTCTATCCCAGGTCCGGCCATTCTGAACACCCTTGGTGGGCAGGGGTCCGCTGGCGAGCCAGACTTGACAAGGTCCATCAGATGGATCAGGGAGTCTCGCTCAAGCCTTGAAAGGGTGGTAAGAGGCGTTCCGTGGGCGTAAGGTGCTGGGTCCACCCCCAGGGGACACTGGTCAACGGGTGTAGTGTGTATGTCAGTTAAGATGTCCTGACTTTATGAAGGAAGAAGGACTGGAGCTTGTTGCAGTCTCCTTGCTAGCTGTGGATGTCTGCTCTTGTTTCTGACTGAGTTCTTTTAGAATGCGAAAGGTTTCTTTCTGCTTGTTATCGGCAGCCAAAATCCTGGCCTTGTAGTATTCAGCCTTCCTGGTCATAATGGCTTTTTTGTATGTAGCTAACATGGCTTTGTATTCTGCAAGCGCCGCTGGGTCATATGATTTGCTCCAAGACCTCTCATGTTGGCGCAACATTTGTTTCCCTCCCCTCAGGTCCTCATTGAACCAGGGGGCCCCTTTGCCCATGTTCCTAACTCTCTCCCTCCGAGCAGGTGCCACCTTGTCTTTGGCCTCTCTCAACCTGCAAATGAGGGACTCACTTTCCTGATTGAGTTTCTCCGTCAGGTTCCTTTTTGGGGAGATTCTGCAGAGAGTACCCACTAAGTCGCCTGCACCACCATCGTACCACTCTCCATTCCGCCGGTGGTTGCGCCAGCCGACTGGCAAGCGTGTCCTGGCATCTGATCAGACAATGGTCCAACCAAGCGCACGGAATGATATCCGTCAGGCTAGTCTGTGGCTGGGTGGCCCAGACGAGGTCGAGGGTGTGTCCCTTGTCATGGGTAGGGGAATTAACAAGCTGTTGGAGCCCCATTGTGGTCATGGCCTCCTCTAGCTAACTGGCATGGAGTTCTCTGGGTGCCTGGTCCCAGTGATAGTTGAAGTCTCCCACCACCAGAAGTCATTGGAACCGTGATCGCAGATCACTGACTAGTTCCGTGAATAGCTCATTGAACCGGGGAGTCGATCTTTTACAACAGGTTCTGTGCTCCCAGACCTCTACTTGTGAATCTGGGCATGCAAAGGAAACACAGAAATCTCAAGTCCATTCTATCCCTGTGGAAATAATCCAGTCAAAATGTTTTCCAAAAGCTACATGCTTTCAGGTCCACACTTTAAGAGCGAGCAAGTTTACATTTTTGGGATATTTTATTAGCCTTTTTCCTGCAGGTGGCTTTTTTACTCTGTTACAGGTTGCTAACGAAAAAAGATGCAGTTTAAAGCAAAACACTAGAATTTGTAAGAGAGTTAGATTTTATTTTATGTGTTTTACAAGATGTATTGTTAACAGATAATCTGTAAGCATAACTTATTTATGGCCTGATTTAGTTCTTGGCGGTACTACCACTGTCCCGCAGTGGCGGCTGTTTTGAGTACTCCGTCAAGCCGATGGTGGTCTGCCTGCTGTATTTAGAGTTTACGGTAATAGACAGGAGACTGCTGCGGCGCTGTTCTGCTCTGCTGGCTACAAGTGCTCCGTCGCCACCAGGCTGGCAGGTTTGCGCTGAGTCTATTTAGGTGTTCTCGTTGTGCTGGCGGTGTCGTAGCTGCGGTTTGCTAATGAAGTGAGTTCCTGGTGGACCTGTGACTGGTAAGTGGAACCTATTATTGTGTCAATACACATATGTTGCATGTTTGCATAAAAAACATATGTAGGCAATGTGTTATATCCCTTTGTTTTACTCACACAACATACAAACACTATTGAATGCCCACCCACAGGTATCACTAGCACAACAACCCTAAACACCACCACAACAAATAATATTTAAGTGTCAATACAGGTGCGCTCAATTTACCTTGATAAGTATGAAAATGAACCCTACTGCACAACACCTAAGAAAAATATTGCATGTAAGAGCAATGCAGAAATACACATGTCTACAGCAATTCACAACACACGATACTTAGTACGACAATTGTACAAGTAGGTTACCTTAGATCTCGGTGTCAACTGAGTCGTTTGGTGTTATGGTGGAGTCAGAACAGCAAAGGAGGTACCTGGAGGATCGGGTACAAGCAGTGTTCGAAGTGGGCAGGATCAGCAGGGCACAGCGTGCCCCTACTTTCTTAATTTAATAAAATTCGTTCCCCTACTTTATTATTTTAAAAGTGCATCCCAGGACATCAGAAATACCCAAGGCTAACAGATAAGGTTCGCCGTCCAGGGACAAGCGGGGTGGGCAGAGAAGGAAAAGGACTCTGGGGCATATTATCAAGCCAGGCGACAAAATTATCGTCGCTTTAGCGGCAGAAAACTGCTGCTAAAGCGGCGATAATGGGCTTGATAATATGCCCTTGAGAATTCCCATAGAAGCCCATGTTTTGGTGACAATATGGGCTTCTATTGGAATTCTCAAGTGCATATTATCAAGCCCATTATCGCCGCTTTAGTGTCAGTTTTCTGCCGCTAAAGCGGTGATAATTTTAACTCCATGCTTGATAATATGCCCCATAGTGCTTACGTTTTGTAAGGGTATAAGCAATGGACATTGAAAATGCTTCCTTCTGAGCACTGTAGTCATGTCCTTAACTTTTCAGGCAAAACACTGATTGATTTCTGAATAATGAGTGTAAAAGCATTAAGGTAACCTTGTTGTTTCTGCTTACATTTCACATGCTTTACTTAATCTTGCATTCCCTATGAGGGTTTGCTTTTTCCAGGATGCTGCTCCTTTTTTTTTCAGGCAGCATATTACTCTTATCTAGTGTGTAATTTGAATTTAGTCGCTTCCAGGTGTTTATAGAGGGGCACAATTGGGTTGTAGCTGAAGGCAGTGTGAGTTTCTCTCAGTCGGGCAGAATGGTGTTCAGTGGGGGATGTGGCACTATGGGCAGAGCTGCTGAATTTGGAACTTGGGAACCAGGTTCAGCCTTCATGACCAGTCCATCCCAACACTCTCCTGGCGGAGCACATTCCCATGCTAGACCTTAGAAGCCCTGATGTCTTAGCACCAGCAGTGGACCCTAGCAGTGTCAAGTGTGGGTTAACCTTGAAGGCCTCCCACCACAATCCATACTGAGGTTCGCCTCCAGTCTTGCAGGCAGGCCTACCAAGCGGCACACCCTAGAGCATCAGTGACTCTGTCACTGATGTCACAGGGCCCCTGAGAGCAGTCCGCCTCATTCATTGGTACCTCCATTAGCCTTCTTTCAGCAGTAGTAGTGCAACTCACCAGGGATTGGCTTTGCAGGATTTGCACGCACACCAGACTAAGTTCAGAAACTTCACGGTCTCTCTGCTCCATGCACAAGCACTTTTAATATGTGCTGGCTGCTTTGGGGCTGCTGGAATTATGCAGCAATGGAGGACAAAATTATGTCACAGTGTTGACTAAATTAGGCAGTAAAAGAAAGTCTGCAGCATACCGAGGTACATCTTCTGAAACTTTATTATTTTTACATTTTTACGCATACTAACAATCTCTGCAAAGATTTTGCCTCGGTACTACTAGTGTAACATACAAATGCAGCAATGACAAAAGTGACCAGTCAATCTTTGCAAAGGGCACTCCACTTTGCAGCAGCACAAGTCACATATTTTTAGTTAATTTTGATCTGTTTGAGCTGTAATTTATTTAGATAAAATTTTCTGATTATGCAGCAGATGATGTATTATGTGGCAACTATGGCAGAGCCATAATTATGTAGAAAACATTTGCAAACTAGGATATTTTGACATTCATGTTTGACCAGCTCTCATGGAAAAAGGGAGGAGAAGTACTGATGACAGATTCCACTTTCAAGCGTATTTGGGACATTCTGTGATTTGAAATGTATCCCGCTTTCTCAATGTATTTTAATGCCAATAACTCATACTAAAACTTTTTTACAAAAATGTTGGCAGAGAGACTAAGTAAAATAGTCGGAGGGTTGATACACAATGACAAGAAGGGGCTTATTAAGGGTGGATACTGAAGAACCGGGAATGTAATCCCTGCGCCGCTGAAAAACTCTTTGAGAAGGACTTTGGCTGTGGACAGGGCTGTATTATCCTTCAAGGGGTGGCTTCAATCCATCGTGAAAATGCACAAACTACAACAAGGACATACTTAAGGTTGTTACACCTTTCCATATGAATGAAGTCTAATTGGATAATCTCAAAGGGACAAGTCGGGGGAGCAAAATGACCAGCTGGAGTTGGAGTTCCCTTGCCAGGATTATGCATCAGGCACACCAACCAATTCTTAACCACCCTCTCCGCACACTTAGAAATTTCATCATTCTTCCATACTGGGGCCAACAACTTGCAAATTCCTTTCGCACTAATGTGCGCCATTCCATGTGCCATTGTAACTACTGCAAGCACATACGCATCAGGTAACATCCATCTCTGATGTTCAGACAGATCAATCCAACAACCAGTCGAATCCAATTTACCCATACTGTCTTTCCGCATATTCTTCTCACTCTCAGTAGCCTCATTCTGAATTGACTTCACACTTTCAATCGTATTTGCACACATTCCAGCATCCGTAACCCATCTTGCAGAACTTGCAACATACATTCGACTCATCATGTTCTTTGCCGTCTCTTTCGCAACCTCATCTGCAAACGCATTACGACGACCAACATCATCCGTAACCTTCCGATGCGCACTACACTTCACAATCCCAACTTGCTTTGGCAAAGTAAGTGATTCAAGAAGCTCATTCACCAATTGTCCATGCTGTATTTTTGTCCCATGGGACGTCAAAAATCCTCTCTCTCTCCATAATCGTCCAAAACTGTGTGCAACACCAAACACATACTGACTGTCGGTAAACACATTCGCTCTCTTTCCCTCAGCCAAAACACACGCTCTCGTCAACGCAATCAACTCTGCAGCTTGTGCAGATTTCTGACTTACTCTCGCAGTCTCAACAATCGTACTCAATGTCGTCACAGCATACGCAGCAGTCACATCACCATTCGGCAACTTAAAGCACGAACCATCCACATACAAAGTACCATCCGAATCTGACAAAGGGGTATCTTTCAAATCGATTCGACCCTTCGTTTCTTCTTCAGTTCGCAAACAACAATCATGTGGTTCTGAATCACTCGACTCTACAGTAGTTGGCAACAATGTGGCTGGATTCAACACACTACATCTTTTAATCTGGATATGACTCGCCAAGAGTGTCAGCTCATAGCCTGACAACCTAGCACTCGTAAGATGTTGAGTTTTCGTCCTGTTCAATAGAGTATCTACTGCATGTGGAACCATTACCACTAACATATTATCCATGACCAAACCAGCAGACTGTCGAATAGACACAGCAGCTGCCGCTGTCGCTCTAAGACAACTCGGCAATGCTCTTGCTACTGGATCTAAGGTCGAAGAAAAATACGCACATGGACGCTGTTTGTCACCAAATTGTTGCGTCAACACACTCAACGCACAACCCTCTCTTTCGTGAACGTATAGTGTAAACGGCTTACTGTAGTCGGGAGTACCCAACACAGGAGCTGAACACAACACATCGCGTAACTCAGAAAAACTCTGCTGACAGTCATCAGACCATGGCAGGGGATTCGGAACATCTTTGCACGTGAGGGCTAACAAAGGCTTCGCTAACAAGGAAAAATTTGGAATCCATTGTCTGCAGTATGATGTAATACCTAAAAAGGCACGTACTTCTCTCTGAGTGCTTGGCATAATTCGTTCTGGGGTCAACCTTCTTCCCTCCTTTGACAAGAGATGACCTAAGTAGGTTACCTCTCGGCAACAATATTGCAATTTAGAAGGTGATACCTTATGATGTAAATCAGACAGATGCTGTAGCAAAGAAATCATAGCCGCTTTGCAAGTTGCCTTGTCATCAGCAGCCACTAAAAGATCATCAATGTACTGGATCAAAGCAGCACCAACCGGTAATACAAAGGTATCAATCTGACTCTTCAGAGCCTGACTATATATCGAAGGAGTCTCACAATAGCCGTGAGGTGCGCGCTTGAATCTAAAGCTACGACCACCTAAGGAGAAACCAAAAATGTCCCTACTCTCTTCTGCTATTGGGATGCTAAAGAAGGCATTCTTCAAGTCAATCACCGAGAACCAGGCAGCTGAAGCAGGAATCAATGTCAATAAAGCTGTAATGTCGGGAACCACAGGAAACTGCGGAACCACAATCTTGTTCACTTCTCTAAGATCAATTACAAAACGATACACAGGGAGTTGGGAAGAATCAGTACGTTTCAAAATCGGCAAAACAGGACTATTACACACGTTACCTCGTGTTTCCTCAATCACACCGTTCTGGATCAAATCATGGATGATCTCTAAGAGTGCTCGTTCACCATCGCTCGAAATGCGATATTGCGAAATCCGCGGTAATCTAACATTCGGTTTAAGCTGAACAACATATGAAGGAATTCCCAAAGACCCACATCATTAGGACCCGTAGCCCAAAGAGATTCAGGGAGAGAACGCAATTCCGGTGGAAGTGTGTCTGTCGACACATAAATAGGAGAGATCACTTTCCTACCCAATGTAAGTTGTACTCCCGAAGGGGAACAATGCAACGTTGCATACAATTGTTTCAACAGGTCCAAACCCAACAAATTCTCACCACAACCAGTAGTCAAAATCAACGGGGCTTCTAACTCACATGGTCCAATTGAAAGGGACAAAGGGCTAGAGACTGGATTACGAACAGGGGCGCCAGAAAATCCTACTGAGACATTCGTTAAGCCAGACAAAGGTGCGCCAGGGAGTTTGGTGTGCATGATAGAACTTTTCGCAGCACCAGTATCCAACAGAAAAGGTTCAGACACCCCAGATGCAATCACTTCAACATAAGGTCCACTCTGATCTACTGGAACTGAAACAACTCCCTTTCTTTGTCTGTGGCTGTCCTAGCAATCATTACCTTCCATACTCTCTCCTTCAACGTAATAATCGTCCGCATAATACTGAGCCGTCCTACGAGACGCACCATTCTGTTGATCAAAACAATTCATCGAATTCTGCGAAGGCAAGGAACGCGCAATCTGAGACACACCACGTCCTCGACCTCGCGGAGCTTGTTGAACACCCCGACCTCTCATAACAGAAACACCATTCGTGCGCTGCAGTAATCTCGGGCAATTATTCTTGAAGTGACCTTCTTCTTTGCAATACGCACACTGATTGGGGCATACAGGGAAACGCGGTTGAGAAGACTTGAGCTTTTGCGAGCTTCTCTGATAGTGTTGTGGTTGCTGATAATCACGCTGGGTATTGCAGGGCGGGTATGCTTGCTGCAGAAGAACCTTAGTCTTCAATTCCTTAGTCTTTTTGCCGCTTTCTCTATCTCATCTTTATGTCTGTTCTCATAGTACTGGGCAGTAGCCAATATCTGCGCTGATGAAGAAACAGCCCAAGCACTTTCAGAATCCTTCAACCTATTGCACAACTCGGGAAGCAAATTATGCACAAACTTGTCAACGAACAACCTTTGACCACCTTCTGTACTCATGTCTTGACCACTGTGGTCTACAAATGTCTCTTCAAATCTAGTGAAAAAGTCGGACACAGTTTCGTCTTTCTTCTGCTTGCATGCAGACAATTTGTCCCAATTCACACGTGTAGCAGGCATCAAAGTCTTCATATAATCAATAATTCTACCAGGGAGATCAGCAATCACATTTTCGGGTTTAGCACCACCTATTTGTCTTTCATCTGTAGTTCTAAGATTATTCCATGTATCACCTAATTCCTGCACATGATCCGTATGACGGATCTTACTCCATATAGGCTGTGGAACAACATTCCCAAATAACATATCTATATCAGCCAAATTCATAATACAGGAACTCGCAGTTTGAGATAGCTCCTTATAAAACCCCGCAGGATTTTTACGTGGATCAGGCAGAGTCTGCTTTAGAGCTAGGACTTCGGCACGTTTCCATGGAACATGTACCCAAACGCGCTGGAAATGTGCCAGAACAGGTGGATTAGCATTCGCATCACCAGGTCTCCAAACGGGAGGAACCTCACGCATCGGGTATTGACGTGCCTTTCTCCTCACTGAAGAATCAGGCTCAAATAATGACTTAGAAGGAAAGTCGCTCCTAAATGACAACAATGTCGCGACTGCTCTTTTTACATCGAGACCCACTATAGTTCCTTTCGCGAACTCGGACTGCACACAGAACAACTCAGGCGGAGCCCGCCCTACCTCACTATCTTCCCACTGTTCACGGAGGAAAGAACACATCACATCAAATACATATCTTTGGGTTGGTGCTTCCCATTGATGGAAAACATTCGTAACACTCTCCAGATCATAGTGTGAAGGATAGTTAACCCATTTACGTGCCAAGTGATCCAGCACTGTCCGTTCATCAGGACCAGGCAATTGGCTACGCAATTGCTTACGCTCTACAACAGGAGACATACCTAATGAACCCATTAGAGGAGAGAAAAAACTAGCAACCGCATCAGTCATTCTCCGTCGGGCAGAAGGAGAAGGTGACAAAAGAACAGAGGACAAAGCAGAATGAGAAGGAACCGATGTCGGAATAGTGACAGAAGGGACAGACAACACAGGTATAGAGGTAGTAGACGAAGGAGGTAGCAAAGACGGCGACCCTTGAGAAGGCTGCGCCGAAGCAATAGTAGTAGCCAGCAAAGGGAGAGCTGGCTGTTGAGGAATGGCTGGAGGTAAAACAACCGGAGGTTGCACAACTACAAGTGGCGGAGGTGCGGTAGCACTCTGAGCATAAGGGGGTGGCGAACTTAATAGATGCGACATTAAAGGATCTTTCACAAGATCTTCCTTTTCTTATTGCTGTTGAGGTGGCAAAACTGGATAACATTTGTCTACCGCTAATTTACGTTGCCTAAGCATCTGTTCGCTTTCCTGCTCTTCCTCATTATCCCTAAACTGTATCGCAGCCTGCACCATCGACATACCTTGTGCACGTTTATTTCGTTTCGCTAACTTAATTTCCTTTTGTTTAGATTCCTTTCGCCAAAGGCGGAAGGAGTCGAACATTGCCGGCCGGGCTTTCTTTTTGAAGAGTCTGACTTCTAAATTATCTAAAATTTCCGTGTTGTAGCTACCATTTTGGGGCCACTTTAGGACACCATCTTTCCTAGTATACCTAATCCATACCTCATTATACGTGATGGGGCTCACACCGTGTTTCAAATAGAGCTCATAGGTCGGAGTTCCGATCGGAGGCACCGGACACGAGTCCTCCAATCGGGAATCCTTTTTACAACCATAACAAAATATCTTTCCAAGTCTGCTAAGACCAGGCATCTTCGCTCACTAGTCTAGCTTCAAACTTCAAGGGAGTATCAGAAACGATAGCCTCGTGAATACACGAGTCCCTCGGCTTTGGGGCCTGCAGGTACCAAATCAAAGCGATCCCGAAGGATACCAAATCAAAGCGATCCCGAAGGATACCAAAACAAACTGGGAGACGCTCCACTCATACTTAACTGAAATATCGATGAGGTCGCCAGAAGACCATTCTATCGTCTCGCTTTACAAATCATCAAAGGGCTCCAAGACAGGGCGACAGTCAGGGCAGCAGTCCCTCGTAGCCGTCGGAATGCGGGGAACTTCGCAGCAAAGACTTTCGGACCACAACGACATACAGGGGTCGATGAAGTGGTAGGCCTCCCTCCAGAATTTTCACACGAAGCTCCTCACGATCTTCAGGCTTGGACCGGTACCGCTGAAGTCGCCCCGAGTTGGGCGCCAACTGAAGAACCGGGAATGTAATCCCAGCAGCGCAGGGGACACGCCCTTAGTCTTCGGGTTCACCTGTCTTAGAGTACAGAGACACGGGATTCTTCTGGTGACATCAGAGATCATATTTATTAGCTGCAGCCAGTAACAGAGATCCTAGAAGTACAACACGGTGTATGTTCTCAGGAGACTGCTCAATTTGTACAAAGCAGGTCACTCCTTAAATACTAAATATTATGCTTCGGGCAAACATTCCTACAAGTTTACAACCATTCCCGTTTCTGTATTCCAAACAATAAGATCACACAACATTACATTCCCATCCCCAGGTGTCCAGCCTTCAATCACACAATTCTGACGTCCCTCTATTGAAAGACCGGACCGCCCTATAATAAAATTGGTCACCTCCTCATCATAAAAGGCCAAAGGGAAAAACAGAAACAGATGCAGAAAAGAGAAGAGCCAGATAAGACATATATGTAGACAATAGAAGAAGTGTGGTCTATTGTATCAGGGTCAGTAATCTTGCTCAAGCAGGACAAGGCAGAAAACCAGTGTGGCAGGGTCAGCCTCGGGCGGTAGAGTCAGCTTTCACCAAGTCATGCAGAAATCAGCAGAACGCGCACTAAGGAGTACGTGTCCTCGTGAGGTTACCTAACCAGAGTCATCGCTCGGACACCGCCCATTCACTGACTATGTGAGGGCAATGATACAAAATGGACGTCATGCACAAAATGAAACCCGTAGGTTCGAACACGAAAACCAGCAATGCATGACAAATCCTTCAGTGCAGCGTTACGAAAACACTCGCACATACTAAACTCATCATTTGCGATCCACTAATACCAAAATCGTCACGGTACCATTAGTTTCCAAAACACGGGTTTAGTTTTCACGGAACCTCAATACCTACATGAGTTAACGCAAGGTCTTATAGGGGCCATTGATTTTGCATCCACCCATTCGACTCTCTCAGCAGTGATAAAGTTAGATGCTACTAAAGCATTCAATAGGGTAAAGTTGTCTTCCCTGTCTACTATTTTAAAATGATACAAGCCGGGGATAAATTCTTTAGAGTGATCCAACTACTATATGGGGACCCCCTCAGCAAGAGTATTAGTGAATGGGAACCTAACCTGATCCTTTAAAATATCTAGAGGCACAAGACAAGGTTGCCTCCATCCCTTCTTTTGTTTAATCTTTACATAGAGCCCCTAGCACATAAACACAGATTGGCAGCTAATATTCCGCCTTTTTCTCATGAGGGCTGGGCAAAGAAGGTAGCATTAAACGCAGATGACCTAGGATCTCGCAGCGGCATTGCCGGCGATCCTACAAATAGCCTCAGATTTTGTCAAAGTGTCTGGTTATCTAGTAAATGAAGGGAAAATGAAGATCATGGTATGCAACCAGAGGAAAGACAACCCACTGACCAAGAAGAAGATGCAATACCTGGGCTTAAAAATTGTGCAGGATATTAATAAATCCCAGAAATAAACCTGGGTAAAGTATTAAGAGAAATTGTACATATAATGAAGGGATGGGTACATGTACCCTTAACAATCTTTGGGCGGGCCAATCTGGTTAAGATGGTGATACTGCCAAGAATGACTTTCCTTCAATACGATCCCCATACATTTTGAGAAGTCGCCGATTGATAAAGTACAGCAGGCGATAAACACCTTTATTTGGGCATATAAGAAGAGAATCAGAATCTCATGGAAAAAACTGCGGGAAAAAAGGGAGAAAGGGGTATTATCCCTACCAGATATCCAATATTATGCTTGGTCCTCCCAGTTGACAGACTCCAGAATGCTTTTCAATATGCCAGATGGATCCGAATTAGGGATCATGTTTACGGCAATGATAAAAGTAAGTAATATGGGTATAGATAGGTCCCTATTCAAATTTGGAGATCCAGAATTCTTTAACAAAATTAAATTAAAAGTATTACAAGCACTGGCTAGAATGTGGTATTCAATCAGACAGTGGACCAAATTAGACTATTATTCCCATTCAGCCCCTATTTGGGAATCTCCAGGAACCCTGGAGTGCCTCAAAGACAAACTAGCCCTACCGATAAGGAATACGTATGTTAGTTACTGGGGAGATTTAACCCACGATGATAACTTTTTACCATGGGACAAGTTAAATGATATGCTGGGGTGTAAACCCTTGAAATTTAAATATCTACAGTTGAAAAGTTGGGAACAAAGCCGGAGCTTGCGCTTGGGAGGAACATCCGGAACAAGTAGGCAAGAGCCTGAGTTTTGGAAGCCCGCAAGCCTAACAACGACTTGCCTGAACAACAGTTTTGCTTTAGCCACGCATGGGACGGTTTTAAGGAGGATGGGGAATGCATTTAGGGGTCAGGGGAAGAGTGAGGGAGGGGTATACTTAGCCACGGATAGCTGTTTACCATGCATGCCTTTACCACGAAAAATTGTGACCCTTGACCTTCCCTGGTAGGTCGCTCCCCCCCACTGCAGCTCCGCCTGCACCCCAGCTGTCTCTGCTGCCGCCGGTGAAATCGAGGCCCTCCACCACCCGCAGGCTTCCACCTGCCCCTCATCCCTGGTGGCCAGTGGTGGCCTTAGGTTCGTTTACGCTTGTTGCCTGTTGCTTGTGTGCCTGTAACTGTCTGCCCGCTCCCCTTCTGTGCCCCCCTGCCCCCATCTCACTGCTTTGCTTCCATGCCCCCTTTTGATTTCTGTACCCCTCACCAACCTTTGTGCCCCATTTTTATTCTGTACCGACTGACTTCTGTGCCTTCTGTGCTCCTTTGATTTTGTACCCCTTGTGCTTTTTTGTACTTCTGTGCCCCCTTCTCGAGTCCGTACCCCGCGCCGGTCTCCTTTCCCCTGTCCCCGCCGCTGCTTCCCCTGCGGCCCCGCCTCCTCCGTGCCCATTCGCTCCACCCGACCCTCGCCTCCCAGCTGCTCCTCCCTCCCCACCTCCCCATATATGGAGGCAAGCCTGTCTGTGCCCGTCCGTGCCTCGACCACGCCCAGCATCAGAACCCCTGCCCCCCGCAGCAGCCATGAGGACCACCGCCGCTACGACACCAACACCCTCGTCGCTCTCAACCCAGGAAGGACCCACACCTGCAGCAAGGCTGCCCCGAAGCGCACCCACGGTCCCTTCACCTGCCTGAACTGCATCTTCTCCTGCCTCGAAAGCGCCGAGACATCTGCCATGGCGGAACCCAATCAGCTTAGATGCATCCTGATCAACACCCGCTCCACACACAAACACGCCGTCGAACTCTGGGACCTACTCGACACCGCATCACCGGACGTCGCCTTCCTGACCGAGACCTGGATGAACGAAGCCTCCTCGCCAGACATCGCCATAGCCATCCCAGACGGGTACAAGATCACCCGCAGAGACCGCACCAACAGGGCCGGAGGAGGAATCGCCATCGTCCACAAAAACACCATGAGGGTCTCTACAAACACCAATGACACCCTCAGCACCGCCGAACACATGCACTTCCAGATCCACACGGACCCCAAGACCACCCTTAGAGGCACCCTCGTCTACAGACCGCCAGGACCCCGGCCTCAATTCTGCGACTCCATCGCCGACCTCATCAGCACGCACGCGCTGACCTCCACCGACTACATCCTCCTTGGAGACCTGAACTATCATCTGGAGAACAACAACGACAACAACTCCTCCACCCTGATCGACACCCTCGCCAACCTTGGACTGAAACAGCTCGTCACGACGCCGACCCACATCGCCGGCCACACACTAGAGGCCATCTTCTCAACAAGCCCCCACGTCACCTTGAGCCACGCCTCCGAACTCACCTGGACAGACCACCACTGCATCCACTTCTCCTTCCGAAAACCCCTCACACACCACTGCACCCTACAGACCCCCCGCCGCTGCTGGGGCAAAGTCACTGAAGAACAACTACAGACAAGCCACGCACTCAACCCTCCGACTAACCCCACCAACCCCGATGAGGGTGCACTCACCCTCGAATGCTGGATGAAAGACTGCGCCAACACAGTAGCCCCGCTGAAAAAACCCACCAACAGAGACACCAGCAAAAGAGTCAGCTGGTTCACCCCGGAACTCCTTGACTCAAAGCGCACCTGCCAGAAATTGGGGAACATATGGCACAGCGACAAGACGCCAACCAGCTGCGCTGCCCACAAAGACGCCATCCGCAACCACCACCACCTCATCAGGACCGCCAAAAGGACCTCCTTCACAGACCGCCTTGACAACAACGCACACAACAGTAAGGAGCTCTTCACCATCGTGAAGGAAATCTCCAACCCCAGCTCCAGCGCCAACGACATCCCACCATCGCAAGCCCTGTGCAACTCCCTCGCCACCTTCTTTCACCGGAAATCACCGACATTCATGACAGTTTCAAACCCCGGACGACCCCTGCAGACCTCGCCGCACCGGTCCCACTGCACCCCACCGTCCGCAACACCCTGACAACCTGGGCCAACGTGAGCATCGAGGACACAATCAAGACCATGGGCACAATCCACTCCGGATCCCGGTCCGATCCTCTCCCACACCACATCTTCAACAAAGCCAGCAATTCCATTGCACCCCACCTGCACAAAATCATCAACCTCTCCTTCAAGACCGCCATCTTCCCTGAGAACTGGAAGCACGCAGAGAACAACGCCCTACTGAAGAAACCCAAGGCAGATCCGAGCGACCTCAAGAACTTCTGACCCATCTCCCTGCTTCCGTTCCCAGCAAAGGTCATCGAGAAGATAGTTAACACCCAGCTCACCGGTCACCGCGAAGACAACAACATCCTGGACCCCTCCCAATCAGGATTCCGCAGCAACCACAGCACCGAGACCGCCCTCATCGCCGCCACAGATGACATCAGGATCCGTCTAGACAATGGCGAGACGGCGGCCCTCATCCTCCTGGATCTCTCCGCCGCCTTCGACACCGTCTGCCACCGCACACTACGCACGCAACTCCAAGACGCAGGGATCCGGGAGAAGGCCTTGGACTGGACCACCTCCTTCCTCTCCGGCAGAACTCAGAGAGAGGTCCGAGGCCTCCGAGATCATCTGCGGCGTCCCTCAAGGATCTTCCCTCAGCCCGACGCTGTTCAACGTCTACATGGCACCACTAGCACGCATTGCCCGACAGCACGACCTCAACATAATCTCCTAAGCCGATGACACGCAGCTGATCCTCTCTCTCACCAAGGACCCTCACACCGCCAAATCCAACCTCCACCAGGGAATGAAGGCAATCGCAGACTGGATGAAGGAAAGCCGACTTAAGCTGAACTCAGACAAGATGGAGATCCTCATCCTCGGGTCCAACCCCTCAGAATTGGACGACTCATGGTGGCCCGCATCACTAGGGACCACCCCGGTCCCCACCGACCATGCACGCAACCTGGGAATCATCCTCGACTCTAAACTCACCATGACCAAACAAGTCAACGCAGTCTCCTCCACCTGCTTCAACACCCTCCGCATGCTCCGCAAGATCTACAGATGGATCCCGACAAACACAAGGAAAACAGTCACCCAGGCCCTAGTCAGCAGCAGACTCGACTACGGAAACGCCCTCTACGCCGGAACCTCGTCCAAGCTCATCAACAGACTGCAGAGAATCCAGAACGCCTCGGCACGCCTGATCCTCCACGTGCCGTGATGCGACCACATCACCCCCCACCCGAGGAACCTGCACTGGCTCCCCGTCGACAGGAGAATCTCCTTCAAGCTCCTGATCCAAGCACACAAGCCACTCCACAAGACCGGACAAGCCTATCTCAACAGTCGACTCTCCTTCTACGTACCCAACAGGAAACTCCACTCTGCTGACCACGCCCTGGCCACGGTCCTGCACATCCATAGAACAACTTCCGGAGGCAGGTCCTTCTCCCACCGCGCCGCCAGGACCTGGAACACCCTCCCCCTCTACCTACGACAAACCGAAGACCTGCTGACTTTCAGGAGACAACTCAAGACCTGGCTCTTCGACCAGTAGAAACAGCACCCCCCCCCCCCCAGCGCCTTGAAACCCTTACGGGTATGTAGTGCGCTTTACAAATTACATGATTGATTGATTGATTGGTAAAGGAATGCGTGGTAAAGCAATTCATGGTAAAGACGCGGTCGTAGAATAGAAAGCTTTGTTAAGGTAGGCATTGTAAAGGAACTCATTGTTCCGACATACAATCTGCACTTGGGCATCAGAAATGTTCTGGAAGAACAGCTTGTGGGAAAACTCCCAGGAAACAAGAAAGTCTCAATCTGGAATTGGAACTACAAGAGATCACGGATGGAGAGTTCAGCCTGGCAAAAGAATTGTGGGGAAGATGATTACCAAGGGAGCAGTTACAACATATGTGGCAAGAATCAATGCGTACACTATACTCCATATTTAAGCCCACTTTTTTAAGGAGAAACCACCTCTTTTCACTTCTCAGGATGTACATAACACTGGAGAAGCTGTCCAAGAAGGGGAAAGAAAGATCTGCTAAATGTGCAAAATGTGGTTTAGAAAAGGTGACAATGTTCACATGTTCCTAAAATGCCCGTGAATTCTGAGGTTTTGGGATGAAGTGGGAAAGCCCATTTCATGCATTTTGGGTCTACATATTAAGGTAAGCCTTTCATTGATCATCTTTGGAGTGATTGAAGGCATTACAGGAATTGTCAGAGATCTCCTGTTCTACTCTATTTTACTGGCAAGAAGAGACATTTGTCGGAAATGGGTGGGAGGCACCTCCCCTCAACATTCATAATGGTTAGACTCCCTCGTGTATATGTCTAAAATGGACACACTGAGGAAAATTTCTAAGAAGAAAACATTCTAGTCTTCGCTATCGAACTGGGCTAGGGTTTAGTGGGGAGAGATGGATATATAAAATGCAAAACTATACATACTTTGCCCAATGAATACACCTACATAGCTCTCTTGGCTGCAATGCCCCCCCTTCGGTGCAGCTGCCGATAATCGGACAATGTGAGAGAGATGTACCCTTATGGGGTAATGTCTACTCTGGTGGCCAGCTCCAAGTAAATTTCGAAGTATGGGCCGAGCTAATAGACATTGGAACCTGAGGTGAGTTAGGAAAAAAAAAACTCATATTAAACCTTAAATAAACATGTGCATCCATTGGTTGAATTAAATAACGTAATCAGCTCCAACTGGTCAGTTCGATGCCAAACAAATACAACAAATTGGGATGGTTTGCTCTTTCTGGCCACACCTCTGACTCCGCCTCCTGACCCAATCCTCAGGTTATTCCTGGCCTCTTATTCTCCGCCCACAGTTCCCCAACGTTTTGTCCCCATACCTCGACCACTGGGTATAAGACATAAACGAACAAGGGCGTAGGAAGGTGGAATCTGACTGCATCGTTGCCCCCACTTTTTTCCTGGTGTTTTGCTGGTTTTTGACTTAGTTTGGCTGGGATCCTGCTATTCAGGACCCCAGCCTATCTGCCTTCCTCTTTAAATTGATTACAGGTACTTTAGGTACACTCCAGATTGGATTCTGGTGTACCCTTATAAGTCCCTAGTATATGTTATACTATGTACACAGGGCATAGGTACCCCAGAGACATGCCAGGGGCTGCAGCATGTATTATGCCACCCCTGGGAAGCTTTTTAAAATGACAGAACAGGTCTGCTACAGCAACCTGTGTAAGGTGGTGAATGCACCCCTTACTGAGATATAGGTTACCTATATCTCTCCATATCACTGCACGTGTAAACCTAACAGTCACCCCTATGGCAGGCCTTAACAATCCTGAAGGCAGGGTGCTTGGTTTCATGTGAGAGGGTGCCCATGCATGAGCAGAGCCCCTCTGCAACTTTCGGAGCCTTTATTCCGGGGTTGTTTGTGATGCAGCCAAACCATATACTCTTAAGTACATTATAACCAAATGGTAAATGCTAACTTTGGAATGGCTGCATGGAAACATGTCGTGTTTGATGTCAAACACCTTGGACTCATACCCCCACACCAGTAACTGGTTTGGGAGTATGATCCCACCCTATTAGAGGGAGAAACATGGCACAACCGGTATACCCGGTATCAGCTAAGAGAGCCCTGGCATCACAAAATGGATGCTGCAGCCACAGACATGAGTCTGACCTCCTGCTGCTGGATGAAACTCCGGCAGGGGAGGCCAGGACAATAGGTATTCCGGTCACAGGGAGGTGTGACCACCTCCCAGACAGGTTTTAGTGTATTGGGCTGGGTGGGTGCACTCCAAGAGTGTTTTGAAGTCTGCACTGGGAGCACATTTGGTGTCCCTGTGCATAGTGCAGCTCAAACCGGTTGCAGGGGCTACCAGCCCCTTCTCTGGTGTGAAACTGGACAAAGGAAATGGGTGTAGCCACCCATCTGTCCTGACCCTCCCATAGGTGGGTCCCCAGAGTTTGTCCAACCCCTTCCTTGGGTATAAAGAAGAAACCCCTGACTATAGGACTTTAGATTACACCTGGAGGAAACTCTGATACTGAATTCTGGAACTTCGACGATCTACACTGAACTAGATGACTGAAGAATCTCCCTTGGAGTAAAGGAGTTACTCCCCTGCTTGGCATGCACCAAAGACGCATCTGTCCGGTTTGCATCTCCGAAGCTCCCGCCGGACTCCAAAGAATTTTGCAACACATGAGGTGGGTTTCCGTAGTCACCGAGGTCGATCTCTGCACTCAGCAATTCTGAGGCCCATATCCCTCATGGAAGACCGTGTAACCCAAACCCCTGGACACCATGACCATTTGCAGAAGCATCAGCTTTCCAACGACTCCTACAGCTGAGCTTTGGGTTACTTGTAGCTCTGACCCCGAGCAGTAGTTGCAAAGAAGATTGCCTGCCTACACACCACGAGTGTTCTGTGAGCTGGCCCTTTGTGTTTTCTCTGGAGGTCCCTTCGCGATCCCTGGTCTGTCAACTGGTGGGTCCTTGTGAAGGTAGCTTTAACTTTAATTGAGCTTACCTAGTTGCTCCAGATGTGCCCTGACTCGCCATTGCTTGGGGAGTCCCCAGGACCTTGCTGGTCCGTACTATAGCATCTTTTCTCTTTCTGTGTGGGTTGCTGTTGCCATGGCTTGTTGGGTTCAATCCGGGAACCGACACCGCAGCACTCGATATCCTTTGTGGGGTAGCTCGAATCCAGTTCCTGGCTGTCGTCAACACCTCCTGGTCCTCGTGGCTGCAGAGTCAAGCTTCACCTCTTCACACCTGAAACACCTGACATCGGTGGGCATTCGTCAATCGTGCCCCTGGTCACTGGCAAGTGACCCAGACTCTGTCCCCTCTGCTTTCAGGTTCTTCTGATCTTCGATCCAGGCTTGGATCACACCGGACACTTCTCTCCTTCCCGGCAGCAGCACTTTGCAGCAGATCGCCATTGAAATCAACGACGATTCCCGACACCATTTGACACCTATGCACCCGGCTTCTCTGGGTGAGGTAACTCGAGTACTCTGGTGCTCCCGTGGGTGCTGGCTCTAGAACCCCCTAAGTCAAAAGGGGTTTGCTTAAACTTAAAGTCCTCTCCTAAGTGTCCTTAACTTCTAAAATTCCAACCGCGACTTTCCCATAGAATAGTACGGGGCTCGCGGCTGTGTTCTCACACTGCACACGTCCCCCGTGGGTCTCTTGTGTCACTACCTTGGGTGGTTCCTTGGGGTCCCAGCGGTTCTACGTGATCTAGGCACTGTGTCTAGTCAAGTCGTGGTTCTTATACCACTTTCTTAATATATGGTTTGGTCCGCCCCTGGGGCCTATTGTATATTGTGCTATTTACTGTTGTTTTTGAACTCTATTATTGTGTGCCTTACTCTCTAATCTCATAAAGGGATTAGTAGAGAGTGTTTAGAAATAAATACATATATTTTATATCTATACCTTGTGTGGTTCATTTAGTTATTCAGGGGGTTATAATCTGGTAAACCAAGCTGCTTTACACTCCTTCAAGACTTAGCCTGAAGGCTGCTCTCCATAGCTACCACTAGGATAGCTTTCAATAAAGGTTGTCTTTAAATCTATCATCAATAAGGGTTGTTTGGACTGGTGCAAGGTGCCCACTAGAACTAGTGGACAGCATATGCCAGGCCAACTTCTCACATTGGTGTGCAGCTGTTGGATTCAAGCTTGCTATTGCTATACCAGATAATCTAAATAAGCGGGGGAAGAGGTGTGGCGCTGGGGCCAGGGCGACTGACTCCGCAATCTGGGGATCACGGTTCGATCGACGGCGGCAGATTACCCAGCACCATGTGACTCTGAGCAATAACTTGCTTAATCTTTCCGACGGCCCCCAGCGCCTGGAAACACTTACGGGTGATTGTTCGCGCTTTACAAATGTAGATTATTATTATTATCTCATTTGAGTGACTAACTGAAAACCACTATAGGTACATCGGTACATATAAATCAAGTCTAGAATACAGTAAGTTCTACTGAACTTAGAGTTGTGTGTCAAGGTTCAGCACACCCTTTCTACATCTCAAGAGAGTTTAGTAGGCCCCACTAGAGTAGGTAGGTGCACAGTGCACACACCACACCACACTAGTTATGTATTCAAGGGCAGAAGCCAGTGGGCCTCTCCCAACTAAGTATGACAATGTTACATACCAGTAATTGAGGGTAATGTGTGCCTCAAGGAAATTGAAGACAGGGAAAAGCCCAACCACACAACATCTCATAAGGTTGCTGCTTGCAGATGACCCCAGAAAGACCCCAGTGTCTGATGAGGTAGGCAGAGTGTGTGGGGCAGCAGAAGAGGAAAGGCCAAGTAGTGAACACTACTGTGACCCAGACTCTGATGCTGGCCAGGAGGATCAAGATGATTCTAACCTGGAAAATCCAATCCATTCTGAGGGTGAGGGAGAAGGCCTCAGTGGCCCTCTCTTTACCCCACCTGGAAGGGTTGGTGGTGTGCCAAGAAGATCAAGATCTCCTTCTCAGGAGTCTAATCATTCTGGTGTACCTGTAGGGACCTCTGTCTCTCATAGGACCTCCACTTCTCAGAGAAGGGAGACCTCCTATGAGAGAAGATGCAAACTGCTTCAGTTTGAAGAAGCTAAGCTTAGGCTCAAGAGAGAGCAGTTGGCATTAGATAGGGAATCTCTGGAGCTCCAGAGAGCTTCACAAACATGGGGACTAGAGCCCTATGGTGGCAGCAACAATATCCCTAGTGGTAGAGAAAAGACTCATGACCATAGGAACCTGAGTGAGATAGTCCCTCCCTACCAGAGTTCTCAGGAGGTGCAACTGCTACGTACTCGGTATGTATGTCTACAGAAAAGGATATTGCACATTAGGACAAACAGGTATGACATTGTAACACATGCTCTGTCAACTGTCCCCCTGTCCCGTCTTTATCAATGGCAATTCATTCAATGTGGTACAAAAGTCATTATAATAGCAACAATGGGGGGTCAATGCTGCTAGTAGCATCCATGATAATTTTCTCTAATTGTTCTGAAAGGCTTGAGCAAGTCATGAGGCATTGTTCCAATCGTTGGTACGTGTGGCTAGTTGGAAGAATGTCTTATCTTCTGCTGCGTCTGTACTATGTTCCAAAAAGGTCTGCTGCATAATGATGTAGTGCCTCAGAGATGATGCCTTTAATCAGAAAAAGTAACCGTTGGTGCCTGTCTTCAAGTAATTTGAGAGGTTTGCAAGCACTTCTTATTACTAGGCACATTCGATATGAAGAAACAAAGTGAAGAAAAGGTAAAGATGTCTCGTTGTCACATCTTGTAGACTGAGGGGTTGGGGCGTCGATGTTTCCAGACGTATCCTAGGGGCCCGCTTACACACTCGTCCTTTCTCCTCTGTGTAGCACGTGCAGCCCTTCAGGATGAACTTGGGATACCATTCCCACTTGGTAGTTTCTGTGGAACACATGTAGTATCTGTGTGGCTCCTTGCCCCTTGCACAACCCCTCAATCACATGTGAGATGAACGTCGGTCCATTTTCAGAACCCAAAAGCATAGGTTCTCAAAAGCGCGGTATGAACTCTTTCAGGAGGCATTTGGCAATAGTTTGTGCACTGCTGTTCTTGAATTGGCAGGCCTTAGTCCACTTGCTGATCATGCACACAATAACCAACACGTACTTGAAGTTTTTAGTAGGGGATATGTTGATGAAGTCCATTTCATGTGGGGAAATGAAGTGTCCTGAGGCAGTGGAAATACAGCTTTAGGACAACAGTCTGGTCCTCCTATCACATCGTACAAGTATTGAACCATGAAAAAAGACAGGCCATGGGGGCAAGCATTATGGTTGGTAAACATCCCTTTCCATTTGGGCCATATTCATATTTAAACATTGTACTACAGCTTGACCCAACAGAAAACCCAGATGAAAAGCTCTGTCACAGTAACACCTTTAGTAATCAAAACACTCATAGTTGTCAAATTGTGCCCAGGGATGTGTAATTCCTATAGCCCCACGCCCAGGACACATCCGTTTGAGGTCCTTTGGCTGTCAGTTTACAGTACCAAACTAAGGATCTGTGAAAGGCACAGTTTGCAAAAAGGACAATATCTGTGTCCAAGTGCTAATGCTGAATGTTCATTGATGCAAAGGCTTCATTATCAGGGTGAGCGCTCCTAGTAACTGTTGTAAGCTCAGACTGCACTACTGACAGTCGTTAGAGTGTGAAAATGTGTACACACTTCTATGTATGACTATGAGACTATGTATACTGCTCTCAGAATGCTCTTCAATTAGATGCAAATATTTGCAGAAGCCTGAAAGCAAGACTGGTAATTCTTTGCTTCACAAAAAAGAATGCAAAACAATTAGCTAAACTACTGGAATGAGGTAGGTACCATTTCTTTGCAACATAAAAATAAACAAGCATTGGTAAAGCCAATGTAATTGTTGTTCAGCCTTTGGCTTTGTCAATGCACAACTTGTTTTGGCAATATTTTCATGAAACCTCATTGGTGTGGGTGTTGCTGGGCCCTCATCTTTATAACAAACATTGGCAAAAGCAGAAATTGTTGTGGCCTCAAAAATCACACATTGCACAGTAGTTCCTGGTACAGGATAAAACAACTGTGTGTGAATATGCTCCCTGTGAAAGAACAGAACAAAGTCACTCACAGTGAAGCTATCTGCACACATTGTATCCTTAAAATATCATAATACGAAGCACATAATTACAAATGATCAATACCTAAACATAATATAAACACAACATTACTACTTTTCTTTACTCCTATCCTCTGTGTCCCTGGCAAATGTACTGCATCTGAGAATGCATTTTAGCACATTCACCTTACACGGTAATCTATTACTCAAATATTCTTGTGAAGATGGCGTTGTTTCTGTTGTAGCCGATCACCCGTCCTCTTCTTTCTTGGACTCAAGGTTGATGGGGCGGATCCTTCTCCTTCTGCCTAAATACCTGAGTAGAAAGAAACTTCGCAGCGGGTGTTAATCTATACAAAAACATGCCTCTCACATAATTTCAATGCCACTTTGATACCCAGTTGATGTGACCTATACATATATTAATTGATTAGGGAGAAGTATATGGGGCGTTAAGTTGTTGTCAGAACATTGTAATATTTGCGAGTGAATACTGAGCGATCCAAGGGCAATAACCTATTTTTGCTTTCTCTCAATTCTCAATTCATTACCCTTAAACAGTCTGTTCAGGCATTGCTGAAAGTTGTTGCTGCTTTTATATCATAATTGACACATGGTCTAGCTGTCATCCAAACGTGTGGGAAAATGTGGTAGGCCTGAGCCTGTGGAATGATAAATTTTCCTATTTGTATTATATTTAGAACCAGACACGAGGTGATGAAATCAATAACATAGAGCCCATGTAAGCAAACATCCTGAAGACGGAAAATCCAATATACTCTTATTTATTTATTTATTTATGGCATTTATAGAGCGCTCTGTAACCCTACGGGCATCCTGGCGCTGTGTACAATAGCTAAAACTTTGTGCAACAGGGAGAGCAAGGAGGGGAGTCTAATGAGTCTGAAACAATTAGGTTCTGGGAAAGAGCCAGGTTTTCACCTTTTTTCGGAAGGCCATCAGTTCATCTGTTTTCCTGATGTCGATAGGTAGGCTGTTCCACAGATGTGCTGCCGCTATGCTGAAGGCTCTCCCACCACAGGTGACTTTCCTGAACCTGGGGGTGTCAATAAGTCTGGAAGAGGATGATCGAAGAGACCGAGTGGGTTCATACCACTTAAATTTGTGTTGAAGTGGACGAGGGCCCATCCCGTGTACTGCTCTAAAGACAGTGCATAGGGATTTAAACAGAATTCTCTGGCGTATAGGAAGCCAGTGGAGGTCCGCCAAGGCAATGGCAGTGGAGGCTCTTCGCCCTCGAGAGAGAGTCAGTTTGGCCGCGGCTGCCTGAATAGTCTGAAGTCTAGAGATCAAGTAGGCAGGAGACTCCAATAATAGGGAGTTGCAATAATCTAGGCGGCTGAGAATAGTGCTTCTTACTACAGTGGCTCTGACCTGTATTGGTAGAAGAGGCAACAATTTACGCAGCCCTCTTAATAGAGCGAAGCAGCTGCCTACCTGCTTGTTGACATTGGTCTCGAGACTCAGATTCTCGTTGAAACTCACTCCAAGGTTCCTTACTGCCTTTACCGGGGTTAATGACTCCCTAGGCTCCAGAGGCCAGAAGTCTGAGGGTAGACTTCTGGTGACTCTGCCAACTTTGCAATGCATTATTTCGGTTTTTTCACTGTTGAATTGCAAAGAGTTCTGTTTGAGCCATGATGTCATTTCCCGCAGACAGGAGTGGAAGGATTCGAGTGAGTCTGCCTGAGTACCATCAAGGGAAATCATCAACTGCGTGTCATCCGCATAGTTGATCACGCTGATACCATAAGTCTTGATGATGCCCAGCAGAGGTTGCAAATAAATATTGAAGAGTATTGGGCTTATTGCGGACCCTTGTGGGACCCCGAAAGGTACAGGAGCAAATTCCGACTGGTACGGAGGAATTGCTACTGCCTGCTGTCTGTCTGACAGATAGGAGTGGAACCAGCCAAGCGCCGCTCCTCCGACTCCGATGTTTTGCAGTCTGGTCAGTAGGATGTCATGGTTTACCGTATCGAAAGCGGCGGACAGGTCGAGCAGAATAAGAGTTGCTGACTCTCCCCTGTCCGCCCTCATTCTTAGATCGTCCAGCACCGTCAGCAGAGCTGACTCAGTCCCGTGTGCTGGTCTAAAGCCGAATTGCTCTTCCTCCAAGATGTTATTGGTTTCCAGGAACAGGGCCAGACCTCTGCTGACCAGCCGTTCCATGATCTTAATTGGATAAGGCAAGAGTGATATGGGTCGGTAATTTTTATGGCAGCTTGGGTCGAGGTTAGATTTTTTCAGCAGGGGAGTGACGACTGCTAATTTCCAGTCCCCTGGCACAATACCTGTATCAAAGGACTGTATACACAACCGTCGAAGTACTGGAAAAAACTCATTCCCAAATTCCTTTAATATTTTGTGCGGGAGGGGGTCCAGCGGAGATCCCGAAGTTGTACTGAGGGCTGTCTTCACGAATTCTGATTCCGTCGGGGTATCGAAATTCTCCAGGGTTATCCTTGGAGTGAAGGATCTTAAATTTCCTACCTTATTCTCGCTGCAGCCCTGCAATCGAGGGGAGGAGGTATCCTTCATATTCTTGATTATCTTTGCGACTTTTTCCTGGAAAAAGGAAGCTAGGCCATCGCATAGCTCTTGTGATGGTCTAATTTGACTGTTGGCACATTCAGGGTGAGACAGCTCTTTAACCAATCTAAAGGTGTCACGGGATTTGTTGGAGCTGTTAATAATTAAGTCTGCAAAGTAGTTAGCTTTGGCGATATTAATTTCCTTCTTGTAGTGCCCTATTGTCTGCCTCCAGGCCAGCTTCTCCTGTTCTGAATAGTTCATTCTCCAGCGCCTCTCTGCCTTTTTGCAGATAGTTTTCAGTTCTCTCAGATTATCGGTGTACCAGGGTGCAGAGGGTTTCCCTCTTTTTCTGATAACTTTCAATGGAGCAATAGCATTAAGTTGCCTGGTTATCTCTTGGCATAGTGAGTGGTAATTGGTAGTGATATCATTCTCCGGAACAATCGAAGTACCAACTAGACTGAAATCAGACTTCCCTTCCTCTTTCCTTTTTAGCAGGCCCTTCCAGTCGCGGCTAATAAAGGACCTGGTCTGTGAGTTTGTTGATTCTGTGTTAAACCACGTGTAGATGTTAAAGTTTATAAGGTGGTGGTCAGACCAGTCTACTGGTAAAATTATTCCCACGGTGACGAGATCCTCATCAGCAAATATTAGGTCCAGTATGTTCCCATGCCTGTGTGTAGGGGTGGTTATCCATTGTTTCAGGCCCAAGTTGTTGCAGGATTGTGTAATACTGTGTAAGGCTGGGTGCGATTGGTCATTGTCCCCTAAATTAAAATCTCCCAATATCAATAACCTGCTGTGTGATAATGCCATGTTGTCAAACACAGTAATCAGTTCCTGTTGTTGTATTACACTAAAATGGCCCGGCGCTCTATAACAGATTAGGCCAGTGATGCAATGTTCAGAGTCATTTCTGATCGATATCCCGAGGATTTCAGCACATGAGACATCATCGATACACAAGGTAACAACATTTAGATCTTCCCTAAAAATAACTCCTAATCCTCCCCCTCGTCCCGAGGTCCTGGGTTTGTGTACGATCTTGTATCCTCCTGGACATGCCGGCCCTAATTCAAAATCTGCCCCCATCCTCCTAGTCCATGTCTCGGTGACAAATAGGATGTCCAGGTTATTGGACTCAATAAGCAGTTGTATTTCTGTTGCATGTTTCGGAAGGGATCTAACATTTAGTAATCCACTATTTAATTTCCCCTTGATGGCGTTCCTGTTTTCCATATGCTTCTGGGGGGAAGATCTGGCGCCTGAGGTCTGACCTGTAAACGATAGTGATTTTACAGGGATGGGTATAATCTGTGGCAAATGGCCAGAGCATTTTGGGCAGGGTTTGTTATCTTGATACTTCAAGTTAGGGAGTAGACGTGGGCAGTGGGCTCTGCCGGATAGTGGGTTTAGCAGCATCAGTACCTCCCTACTGTATCTATAAGCTCCGGGGTCCATCGTCGCTCGGGCAGGGGGGGTGGCCCTGGGCCCGGTCTCGGCGCGGACGAGCGCAGACGAGCTTGCCTTAAGCGCGCCTTCGGCACGCAGGCGGCGCGCCCGCTGCGCTCGTCCGCTGCGCTTCCGGCCAAGGCACATCCTTAAAGGAAAGTAGAGGGGAGGAGCAAGGGGCGCGGCTGCTGGCAGTAGGCGTGCCTGTCAGTCCGGCCAATGACGTGCGCTCCTTGTGAAAACACCGGCCCGCGTCAGCGTTCTAAGCGCTGGGCGGGGATGGTGTCTATCTCCTCGTTAAAATAAGGCAAAGTGCAACCAGTGACAACATTAAAAACAATTTAGCAACTCACGAGTCCCTGCTCCCGGCTGTGCCTCAGGAGTGAAAGCTAGTGACGCTGCGCTCAGTTTCTGGCGCGATTTTAACAGGTAGGGGGCGCGGCTGCTGGCAGTAGGCGTGCCTGTCAGTCCGGCCAATGACGTGCGCTCCTTGTGAAAACACCGGCCCGCGTCAGCGTTCTAAGCGCTGGGCGGGGATGGTGTCTATCTCCTCGTTAAAATAAGGCAAAGTGCAACCAGTGACAACATTAAAAACAATTTAGCAACTCACGAGTCCCTGCTCCCGGCTGTGCCTCAGGAGTGAAAGCTAGTGACGCTGCGCTCAGTTTCTGGCGCGATTTTAACAGGAAGGGGGCGCGGCTGCTGGCAGTAGGCGTGCCTGTCAGTCCGGCCAATGACGTGCGCTCCTTGTGAAAACACCGGCCCGCGTCAGCGTTCTAAGCGCTGGGCGGGGATGGTGTCTATCTCCTCGTTAAAATAAGGCAAAGTGCAACCAGTGACAACATTAAAAACAATTTAGCAACTCACGAGTCCCTGCTCCCGGCTGTGCCTCAGGAGTGAAAGCTAGTGACTCTTCTTGGAGACGCAGGGAAATATCTAGTGATAATAACCTCTAATCATCCATTAACTAAGAAAGCGAAAGAAGAACCCAAACAGAAGATAGAAACTTTCAAGAAAGATAAAAACTTGTAAACTGCAAAACATATGCAACCACCTCTAAAGTCTGCAACTCTAATTTTAGAAGGCCTCGACACCTTTTATTCTGACAACACTGCAATACTGAGTATCGCATACAGTCCTTTAATATTAAGATCTACTCTATATCTGCACGTATTATGTATTCTTTTGTATTTTCCTAGTACTGGGGCATGTGGTAGCTACCTGTGGTAATCTTATTCCTACGAATCTCTGGTTGTCTCATATTTTGAAGGCTGTACACAACTGTGCATATCCGAAAACTTATTCCTCACTTCCTCTCACCCATCTGTATATAAACACATACATATACCTTTCACTGAACTGCTCCACGTGAAACCTGAAAACACTATTCAATCTCGGCTTCACCCGTAACCAAATTGTGTAATTCTAGGCAACTATTCCTCTCCTCATTTCACTTCCACAGACACAAGTATTTTCTACACATACGTTTTCCTTTCTACTAAATCCTATGTTCACTACCAAACACAGGAAGCACCTTTCCTGCCTGGCTCAACGCCCAGAATCTGTAGTCAGCCAGGACTGCTACTTCTGAAGGCAGCCTAAAAAATCTGTTAACCCTTCAACATCATGTAACATCCAGACACGTGTTGTCTTTAATTGTACGTAAAATATAGCTTAGTTTAAAATAAAATGGCTTTTCTGTAAAGCGCACGTTTACTCAGAATAATATTGTGGCGCAAAATAGCAAATCTTTACTGTTCCCCTAACTCCACGGTACTTATTTTATCCAACTTGGAAAGATGAAAGGCTGAGGAGATCTGGCAGTACTTGACGTGTGCCCATGAAGTCAAACCATGGGTATATCTAGCGTGCATTCCACTCCATCATTTTATGTCTAAAGTGTCACTAACTTTCTTGGCCATGAGACACAATTTCAAAATGTTCCCTATTAACTAACCCTAACTGTGTGCTCTTTGTGGCAGCACTTACTGGATCTGCCCTAGCATGATGGGCTACTGCTTGTGCCTGCTTCACTTGCTGCTGAATTTGGAACGCAGGTAGGAGTAAATTATTCTGTACTTGGTTGCTCAGTACTACAGCACTCAGTGCAACCTTCAGTGTGAATTATAACTGGCCATCCAAATAGAGAGATATTAATATGCATTTGAAACTGAAAGTATCTCCTTTTCTGCCAGGAGACTATATTACTTATATTGATGGCTTTTTGTTAGTCTTATAATATTGCAGTCCATGACCCATAAATATCATAAGTAACAGCTGCATTTTACCTGGTATCACAACTTCTATCATTGTGCTCTGGGTGGTAAGGGACGGCAGTCCTTGACCTCATCTTATTATGTTATTCTTTCTTTTGTGTGATTAGTCTATCATTTGATGCTGGGCCTAGTCTAGGGTGTAACAGCAACCAGAAAACGCAAAAAGGTGCTGTGTGTTGTGGCGAAAAGTGCATGCAAAAAGCCTTCCTCCCCTTCTTACTACCACTTTACTGAATATTCAAGTGGAAGGAACCTTTACTTATGGGTGCAAATACGATAGAAAGGTGAAATGAGAAGCGTGAGTGTGTAATGAGTCAAAATAGGGGAGTCTTTTCAAAACTGTTCACAAAAAGACGTAATTAAGAATCGTGAAGGCAGCTACTTGGAAGCTAGACACAGTATTCACTGGATGCACCGCGCACCAGTTGCGTGGTCTCCAGTTGAACCTGTCTCAGTTAAAGTGGGTGTGCTTGGCACGAACCCAGATGTTCCTGCTTATCACCTCTTACTGTAGTGCACAAGAGAAGTACACCTACATATAACATCTCCTGTGGCACCACTGTGAGAGAAAGAGATGAGGAGGGCCCATAAGAAAAATAAGAGAAAGTGTTTCTCTTCTAAAAACAAAGGTCTTACGTTGAAGTGCCACTTTTATTCATCAAATCATTAACCCAGCAGAGAATATATTCATCAGTTTGTTAACTCCAGAAAGACTATTCAAAACTACATCTGTAATCAGCCAAAAACAGTAACACAAAAATAGATGTTTATGACGCTCAAATATCTAGAAGGCAAACCCTTAAATGAGAAAAGTAATCGTGCAAGGATTAAAAATTTCAAAATACATTTAAATGCAATGAAAGGGTGAAATTACATGGTCCTGGGGCACTGCACCAAGGCAGTTTAATTTGAGGGGGTGCTTCTGCAAAAGTATGACAATATAGACGTGTGAACGATAGGGAAAAGTAGCTGTCTTATCTGTATGAATGAAGAACCCCTTTGTTTAAGGACAATTCAATATATAGCCTGGAAGTCTTAACAAAGTCTTGGCATTTAAAGACACATATCTGAAGCGAAGAACGAACTCATATAGTGCAAATATATTTTAAATCAATGAAAATACTTACAAAATGCAACATGCACTTTACTGCAATGCCAGGAATGCACATGTTAAGTTAGGAGGGACAACCATTAGTGCTTTGCAATAATGTTTCAGAATAAGGGCTATGCAGAGGAGAGAGAAAAAGACCATTTCAAAGCACAATAAGAAATCAGAGCTTCAGCCAAAGATGCTCAAATAGAGGGCTGAAGGAGACCACACAGGCGTCAGTGACCCAAGGGGTCACTGCAGCAGGGTAGTCCGTTGAATGGATTACGGAGCAGATCTTTATACTCTTTTAATGATGCACTGTTGACCACAAAAGGACAACATTATCAGGTGCCTCTGACCTATAGGACATGACGTACGTGTGGTCACTTCTGGGAAAAAGGCCTATAAGCCAGGTAAGCGAGGGATAAGCCAGGTAAGCGAGGGAAGAGACGCTAAATTGCAAATCGAGAGAAGGCGACAGACATCATATCTATTAAAGTACACCGCACGTAGCTGACAAAGGAGAAGAACAGAGGACACCCATTACAAATATGGAGAGAGATGTCAAAAGGCGTTGGCCACTGCCAGGCCTAAGATAGGAAAAACCACAATGCAACGTGAGGAAGGAAGAAAAGTAGCTCCGCTTTTGGAAACTCGCAGTTGAAAAATAAGACACTGTTAAACGTTCAAACAATACAATCTACACCAAATAAGTGATCAATATTCAAAACAAATGTGAGCTGCCAGATGCAGTCCCATAAACAAATATTTGTGGCACAAAGTGAGAGACGCAAGACACAACCTCCTGTTGCCGAGGACATGCATAAAAATATAAATGTGAGGAAATAGTTAAACAATTCGAGATATATTGTTGTGCACTACGTGGTCAGTCATATGAAAATGACCTGTGCTAATTAAATGTGGTGCTGAGCCACATGGATCAGACAGGGGCTAGGGGGCAAGGAAAATGATATAATACTATTTATTCACCAAACAAATGCAACAGCTCTAATACATAAAAACAGTTACAATCCTAGTTATTATTGGTCTTACTAAATACACGAAAGGTCGGTGCGCCAGGATTGTGTACCACTATTATTCTGTCATCTGGTATGTGAACTAACCAACTGACTCTTGTTCACTATAGCTCATCTGTATCTCTTAGTACTATTTATATATATATACTGCTCTCCTTATGTGTCAATAGTTAGGGAGGAGGCAGGGTGGTCAAGTATAAGCTTGTCCCCTAATGCCTCTTTGATGGTTAAATAAAATGCCTCTTTAATCTCCCGTTTATCTGGGCCGTTATAAACTCCTTCTGGTGAGAAGTCAGATCACTTCAGTTATCAGTGGCAGATCAATGCATGTGGGAGTACAAAAAGCATTTACATTCCTCCCTAGTTATTGAATCTCACTAACAAACCAATCTTCTGCATTTGGCAGTGATCTTCTGTTACAATGGTAACCCTACCTAGCAGGTCTTATCCTAATAAAACGATACAGACCAGTCAACATCAATTTAACATAACCATCATGTTCTTATACATTCAATATACATCTGCATATCATAAAACATATCATCAAAAAATACAAATAACAAAATAACTGTGCACGTAAATAATATGGCCTTACTAAAAACAGCTTCTGTGTCAGTCAGTGACCCTTACTGCAGTGCCCATAGAAGCACCAACCACAATAAAGTGCTATTGCTTCACTTTAATGAGCCTCTGTATGCATTATCCAACGGTAACCTGAAGTCATGCAGTCATGAAATTCTACATGTGTTTCACGAAAGAAGTAAGTCAGGCACGTTCAGAGTGTCTATTCTCAGACAATGACTGCATACCTTGCCCTCTGAAGGACAAAAATAGAACACGTGCTTCCTATTTACAAATGGCGCACACACAAAAGGGAAACTGTCACAAAACTACCCAAAACTCATAACATCCAATAAACCATCCCGGGGAACCTCTTAAAATCCTCATAATCCAGGCGATATCCGTTATCCAGTAGCTAAGTGGACCGACAATATCCAACCTCTTTCCTACCTTGTATTGATGTAGGAGAGCCTCCACTGTATCCAATCAGAGGAGCACTTTTTTATTGCTGAAAGAATACGATAGTAAATCGAATCTCTCCTTCTCTTCTACCAGGCTGACCCGTAGCCCCCTGATAAAGAGGCGCTCTCTGTTTCACTATATACAGAGAGACCCAACAGCAAGCTATACCAAAAAGAATAGCATTGAAAAGACTGCAGACATAAACAGCCTCTCCTTATCCCTTATTCTTTTTACTTTTTTATTGTCTTTCTTCTATGCCTGTTTTCCTACAAAAATAATGTAAAAATGTAAAATGTAAAAATGTAATAATGAAAAAGGAGCTAAATAAGCCCGTGAAAGGCGCAAGACGCAGCCTTCTCCTCCGGGCACTCAAGGCAAAAACAATAGCACACACATCTATATATAACAAAAGGAAACAATAAACCAACAATTTCCTGACCGTACTGTCCAGCTCAGAATTCCATGCCGCACACAAGCCTCCCAGTTAAAGAATGTCCATAGCGAGACCAACCAGACAGGAGACAGGAAAGAACTGAGAGCGCCGAGAAAAACACAGAAGCCTCACAAGCGCTCCTTTCATAAACCGTCACCAAAGCGTCACCTCACGTCAGGTAGCCTAATACTCACCCGAGTGCTTGTACTCAAAGGCGTCGGCCAGAAAGGAGTCACGAGTGCTCAGTCTGCGTCCCCTCGAACCCAGCCATTACTACTGCCCCCGTCTGCTGGCACTGCTAATCCGAGTCACGGCACCAAAATGTTGGAGGGAGGATTTATTACAGGACAAGGAAGCTAGGGGCGGTACTCAGAGCCCCTGGAGCCACCACAGAACTGAGCAGGAGAGTTAGTCAGGGACAAAAGGGGCACCTTAATTTGAACCGGGGTGCCTAGGAATGCTTGCTCTAAAATTGAAGAAAATAGACATGTGAGACATGGAATTGGAGGCAGAATACAATGGCAGTTTAATGAGAAGATGCAACTTCAAAGAAACTGCAAGACAAAGGCATAAAATACAGAATTCAGATTATCACATGGAGCTCATCATGATGCCCTCCGTATCTGCACTATTGTACTGTCAGAGAGAAAGAGAACACATTTATAAGTGCAATTGAAGAAACAGGTTACATCAAGGAGAAACATTTCAGAGTATAAGAACTCTGTCACCTAGGAACTCTCACGTTTACTCTAGAGCAAGCATTCCTGCAATTACAATGAATACATTATGTAAATACAAAAAAGGAGAAACAAATAAAGAGAACAATGGTTAAACATGACAAGACATTTCATATGGGTAAAATACAACATAATGCTAAGCAGACGCAAGAGCTTCTTTTGCTCTTGGGGAAAACTCTACGCAGTCCGTAACCCACATACAGACAGCGAGGTAGTCCGTCTATGACTGTGGGTGCTCCCTATTTATACTATTTTCTGGGCTCCTTTGCACGCAACTTCTACCTACGTATGCTACCCAAATAGCTTCGTCTGCAGTATTTACCAGACATGTCGTCATTTACCCACTTAATGCTGACAATGAACTAGGTGAAAAGGTCAGTGTCTCAGGCCAATCGCTTGTCGTAAATTTCGCAGAGCAAGCAGAAACTATAAGCAGACATTGTACGCGACTCAGAAAATATAAACAGATATTGTGCGCGAATTGAATATGGACACATATAAATCTCCTCAGTTCTCCTAACTTGACGCTCTGCGGTTGCCACTTCCCTTAAAAGCGGGACCCCTGCTCAGGAAACAAGTGCCATGCCAGGATGCAGCTTACTGTATGTCGAAGTCTCAAGGGGATGCTGAACTTTGATTCCGATCACAGAGCACGGCAGGGTGGGGGCTACTAGTTTGGAGCGGGAAACCTCGCAGAAAGAGGAACTGAATATGAGTTGGGTCAGACCTGCCATAAGCCTGCAATACACTAAAACGGCAGAGCTATGGTCAATCTAACAAAGGCCTATATTTCGAACAGAAGGGCCTGTAACACAGGACCCAGTGGTCAATTTAATACGGCCTACAAATTAGGCTGGCAGGGCAAGGACAAGGGTCTCATAATTCAGGTGTGGCCAGAACGGGCCAGGGGCCCCCTATGATACAAAACCTACCCTCTCTCATGGGGATGACATCCACAAATGGATAACTGCACTGGAAAGGGCCTGTACAGTTCAGAGGGTCCCCCAGGAGCAGTGGGCAGCAATCTTGTGGCTCTCCCTTGCAGACAAAGGAAGAGACAAGCTACTCACTGTTAGAGAAGAGGATGCTGACAATTACAAAGTCTTGAAGAGTGCTCTGATTGTTGGGTTTGGCCTAACCACTGAATAGTACAGGTTGAAGTTCAGAGATACCCAAAAGGCTCAGACTCAAGACTGGTTTGACTTTGTAGATTGTGCTACAAAGGCTCTGGAAGGTTGGATAAATGGCAGCAAGGTGCGTGACTTTTTAGGATTGTACAATTTGATTATGAGGGAGCAGATCCTTAATAATTGTCAAAACCAGCTTTTACACCAGTACCTGGTGGACTCTGATCTGACCTCTCCCCAAGAATTGGGAAAGAAGGCAGACAAATGGGTCAGAACCAGAGTAAAGCCAAAGAATCAGGGTGGTGACCAGGAGAAAGATTCTTCCAAGACCCAAGAGAAAGGTGGGGATAAATGTAAAGATAAGTCCACTACAGGACCCAAAAGTCCTATTCTGGGGTGGGTTCCAAACTCCTTCCTCCCTGAAAAGAAACCTTTTTGCCATGTTTCTAAAAAGCCTTGCCACTGGAAACATGATCCCAGTTGACATAGAGTTGGCAATAAAGAAAATGTTCCTCCTAGCAAGACTACCACTCCTCCTGGTACTACAGGTAGTAATCCCCCAGTTGGTAGTAGTGCACCCAAACAGTTAGGTGCTTTTTCATGGGGAACAGAGGTGTGCCCTAATCTAGAGAGGTCCCCCTCACAGGCATCCTTAGTCTGTGATGGTGGCATGGGATTTGCCACTTTTAATATGAGTCCCAATACTTTGGGCAAGTATAGATGGGAGCCCTTAATCAATGGTCAGAAGGCTGTGGCATTCAGGGACACAGGGGCTAGTGTCACCAGGGTGACAGGGAAACTAGTCCCCCCCTCAACAGCTTTTACCTGAGTTTAAGTACCAGGTGACCAACATTGATGGCATCAGGACAGATCATCCCATGGGCATAGTTAATCTCAGCTGGGGAGTGGTCACTGGCCCAAAGAGAGTGGCAGTGTCCCCAAACTTGCCTGTAGATTGCCTGTTGGGCAATGATCTGGAAATGTCAGCCTGGGCTGAAGGTGAATACCAGGCCCATTTAAGAATGTTAGGCCTCCCTGGGAGAGTTAGTGGGGCTGTGAGGTCCACAGCCCAACTACAGGGGAATTTTAGAGTGATGGATCCTGAAAGAATGGCCTACTCTCCTCCACAAGGGAGCACAAGGGATGAAGAGAAGTCTTCTTCCCCCCAGACTATAAGAGTCAGCCTCCTCAGAGAACTGATCCTACCCCTAGTGAAGGAACTGCCCCACAGCTAGTCAGGCCTGTCCTGGCAACACCCCTGATGGCAGGGGACCCTTCCAGGGTGTTACCCAGTCTGGAGCGAGTAAACTGCCCCTCTCTACCCTACCTCAGTCAGCCCAGGGTTGCAGAGGTCAGGGAGGTCAGTGAACCCCACAGGGCCCCCTGTCCAGAGGAACCCCCCCATCAGCAGATTAGGGGCACCCAGTCTAGTAGCCCTAGCCGGGTGAAAATTCCTCAACACACTGAGGGACCCCCTTACCCTTGTGTAGGGACCTCCCCCAGATGGACTCTGTTGGGCAAAGGAAAACCTGGGACCAAAAGGTTCCAAACCTACCATGTCCCCCAGTGTTCCAACCAAAGGGACCCAACCCCCAGCTGTAAACAGCCAAAGGTTGACCCTTAGGGCCAGATGCAACTCAGTCATGGAAAGAAAGGCCTCCATGGTGACCAGTGATCTGAGGAAGCTGAGACCAACTTTATTAGGGCCTCACTTCTTTTTACGGAGTTTTTATATAGCGCGAACTTGACCCGAAGGTATCGGGTATCAGAGCTCCTTAAATTGCACCAGTTGCGTTACATGAGGACACATTCATTTTTTTGTTTTTTCGCTTTTAGGCACGGGGAGATTAAGTGATTTGCCCAGAATCACAGGATGTTCAGAGTCATTGCTGAGACTCGAACCCGGTTCTCCAGATTCAAGGTCACCCGCCCTCGCCATTAGGGCAAATCCTCTCCCCACTTCTCTACTCAGCCACCCCACCAGGCTTTCACTTTGCCAAAACACACTACAGGTAGTGTGGAAATTTAGCGTGCAAACTGAACATTATCTGCGCCATCTTGCCTCTCCCCAGCGCCACGCACAACGAATGCACGGCCGCCATTTTAGGCACCCCACTCTCTCCCCGCTCACTCTCGACCGCCAGCGCTTTCCCCTGGCGCTGCAAGCATCCCCCGCGCGCCGGCCACCCCCGCTCTCTCATACAGGCCATAAACCCTCTCCTTCTGCGCGACCCTGCTACGGAACCACTTCCAACCAACAACCCATACATGGTCATGCCTCTCCTTTGATAACCCCCTTCCTCTGCGCCCCATTGTCTGAACTGGTCCCAGGCCATCACCTAGCCCTGCGGATACAGTTTACTGCCCCTACTGTAAGGGAAACACCCCACATCAAAGGGATTACAGTAGATCAAAGCCCCTACCCCCTGAGACCCGGCCAGTTGCACACACCCCCGGGAATTAGCGGAATTCCCTGCTGCGCGATAGCCATCTCCCACTGCGGGTAGGGTGGGAACTTCTACTGTATCTATGTGTGGGATCGGATCTGAGCCGGGGCTTCAGGGGATGTTCTTTCAGGCATCAAGGGAATCTCAAGAATGTACTATATGTAATAAAGCAATAAACCAGTGTATAAGAGACCAGGTCTCAGAGATGCAGTTAGAGCACCTCGTGACGATACCTTGCTGTCTGATCTGATGTGTTCTGCTCCGACGGAATAAAACTTTGTTTCCTGCCTTCCAGTCTCCGGCGCCTGCCTCTTTCATTGGTAAATTATCGAGTGGTATAAGAGGCGATTACCGCCGGGCAAATACTTGAAAGGTTATCGACTGAAACTGCCGCTACCATTTAACAATTGGCGTCCCAAACGTGGGGCCCATCAGCGACACGTGGATCCAGTGGGAGAGGTCCCGACGACAGAGTGAACGACTGCAACGATCGGGAGAGCTCCTGCCCAATAGACCCTCGTCTGGCAGCCGATCATCCGAACTTCACTGGTTCCGAGCAGACCTCTCTCGAGTGATCTACGGTCCTGACTGGGAACCATCAGGAGTGCCGCGGCAAATACGGAGAATAGAGGACGATCGGGCGCTGGAGGCGGAAGACGAGAAACTGTCCACGCGGTCCGGGTAAGGTCGTGAAATACGACAAAAGTGCGAAATAATTGATTGATTGTTTGAATACTAGTATTGCTCATTGATTGTGCTCATTGATTGTTCTCTTTGAGATATTCGCTGTCTACAAACGGGGAGGAGTAGAAATACTCTCTCTCTCTCCCTTTGCAGATGGTGAAGGGTAGGTAACACAGACTTTTGTCCCCGTTGAAACCCGTCGTGCCTATCTTTATCTCCCCATTGATTGATTGTCCGAACATTGATTGTTTTGAAGAATAGTGCTTTTTGAGATATTCTCTGTTTGCAAATAACGTAGAATAGGAATATTCTGTCTAGTCTTTGCAAATAGTGAAGGGTAGGTAACGCAGACTTTTGTCCCCGTTGAAACCCGTCGTGCCTATCTTTATCTCCCCATTGATTGATTGATTGATTGTCCGAACACTAGTTGTTCGATATTGGTTCTTTGGAGGTATTCTCTGCTTACAAATAACGAAGAATAGAGATATTCTGTCTAGTCTTTGCAAGCAGTGAAAAGATAGGTAGTGCTGACTTTTGTCCCCGTTGAAACCCGTCATGCCTATCTTCTCCCCACTGATTGGTAGTTGGTTCTGCCCGGACCGCTTATTAGAGGTGAACCATCCGGCTCCACTGGAAGGCACCCCTAATAAGGACATGTTCACTAAATATGGACTAGTCGCCGTAGCTTATAGCAAGCTGTGGCATAAATATACCAAGAAGGACCCCGAAAGTCAGTGGCCACTGATGGGATCCTTCGACGACCATAAGATAGAAGCGCTAGAAATAGCTCTGCGTAGCAATAAGACGACGCCTACTATGCTCGACAGTATCGGCATGTGGCGCAAAGAAGCAACGCAACGGAAAAAGAGGGAAGAAGTAAAAGCAGAAAAGGAATTACGAAAGGCAGCTCACCTTGCCGCTAAAAAGTTAGAAGAAGACATAAAAGAGAGAAGGGAAACTAAACTAAGACAGGAGCCCGAAACCTCAGGCCAGTACGCTGTTAGGACCCCTTCTTTGCTCTACCCTGAGTTGTCCTCCAAGCAGCGAACGAATGACGAATTACTGTTAGGTCCCCCAATCATTTACATGCCCCCTCCGTATGCACCCTCCCAATCAATAGTACAACACCCACAACCCCCGAACACGAGCGAAAGCAGTACAAGGGCCTCGGCCCTCACGGCCTCCGCGCCGGCTGAACCTCTTGTGCCGAACCCAACGTCGACTACAACGCTAGACGACCATGAGATAGGAAAGAAAGAGTCCACCAGAATGAATCGATTAACTAAGGATGAAAGATCAGGAATCGATAGAATAGTAGGGACGCTGGTGGAGCGAAAAGAAAGTGAGGAGTATATAACAGACGTGTATAGCTCGTATGCCGACAGCCGCAGACGACACTTCGTCGTACGGCTCTGTTATCACGCCCTGAATGCATATGAGGACAGATACCACGATAAAGGTCCCGAAGGCTTAGCGGCCCTATATAGGAAGGTAGACATTGGGGAAGAAGGAGAGGGCGATGTAACGAACCTCTTCACTCGTACACTCGAGGTCTACCGACACCTCAAAGAACATGGACAGACCACCAAAACAGAAACCCCCATAGCAACCAAGCCCCAGGGAGGAAGGGCCGATGCCATGATGCCCATTAAAGAAGCTGCCCCCTACTGGGTCCCCCCACGGGGTCAGGGAACACACGACGACATCAACCACCAAGATGCGAAGGGAAGGGTTGTATATAACTGGGTCTACCAGCCGTGGGACCGGCAAGATATTTTGACCTTTAGAAAGACTCTACCCGACTTGAGAAAGAACCCGACCGCCTTCTACACTGAATTGGGTACAGCCTTAGGCTCAACGATAATGACGTTGGCAGATATCGACTTGTTCTTTGGGCTATGCCTGCCGGCTGATGTGTGGAAACAAATCCGGAAAGTTGACCACGCCGAGCCGTTCGGATATACCTGGGTACAACTCGATACCATAGACAAGCAGCGAGAACCTGGACAGAAACCCCCGAAAGCCATCTTAGAGCTCCCAGACAAGATTGTACAAAAGCTGAAGACTCTAATCCCAGAAAGAAAGGTAGACTGGTCGATAGTGACGGCTTGCCGCCAGAAACCCCAGGAGGATGTGTCTGAATACTTCTCCCGATTCGAGACTGTGTTTTCCGATTACAGTGGCCAAGACATGACCACCGCAACCGGACACCACCTCTTTGTCCAGAATTATGTAAAGGGTCTGTCTCAAGAAGTCTCCCAGAAGCTACAGACCAGCGAGAGTAGTTGGGCAGCCTCCAAACCCGCAGCAATCCTCCAGATGGCCCAATACTACGAAAATCAGAAGAACGAGAACGATAGGGCGTCAGAGAAGAAGAAAAAGGAATTAAAGGAGAGGGTGATGATAGCACAGTTGCAAGGGGTGACCATAGGAAGGGAACCCCCAAAAGAGAATTACCAACCAACCGCCCCCAGAAAGCTACCCCCTAGAGACCATACACCTACACCCTACAACGGACGGAGAGACCTAGATGGAAATCAATGTGCGTTCTGTAGAGGGTTCGGACACTGGAAATCCCAGTGCCCGGTCCTTCTGGAAATAAACAAGAATAGGGACCCCAGAGACACAGCATATGACCCCAGAAATAGAGGACAGGGACGAGGGCACACGAACAACACCATCAACGATAGGCCAGGCAGACCAAACACCTTTGATCGCCCCCGCCAAAACCAGTGTCAACAGTCCGACTATGAGAGCACTCATGACTTCGCATAGGACCGCCAGGGGCAATGGAGGGATCCAGTCGAACTCCGTGTTGACCAGCAAGGTCCTTACGTCACCGCTAAGGTCTTGGGCACAAAATCTCCATTCCTGGTAGATACTGGGGCGACACGTAGTGCGTTATCTAAACGACTGATTCCTAGGGCACCCTTGTCTGGCTCACACGTAACCTCAATAGGCTTTGACGGAACGCCCTCCACTAACCCCTTATCAGCACCAATCCCCTTTGACTTAGAAGATAACACCACTGACACGACCTTTCTGCTCTCCTCCAACACCCCCGATGCTATTATGGGACTTGATTTGCTAAAACATTTTCGAGCCACTATCAGATGCTCTCCAAACGGAGTTCGAGTCATCCTACACGATAACCCAGATCTGTCCAGACCCTGTCACACACGGCGTATGCTCTCTATAACCGATGCTGATATGTCCCTACTCGACACATTACCTTCACATCTATGGGCTAAAACCGACTCAGATGTAGGGCGCATGGTGATCGACCCGGTACACATAACCGTCCGACCGGACGCAGTGCTCCCAAAGCTTCCACAGTATCGGATATCACCCGAAGGCGAGAGGGCATTGGTGGAAATCATCGAGTCCCTGGTCGAGGCAGGAGTGGTAGAAGAAGTAGTGAGTAATGTTTGCAACAGCCCTATCCTACCCATTGTAAAGAAGCAAGGCGAGGGGGATGAGAAAGCCTACCGTTTCATTGTTGACTTGCGAGAGGTTAACAAAGTAGTCATACCCCAGTACCCCGTAGTCTCAGACATCACCACCATCCTCACCCTGATTCCATCCACCGCCACCATCTTTACTGTTATTGACCTCAAGAACGCATTCTTTTCCATCCCCATCCACCCAGACAGCCGCTACCTGTTCGGCTTCACTTTAAAAGCCCGTTCGTACAGATTCTGCAGGGCACCCCAAGGCTACACTGAGAGTCCCAGTATTTACAGCCAAGCCCTCAAGAGGCAACTGGATGCAGTCCAACTACCCGATGGAGTGGTATTGATACAGTACGTCGATGACATTCTTTTGGCGGCCGACACCACTCCTCTTGCCGTCACAGCCACCATTCACCTCCTCCGCTTCCTTGCGGAGAACGGTCACAAGGTCTCCAGAAAGAAATTGCAATTCTGCCAGCCCCAGGTAACTTATCTAGGCCACCTACTATCCAAAGACGGGAGGAAACTTACCCCTGACCGAATTCAAACCATCCTAGAAACCCCTGTTCCCAAAACTCAGAAGCAAGTACGATCCCTAGTGGGCCTCACTTCCTTTTGTCGACAGTGGTTGCCAAACTTCAGTCTCACCATAAAGCCTCTGCTTTCCCTGCTGGCTAAGGATGTCCCCTTCCCCCTCCCCTGGACACCTGAATGCCAATCCTCCTTCAAAGAATTACGAGACGCCCTCTGCTCGGCCCCAGTCCTAGGAACCCCAGACTACACTAAACCTTTCTCCCTCTACACCCACGAAAGGGAAGGATGTACGTTGTCTGTCCTAACCCAGTCCATAGGCCCTAAGCAACGCCCTTGTGCCTACTTCTCTGCCACTCTCGACCCCGTAGCCAGAGCCTTGCCCGCCTGCCTTCGAGCAGTAGCCGCCGCTGCTGTCTCTATCCGACAAAGTGAGGGGATCGTGCTCTCGAACCCCCTCACAGTATTGGTACCCCATGCTGTTGATACCCTCCTGAACCAAACCAAGACTCAACACCTGACTAGCGCACGACTGACTGGGTATGAACTGACTCTGCTTGCACCCCATATCACATTGAAACGATGCACCACTCTGAATCCAGCTACTCTACTACCTCTCCCTGACGCTGACCCCAATGCATCCCCTATACATGACTGCGTGACCCTCACCGACGAGCAAACCAAGAGTAGGGTTGACCTCCGGGATACTGCCTTCCCGGACCCTGACGGAGAACTGTGGGTGGATGGCTCATGCATCAAGCTCCCTGATGGCACCACCTCAGCTGCCTATGCAGTCACCACAGCCCGAACAGTTGTTGAGACAGCCCGCATCACACAGCGATCCGCACAGGCGGCTGAACTAATTGCCCTCACACGAGCCTGCATCCTGGCAGCGGGGACAACCGCAAACATTTACACAGACAGTCAGTATGCCTTTGGGGTAGTTCACCACTTCGGGCTCTTATGGAAAGAGAGGGGATTCTTGACTTCTCATGGCACACCCATCCTGCATGGAGACCTAGTCTCTGCCCTGACCGAAGCAGTCCTCCTCCCCACACGGTTAGCTGTGATCAAATGCCAGGCACACAAGAAGGTGACAGACATTATAGGACAGGGAAATGCACTAGCTGACATTACTGCCCGAACCACAGCCGAGAATAGGTCCACGACCCGCATGTACGTGACCAGGTCACAAACTGAGAAATGGAAGGATGCTAGGGAAACGATTAGGGATATCCAACTAGCCAGCACACCACACGAATTAACTGAATGGGCCCGGGTAGGGTTGAAGGACGATGACGGTTGTTGGCGAACTAAAGACTCGAACAAATGGCTGCTACCCGACTCATACTTGATCCCCATGCTGACCATGGCACACTCCCCCGCACACTTAGGGTCTGCCCCCATGATCGAACTCATCTCCAAAGTCTGGCACAACGACAGAATACCAGACTCAGCCAAACGTCTGGTCCAACAATGCCTAGTATGCCTCCAACACAACCCTGGGAAAGGAACTGCTGTACCCCGGGGAGGGTTTGGGGTCCCCAATCACCCCTTTGAAGTCCTACAAATGGACTACGTCCAGCTAGAAAGGTGCCAAGGTTTAAAGTATGTGCTTGTCGTTGTGTGTGCCTTCAGCAAGTGGGTGGAAGCCTACCCAACCCACGACAACACCGCTATGACTACCGCAAAAGTACTACTGAAGGAGTTCTTCCCCCGATACGGCCTTTGTCGAATTTTGTGGAGCGACAATGGCCCCCACTTCGTAGCCGAAGTTATCCAACTCATCTTAAAAGGGTTGGGTGTAAAACAGAAGTTCCATGCGGTCTTCCATCCCCAATCTGCAGGCCTGGTTGAGCGACACAATGCCACATTGAAGCTTAAGATAGCAAAAATAGTCGCCACCACAGGACTAAGATGGCCAGACGCTCTCCCACTAGCATTGCTATCAATGCGTTCCACCCCCACCAAACACCACTTAACCCCCTACGAGGTCGTCTTCGGGCGGCCCATGAACCTTTGGACTGCACCAAAACCATCATCCATCCACGACGTCCCGGACGTCCTCATGTCTGACTATTTGTATAACCTAACTAAGACGTTGTCTGTTATCCATCAGCAGGTGCTGCACGCCATTCCCGATGTTTCCAGGGGCCCGGGACACGACATCCAACCCGGTGACTTCGTCTTAGTGCGTAACTTCCAGCGCACCAAGAGTCTGGAGCCCCGGTGGACGGGCCCCCTGCAAGTCCTGATCACCACCCGAACAGCTCTTCGAGTGGAGGGGAAACGCAATTGGCTGCATGCACACCACTGCAAGAAGGTATCACCGACCCTGACAACCACGGACAACATCACCGCCCAAGAGGAACTACTGGACAAAGACCGACCATCCCTGAGCCGCTGCCCGGATACAGAGACCCTTGAGTTGATTGAATATCCCGATCCCACTGTGCCATCCAAAGAAGGGTATAACTTGCGACGAAAGGAGAGAACTTCGGCTAAGCAGACCACAGGCTAAGTGGAAATCTCAGAACGGTAGCCTAGTCACCTAAAAGGCCACCAGGAGAGAAACTAAAACAAAGTCTGTGGTTCTGCCCGCTACCGAGTCTCTTGAAGGTGATGGAAGCGCCCGACACGAAGATGATGGAAGCAACCGGACGTCCGAAGATCCACTTCAACAACCCAAAGACTGGCCGAATGCACAGCTTTAAGACAATAGCACTTTTCATTTCCCTTCTCTTTTGCCTTCTCCTCGTGGTTACCTTCTGGATCATGGAGGAGAGCACACCCGCTCATAAGACATTGCTGACTACCGTTCAACCTACCACCACGAAAGAACACCATCTGATCTCACTTTCACCCCAACTCCGAGAAAGGCATAAGGAGTTCTGGAATAACTCTTTTGTGCAGTTACTCCACCAACACAATCTTGCCACCAACGCCACTAACTGCTGGATCTGTGGATTGCTACCACATGCCACTGGGCACTCAATCCCTTTCATCCCTTCACCTTTTTCTGTCCATGGTTCCTGCCTCGCCTGGCTGATCCTCCTGCAAGAAAGCTACAAGGACAATGCCACTTCCGGCAGAACCATGTCACACTTTTACCATGGGTTCTGGCTGAACAAAACTGGAAGAACTTCTGCCCTCTTCTGCCCTCTGAGATCGAACACTTCCTTTCACATGGACATCCCTGCCAAAGAACGAGTTGAAATGCAAGTGTTCAACAATCCAGCCAGACCCACCTTCTCTTACCTCCGGAAACGGACGGCCGCCACCCTAACAGTGGCCCTGTCCGTCATCAACATCACTGGGTCTGTATGCCTCGAAGGCCTGGGGGCACAGCTGGTGGGCCACAGCTCCTGCCTCATCACCCGAACATTGGACTCAGTTGACCCACCCTCCTTTGTTGCCTCCCCGAATATGTACTTCGTCTGTGGTACTAAGGCCTACACCTGGCTTCCGAAAGGTTGGGGAGGCACCTGCTACATCGCCTTTGTCCTTCCTCCGACGTATGTGGCTCCAGCAAACCATCACCGACAGAAACGGGCCAAAGACATTGTGCAGGCCGACTCCACCGGAGCACAGTTCATGGACGCAGTCAAAGGCCTTGTTCCACTCTGGGGTCCAATGGCAAACAGCCGTGCCATCCGCCACTTAACCCAGGCAGTCGAAACGGCAATGAACATTACAGCTGGCGCCCTCGCCAACAACACCGCTGAGCTTCAGGCCGTCCGCCTGGTGGCTCTCCAGAACCGCCTTGTTCTAGACGTGGTTCTGGCAGATCGTGGAGGAGCATGCCGCATCATTGGGTCCAGCTGTTGTACCTACGTACCGGATAACTCACCCTCAGTCTACAAAGCAATTGAACATCTCCACAGACTGTCCGCAGAGGTTCATCAAGAACAAGAAGAATGGTCACTGGGGAGTTGGTTTTGGGACACTATTAAAGGTTGGGGATGGAGGCTGTTTTCATTTATCCTGATACCGATTGTGATACTATGTGGATGTTGCTTGGGGATTCAGTGTCTGCCACCTTTATGTTCGCTTTTTATGAACTGCATCTGCCCTAAGACTTTGGACTTTGAAACTGAGCGGATGAAAGCTCTGAACGAGGTGGAGGTACGGGGTATTATGGGGATAGATCCAAACTAGGCAAGCTGGCGAGACATGTTAAAAGGGAGGACTGTGGAAATTTAGCGTGCAAACTGAACATTATCTGCGCCATCTTGCCTCTCCCCAGCGCCACGCACAACGAATGCACGGCCGCCATTTTAGGCACCCCACTCTCTCCCCGCTCACTCTCGACCGCCAGCGCTTTCCCCTGGCGCTGCAAGCATCCCCCGCGCGCCGGCCACCCCCGCTCTCTCATACAGGCCATAAACCCTCTCCTTCTGCGCGACCCTGCTACGGAACCACTTCCAACCGACAACCCATACATGGTCATGCCTCTCCTTTGATAACCCCCTTCCTCTGCGCCCCATTGTCTGAACTGGTCCCAGGCCATCACCTAGCCCTGCGGATGCAGTTTACTGCCCCTACTGTAAGGGAAACACCCCACATCAAAGGGATTACAGTAGATCAAAGCCCCTACCCCCTGAGACCCGGCCAGTTGCACACACCCCCGGGAATTAGCGGAATTCCCTGCTGCGCGATAGCCATCTCCCACTGCGGGTAGGGTGGGAACTTCTACTGTATCTATGTGTGGGATCGGATCTGAGCCGGGGCTTCAGGGGATGTTCTTTCAGGCATCAAGGGAATCTCAAGAATGTACTATATGTAATAAAGCAATAAACCAGTGTATAAGAGACCAGGTCTCAGAGATGCAGTTAGAGCACCTCGTGACGATACCTTGCTGTCTGATCTGATGTGTTCTGCTCCGACGGAATAAAACTTTGTTTCCTGCCTTCCAGTCTCCGGCGCCTGCCTCTTTCATTGGTAAATTATCGAGTGGTATAAGAGGCGATTACCGCCGGGCAAATACTTGAAAGGTTATCGACTGAAACTGCCGCTACCATTTAACAGGTAGTAACTCCAAATGGTGGAGATCATCCCATACCCTTGGGATTAAGGATTGCTTAGTGGACCATCAGACAGGGGGTAACCATGCTAGTACAGGTTCTTCCTTATATGGCCAATTAGTCAATAAAGGCTCAACTGGCCATGGTTAGCCTCATCTCCTTTCATTTGGGGTGGGGGTGGGGGGGTTATGTAGGAAGGTGGAATCTGACTGCATGGTTGCCCCCACTTTTTTTCTGGTGTTTTGATGGTTTTCGACTTAGTTTGTCTGGGATCATGCTATTCAGGACCCCAACCTATCTGCTTTCCTCTTTAAATTCATTACAGGTACTTTAGGTATACTCCAGATTGGATTCTGGGGTACCCTTATAAGTCCCTAGTATATGGTATACTATGTACCCAGGGCATAGGTACCCCAGAGCCCTACCAGGGGCTGCAGCGTGGATTATACAACCCCTGGGAAGCCTTTTAAAATGACACAACAGGTCTGCTACAGCAGCCTGTGTAAGGTGGTGTATGCACCCCTTACTGAGATATAGGTTACCTATATCTCTGCATATCACTGCACGTGTAAACCTATCAGTCACCCCTATGGCAGGCCTTAAAAATCCTGAAGGCAGGGTGCTTGGTTTCATGTGAGAGGGTGCTCATGCATGAGCAGAGCCCCTCTGTAAATTTCGGAGCCTTTATTCCGGGGTTGTTTGTGATGCAACCAAACCATATACTCTTAAGTGCATTATAACCAAACGGTAAATGTTAACTTTGGAATTGCTGCATGGAAACATGTCATATTTGGTGTCAAACACCTTGTAATCGTACCTCCACACCAGTAACTGGTGTGGGAGTAGGATCCCACCTTACTAGAGGGAGAAACATGGCACAACCGGTATACCCGGTACCAATTTAACAGAGCCCTGGCATCACAAAATGGATGCTGCAGCCACAGAAACGAGTCTGACCTCCTGCTGCTGGACGAAACTCCAGCAGGGGAGGCCTGGACAATAGGTTTCCTGTCACAGGGAGGTGTGACCACCTCCCAGACAGGCTTTAGTGTATTGGGCAGGGTGGGAGCACTCCAAGAGTGCTTTGAAGTCTGCACTGCGGGCAAATTTGGTGTCCCTGTGCATAGACCAGCTCAAACCGGTTGTAGGGGCTACCAGCCCCTGCTCTGGTGTGAAACTGGACAAAGGAAATGGGTGTAGCCACCCCTTTTTCCTGACCCTCCCATAGGTGGGTCCCCAGAGTATGTCCAACCCCTTCCTTGGGTATAAAGAAGAAACCCCTGACTATAGGACTTTAGATTACACCTGGACGAAACTCTGATACTGAATCCTGGAACTTCGACGATCTACACTGAACTAGATGACTGAAGAAACTCCCTTGGAGTAAAGGAGTTACTAACCTGCTTGGCAGGCACCAAAGACGCATCTGTCCGGTTTGCATCTCCGAAGCTCCCGCCGGACTCCGAAGAATTTTGCAACATAGGAGGTGGGTTTCCGTGGTCACTGAGGTCGATCTGTGCCCTCGGCAATTCTGAGGCCCGTATCCCTCGTGGAAGACCGTGCAACCCGAACTCCTGGACACCCCGACTATTTGCAGAAGCATCAGCTTTCCAATGACTCCTACAGCTGACCGTTGGGTTACTTGTAGCACTGACCCCAAGCAGCAGTTGCACCGAAGATTTCCTGCCTATACTCCATGAGTGTTCTGTGAGCTGGCCCTTTGTGTTTTCTCTTGGGGTCCTTTCGCGATCCCTGGTCCGTCAACTGGTGGGTCCCTGTGAAGGTAACTTTAACTTTAATTGGGCTTATCTGGTTGCTCCAGATGTGCACTGACTCTCCATTGCTTGGGAAGTCCCCAGGACCTTGCTGGTCCGCACCAAAGTATCTTTTCTCTTCCTGTGTGGGTTGCTCTTGCCACGGCTTGATGGGTCCAATCCGGGCACTGACACTGCAGCACTTGACATCCTCTATGAGACAGCTCGAATCCGGCTCCTGGTTGTCATCAACACCTCCTGGTCCTGGTGGCTGCAGAGTCGTTTTTTAAAAAAAAATTGAAATCTGATTTAATTGTTTTTACCTGTGTGTATCACCTTCCCCTGGGCACTCCCCCTCCTCAACTTCCTCAGTTTTCCCCACGCAGCCGATCTAAACGCTGCTGCGGGTCAGAGAACAAATTTGCCACCATTACACGGGAAGCCAGGCCACGCCCACTGCCCAGAGGCCACGCCCCTCCCTCCCCCTTTAAAACAATGTGCCTCTCCCGGACGCGCAACGGACGCTCGCTGCGGGCGCGCCGCCTGCGCGCCGAAAGCGCGCCTAAGGTAAGCCCGTCTGCGCCCGTCCGCGCCAGGACGGGCCATGGGCCCAGTCCCCCTGCATCCCCCAGCTCGACACCCATCAGTTACTCCGCAGGCACACTTCTGCAACTCAGGAATAGTACCCCTGACCTCTGTCTCCATACAATCTCACTCGAGGAGCGTCAAAATAAATGCAGCCATTGCTCATACAGACTCACTCCTCACTCCTCCCCCAAAACCCGCACAATCAAAATGGCCCTGCTTAATTGCAGATCCCTCCCCAAACACAGTACCGAGATCAACCTTCTCATACTGGACAACGATATCGAGGTGCTGTTCCTTATGGAAACCTGGATCAACTCAGCCTCAGACCCAGACATAGTCCAAGCTCTAACCCCGGGTTACCTAATTAAACACCTTGACAGACCATTAGGGCCAGGAGGTGGCATTGCAATTATCACCAAAGCCCACCTCCCCTGCCAGCTCAAGGACAGCCCAATCCTCGACTGTGAAAACACCCACTTCTCCATACACCTCTCCCCGGAGAAAACTCTGTCGGGACTGTTGGTCTATCGACCCCCGGGCCCACTTGGACAGTTTCCTAATTCACTAGTGGATACAGCTACCTCACTAGCCTGTCTCTCCTCCAACTTCACAGTGTTAGGAGATCTCAATATTGATTTTGACGACCCAGGGAACAAAATAGCTGTAGACCTCAAAGAAGATCTAGCCGCACTCAGCCTCTCCTTGAAAAATCTCCACCCCACCCACATCAAGGGCCATCTCTTGGACCCAATCTTCTCAAATATTCCGGAACTCACCACATCAATACCCCTCCCTATCCCCTGGTCAGATCACCACCTGATTCTTCTAAATCACCCGATCACCACCGAAGTCACTCACAGCCCTCCACCTTCCCGCCCGTGGCACAAACTTGACACGGGTGCATGGATCAGCCAGCTGACAGCCTCCACTCCCACTCTAGATCCGGACCCCTCGCTAGCGGACATCCAAATCCGAACCTGGATAGAAACATCCCTAGACTCGGTCCTCTCCTATAAACACCTCCCCAGTAAGAGGGGATCATTCAAATCACCTTGGTTCACCCCAGAATTGCGCGAATTGTGGAAAAAATGCAAAAAACTAGAACGCCTCTGGAGGAAAGACTGGGCCTCAAACAGCAGAGAAAAATATAAATCATCCATGAAACAGTATAAAACCTGTATAAAAGATACGCAAGCTGCCTATTTTGAAGGAAAAATTCTAGCTGCAGCTAACTCTTCCAAGGAGACCTACCGCATTGTACGGTCACTTATGAAAGTCCCCGAACCTCAGGCGCTAGATGCACCCAACTTGCCGAGTTTTTTTCCTCTAAAATCCTCAAAATCCTAAAGACCTTCCCCCATCTCCACCCCCGCCAGACCCACCAGCTCGGCCCACCGACCGAGATGCCCCCTTCCTGGATGCCTTCTCCCTCACATCCACTGCGACGATGGTGGCCACCCTCAACCAAGTTAAGAGCGGCTCCCCAGCCGATCCAGCGCCCATGAGCAAACTGAAATTAGTTGCCCCTACACTATCCCCCCTCCTAACCAGACTTATTAATGCCTCCCTCTCCCAAGGGATAGTTCCCACCAACTGGAAAAGTGCGATAGTACGCGCCCTCCTCAAGAAACCCCACCTCGACCCCACGGACCCTTCCAACTTTAGACCTATTTCCCTCCTCCCAGGCATCAGCAAAGCGGCGGAAAAAATCGTGAATGAACAGCTATCCACCTTTTTAGAGACCCATAACCTCCTTCGCTACTCCCAGACAGGGTTCAGACCAGGACAGGGGACCGACACCACCCTCCTGGACGTGACAGAGGAGACTAGATCCATCTCGGACGCAGGGGGATCAGTGGCAGTGATCCTCCTGGACCTGAGCGCCGCCTTTGACACGGTGGACCATACCATCCTCCTCCACCGTCTTCACAAAACTGGAGTCACTGGCACCGCCCTGGCCTGGTTGAAATCGTTCTTAGAGCATAGGACCTTCCAAGTGGCCGATAGTCACGGTCATTCCAAAGCCCTTCCCCTTCAGTGTGGGGTTCCCCAGGGATCGTCCCTGAGCCCCACGCTTTTTAATGTTTACATGGCCCCTTTAGACGACATAGTCTCACCATTCGGCATAAAGGTGGTCATGTACGCCGACGACACCCAACTAGTCGTCTCCATCAATCAGTCCGACCAGTCCATGGAGAATCTGGTCTCCTGCCTGCAGAGCATATCTAAATGGATGGGCGACTCCCTCCTCAAACTCAATGGTGAGAAGTCGGAGATTATGCTCCTAGGTGACCCGCACAAACTCCCCAAGTCTCTCACCTGGCCACCCAGCATGGGCTCCCCCCTATACCAAAAAATGAAATCAAGAGCCTAGGCATCTGGCTTGACCAGGACCTTAGCTTCAGAGCCCAAGCGAGAAAGACAGCCGGCACATGCTTTGGTCTCTTGCGAACTGCCCGGAAGATCCTCCCTCTTATCCCTCCCCAGTCTAGAAAAATTCTTATCCAGGGCCTCATCATCTCTAGATCGGATTACGGGAATGCCCTGTACCTGGGCGCCCCAGTAGCTGTCATCAAAAAACTCCAGCACGTTCAGAATGCCGCAGCAAGACTCCTCACGGGGACGAAATCCAGATGCTCAACTAAACCCTCCCTCAAAGCTCTCCACTGGCTCCCTATTCAGGAACGCATCGCCTTTAAAACCCTGTGCATCTCTCACAAAATCCTCCAGGGTAAAGGCCCCTCCATATTAAAACCACTCATTAAACCCCACAAATCCACCAGACAGCTTAGGTCAGATTCCCTTTTCCTTGCCAGCATCCCTAGAATAAAAAGAGCGCGTACGGGTGGGCGCCGCTTCGCATACAACGCCCCAAAGCTCTGGAATAGCCTCACCCTCAGCAGCCATAAAGAAACCAACCTGCTGCCATTCCGCAGGCTACTGAAGACCTGGCTCTTCCCCCAATAATTGCCCACCAGGAGCATTTCAAGCTGACACGACAGCGCTGGGACGCCCTTGGGTAGCTACGCGCTTTACAAATCCAAAATCAAATCAAATCAGAGTCAAGTTTCACCTCTTCGCACCTGAAACACCCGATATCGGTGGGCATTCGTCTATCATGCCCTTGGTCACTGGCAAGTGACCCAGACTCTGTCCCCTCTGCTTTCAAGTTCTTCTGATCTTCGATCCAGGCTTGGATCACACCGGACACTTCTCTCCTTTCCCGGCAGCAGTACTTTGCAGCAGATCGCCATTGAAATCGACGACGATTCCTGACACCATTTGACACCTATGCACCCGGCTACCCTGGGTGAGGTAACTCGAGTACTCTGGTGCTCCCGTGAGTGCTGGCCCTAGAACCCCATACGTCTACACCCAAATGCACTGAGTTAGCAGACTCACACTCACACACTAACTGCCTTAGCTAGCAGACACACACGCTTGCCCACACTGCTAGCAGACTCACACTAATACACTAACTCCCATAGCTAGCAGACACACACGCTTGCTCACACAGCTAGCAGATTCACACTAATACACTAACACACAGCTAACAGCTGCATTATCTTACATCTGAGTCATCATTATGCATTTGATGGTTCGGTGCATGGTAGAGAGCTGCTCCAATAATGAGCATGGTTATTGTACAGTAGACTGTGTCTGATGGCTTTGTATGTGTCAAATCAGCCATCACATTTTGCATACTAGGGATCATCAACATGTAAGCAAACTATGCCTAGAAACAGAAGGGGTCACAAGAAATATCCTGAAGTTACCTAGAAAGAAGCAGCAACAAGCAGATCAAGGTCTACAACCAACTAAAAGTGACCCTCTGTAGAAATATGCAGGTGGAAATTGAGTTTATATGACGTAGTCGGCAAAAGAAACATCTAGAACAGGAAAAACAAGCTGAATGTTCCCAGCACCATCACAATCATCACTCTTCATCAGCAAATGTATGCCCTAAACGACTACAAATAACATTAAAGTCACAGTAAAGTGTCCCGTTTCACAAGATATATTGATTAAAACCCAATAAAAACAGTCTCAATTGAATAAGACCATAATTGATCAATGGCCGTAGTAAGGGCTCTTTGGGCCCTTCTTGGGATGGACCAAGCTCCCATAGTATAACTGGACACAGGCGTGTAGATGGCTCGTAACTCTGATCTAGCGCAATGCGCGAGTTCTTCTGTGCAAGACGAGGTCTGAAATTGTTTAAACAGTGGGATGAGCCATTTAGTGCCTAAATGCTTAGTCTTGGTACAAAATAGCATAAGGTTCATCATTGACTCTTCCCACCGAGTCGCAATCACAGAGCTCAGAGCTGATGCAGCTGTTAGTGAATTTAGCAGTATGCTTTTCAATGGGCAAGGTGCCTAGGTGGAATTTTAGGTATAAAGTGCACCTTGCATCTGGAATAATGTCATTCAGAGATTGTTCCATGTCCAGGGTGTGCTCGTGTGCAGATAGACGAGCACTCTATACCAATACGAGCATTGAGAAAATGCTTCTTGGACCGTGGCAGCAGTGGTACTGGTAATGTGGGCTGGCTCTAGCCAAAGAGGCTCAGGTCAAGAGTTTGGAGGCAGTTTCTCACGTAGCTTGTCCAGGATTATAGTGGAGTTTAAGCGTATCCAATACAGGACCGGGGCTAGAGCGATGAGTTCGGAAAGAGGGACCCTGCCCATTTCCATATACAGGGGAAGAAGCGATGTGCCAGGGCTCAGATGTAACAGCGATCTCTAGGAAGCGTTTCTCATCCTTAGCAGCTGTTTGCTGTTGCTATACCCCCATAATTCTGCAGCGTAACTTGCTGCTGCCACTGCTTTTTGCTTGTAAACGTGGAGAATGACCCTCAATCAGCTCTTGTTTCTGAGCCGCAGTGTTGCTTTGGCAGATCGCAATAAAGTGGCAGCTGTCTTGTCAGCATGAGCAGTCCAGGATATCTTGTTGTTAAAAGAGATCCCTAGATAGTCATAGACCTTGACAATTTCAAGTACCTTGCCAGCAGTGCCTGGTGGTTTTATCAATGGTGGAGATAATCCCAGTGGCATTGCTTGTGTCTTTTGTGTGTTAATAAGGGGGTCTTTATAGCTGCAGTAGCTTTCGAAGCTGCTCAACCTCCTGTGCAGCTCGTTTCGTGTGCAGGATAGTATTACTGCATCCTCTGCAAACAGGAGGATAACAATGTTTTGTTGACAAGCTTCGGCATGTCTGTGTCCCCTTGAGTAAAACTTCTGAGTCGTTGAAGAAAGGGGAGAACAGCAGTGAGGTGATTGTTTCCCATAATTTTGTTCTATTTATCATATCAAAAGCCGATTTGAGGTCGATAAAGGACCAATAGAGCGAGAGCGTGAGCATCTTTGTGTGCTTGACACAATAAACAGTCTAAATATCGAGTTTTTTATTTCGACCTACAAGAATATCGAGTTGGAAATATCGTAGGGACATAATATCGAAGTCAAGAATATCGACAAATAGAATATCGACCTGAAGGTAAGAAATATCGTTTTTGTTAATACAGAAGTTAGTAATATCGATAGAAAAAATATCGATGTTGCTAATATTGATAGTAATATTAGTGTTATGTCTTTTTCTATGTATTTTATGTGTTTGTTTTTATATTTTTTGTTAATTATTGGACTAGTTTTAGTATACATGTATTACATTTTTAAAAGTTAGTAATAATTTTTTTAAGTAAATTGTGCGTTTTAGTACCGTAGCGGGTTGTGAGTTTATAGGGGAATAGGGTGGGAAGTAATTTAATTATAGTAAATTAATTAAATGTATTTAGGAATTAGTAATTATTTTTAAATAAATTTTACGTTTTAGTTCTGTATTGGGTTGTAGGTTTATAGGGGATTAGGGTGGGAAGTGATTTAATTGTAATTAAGTAATTATTTAATTTTTATTTATTGGTATTGATAATTACTTTTATGTTAAATAACTAATTGGTAATTAATTTTTATTAATTGATCATTCTTTTTTATTAATTGGTAATTCTATTAAGTGCATTAATTTATTATTGAAGTGCATTGTGAGGTTATAGGGCAATAGGGTGGGAAGTAATTTAAATGTACTTAATTAATTATTTATTTTACTGTTGAGCATTGATAATTAATTTATTGTGAATTAATTATTAATTGATAATAACTTTTTAATAATATATATTTTTGGGAGGTTAATTTATTGTTCATTAATTAATAATTGGTAATTAAATTTGATTACATATGATTTATTGGTATTTACCAATAATTAATTATTAATTCATTGTTAATTGCTAAAAAAAATGTTTGTTTGTATTGGAAATGAATTATTTTTTATTTCATTATTATTTGGTAATCCATTTTTAATATTTATTATTTAATTGTATTTATCATCAATTTAATTGTTAGTCAATTAATAATTTGTAATTTGTGTATGTAATTATTTATTGGTAGTGTTTGTTAATTTATTGTAATTTAATAATTAAATTAAAAAAAAAATCTTTTTTTTTAATATTTCAATTATTAGTACGTTATTTTAACCCCTACGGTATCCAACACTTTCCCTACTGTTGCACTCTCCGGATTTGGAATAGTAATTTTAACCCCTACGCTATCCAACACTTTCCCTACTGTTGCACTGTCTGGAGTAGGAATAGTAATTTTAACCCCTACGCTATCCAACACTTTCCCTACTGTTGCACTCACTGGAGTGGGAATAGTAATTTTAACCCCTACGCTATCCAACACTTTCCCTACAGTTGCACCCTCTGGAGTTGAAATAGTAATTTTTACCCCTACGCTATCCAACACTTTCCCTACTGTTGCACCCTGTGAAGTTGGAATAGTAATTTTAACCCCTAAGCTATCCAACACTTTCCCTACTGTTGCACCCTCTGGAGTTGGAATAGTAATTTTAACCCCTACGCTATCCAACACTTTCCCTACTGTTGCACCCATTGGAGGTGGAATAGTAATTTTTACCCCTACGCTATCCAACACTTTCCCTACTGTTGTACCCTCTGGAGTTGGAATAATAATTTTAACCCCTATGCTATCCAACACTTTCCCTACTGTTGCACCCTCTGGAGTTGGAATAGTAATTTTTACCCCTATGCTATCCAACAATTTCCCTACTGTTGCATCCTCTGGAGTTGGAATAGTGACTCTAACCCCTACACTATCCAACACTTTCCCTACTGTTGCACCCTCTAGAGTTGGAATAGTATTTTTAACCCCTACGCTATCCAACACTTTCCCTACTGTTGCACCCTCTGGAGTTGGAATAATAACTTTAACCCGTACGCTACCCAACACTTTCCCTACTGTTGCACTCTCTGGAGTTGGAATAGTTTTTTTACCCCTACGCTATCCAACACGTTCCCTACTGTTGCACTCTCTGGATTTGCAATAGTAATTTTTACCCCTACGCTATCCACTATTTACTGTTTTAGTTAATGTATTGTATAATTTATTCAAATTTTTTTTTTACAATTTGTTATATATCGTTTTTATATTTTTATTTATATTATTGTTGTATGTGTATGTATGTATTTATAATTTATAAAATGTTTTTTAACAATTTATAAGTTATTATACTAATTGTAAATATTATTAAGTAAGTATATATATTATATTTTATATGTATATGTTTATTTTTTTACATGATATGTATTACTTATAATTTAAACATATTTTTAACTATGTTTATTTGAATTATATGTATTATTTATTTAATTTTACATTATTTTTAAACATTTTAAAAAAAACGATATTTTTAACAACGATATTTTTTTCTCTCGATATTTTTGTACTCACCATAAAGTAGATAGGACTTCAATCAATCAATCAATCAATCATGGAACTTATATCGCGCACTACTCACCCGTAAGGGTCTCAAGGCGCTTGGGGAAGGGGGTCTGCTACTGCTCGAACAGCCAGGTCTTGAGCTGTTTCCTGAAGGCCAGGTGGTCCTGGGTCATCCGCAGGTGGACGGGTAGGGAGTTCCAAGTCTTAGCTGCCAGGTAGGAGAATGACCTTCCTCCAGCGGTGGCTCTCTGGATGCGAGGGACGACGGCGAGGGCGAGGTTAGCGGAACGTAGCCGGCGGGTGGGCGTGTAGAAGGTGAGGCGGCTGTTGAGGTACCCTGGGCCTAGGTCGTGGAGGGACTTGTGTGCGTGGGTGAGGAGTCTGAACGTGATCCTCTTGTTGACAGGGAGCCAGTGCAGGTCTCTCAGGTGGCACGAGATGTGGCTGCGTCGGGGGACGTCCAGGATGAGTCGGGCGGAGGCGTTCTGGATACGCTGAAGTCTTTTCTGAAGCTTGGCTGTAGTACCGGCGTAGAGGGTGTTTCCGTAGTCTAGTCTGCTGGTGACGAGAGCGTGGGTGACCGTCTTCCTGGTCTCGGTCGGGATCCATCGGAAGATCTTTCGGAGCAAGCGGAGGTTGTGGAAGCAAGCTGAGGAGACGGCGTTGACTTGTCTGGTCATCGATAGGGAGGAATCCAGTATGACGCCCAAGTTGCGTGCGTGGTCCGTCGGTTCAGGTGCGGTGCCTAGTGCCGGGGGCCACCAGGAGTCGTCCCATGCGGAGGGTGATGGTCCCAGAATGAGGACTTCTGTCTTGTCCGTGTTCAGTTTCAGGCGGCTGATGTTCATCCATTCAGCGACGTCTGTCATCCCTTCGTGCAGGCTGGCTTTGGCGGTGTCGGGGTCTCTGGAGAGGGAGAGAATCAGCTGGGTGTCATCGGCGTAGGAAATGATGTTGAGGTTGTGTTGGCGTGCGATGGCAGCGAGGGGTTTCATGTAGATGTTGAAGAGAGTAGGGCTGAGCGACGATCCTTGCGGGACGCCGCAGATGACTTCGGTGGCCTCGGAGCGGAACGGAGGGAGGCGTACTCTCTGTGTTCTGCCGGAGAGGTATGAGATGATCCATTCCAGAGCCTTCCCTTGGATGCCGGTGTCGTTGAGGCGTTGGACTAGTGTGCGGTGGCAGACAGTGTCAAATGCTGCGGAGAGGTCTAGGAGGATGAGTGCCGCTGTTTCGCCGTTGTCGAGCAGGGCTCGGATGTCGTCGGTGGCTGCGATGAGGGCTGTCTCGGTGCTGTGGTTGGCTCTGAATCCGGACTGTGATGGGTCGAGGGATCCGTTCGTCTCGAGGAAGGCTGCCAGTTGCTTGTTGACGACCTTCTCGATGACTTTGGCCGGGAAAGGAAGGAGCGAGATGGGGCGGTAGTTCTTGAGGTCGGTCGGGTCCGCTGTTGGTTTCTTCAGCAGAGCGCTGAGTTCGGCGTGCTTCCAGCTCTCCGGGAAGGTTGCTGTGTTGAAGGAGGTGTTGATGATGTCTCGGAGGTGGGGTGCGATGGTAGAGGCTGCCTTGTTGAAGACATGATGGGGGCACGGGTCGGTCGGAGATCCGGAGTGGATGGTGTTCATCATGCGTGACGTGTCTTCGGGGGTCACCTCGGTCCATGTCTGGAGGGTGGCGGCGGGGCGCGAAGGTACAACCGATGGGTGCGGGGGTGAAATGTCGAAGCTGTTGTGGATGTCGGCGATCTTGCGGTGGAAGTACGAGGCGAGGGAGTCGCAGAGGTCCTGTGAGGGAGTGATGTCGTTGTTGCCGGTGCTGGGGTTGGAGAACTCCTTGACGATGTTGAAGAGCTCCTTGCTGTCATGGGCGTTCTTGTCCAGTCGTTCCCGCAGAGATTTCTTCTTGGTGGTGCGGATGAGCTGGTGATGTCTGCGAGTGGCGAGTTTGAGTGCTGTTCTGTTGTCGGCGGTCTTGTTGAGGAGCCAGGCCTTCTCGAGGGTGCGGCAGGCCTTCTTGGAGTCCTTGAGTTCGTCGGTGAACCAGGGGGCCTTCTTGCTTCTGGGTCTGGAGGGGGGGTTCTTCAGTGGGGCGAGGTCGTCGGCACAGGAGGTCAGCCACTGCGTGAGGTCGAGGGCAGCTGTGTTAGGGTCCGTGGTCCTGGCAGGTGGGCTCTGGCTGAGGGAGGTGGCGAGCTGGTCGGCGGTGATCTTGCTCCAGTTTCTGTGGGGAGCCTGCTTCGGGTGATTGTGGACCGTGTTCTTTCTGAAGCTGAAATGGACGCAGCTGTGGTCGGTCCAGTGAAGTCCGGTGGAGTGGCTAAAGGTGACGTGCTTGCTGGACGAGAAGAGTGGGTCGAGCGTGTGGCCGGCGAAGTGGGTGGGGGTGTTGACCAGTTGCTGAAGTCCGAGGTTGGCGAGGTTATCCAGCAGGGCGGTGGTGTTGTGGTCATTGTTGTTCTCCAGGTGGAAGTTGAGGTCCCCGAGGAGGATGTAGTCGGCGGAGGGGAGGGCGTGAGGGCTGATGAAGTCGGCGATGTCTTCGCAGAACTGTGCGCGTGGTCCCGGGGGTCTGTAGATGAGGGTGCCTCTGAGGGTAGTCTTGGGGTCGGTGTGGATCTGGAAGTGCAGGTATTCGGCGGCGTTGAATACGTCGATGGAGTCAGTCGAGATGCGAATGGTGCTCTTGTGTACGATGGCGATGCCTCCTCCGGTCTGGTTGACGCGATCCTTCCTGATGATCTTGTAGCCGTCCGGGATGGCTATGGCGATGTCGGGGGCCGAAGAGTCGTTCATCCAGGTTTCCGTGAGGAAGGCGACGTCCGGAGATGCGGTGTCGAGGAGGTTCCAGAGTTCCACGGCGTGTCTGTGGACGGAGCGGGTGTTGAGCAGGATGCACTTGAGGTGGTTGCTGTTGTCCGTCTTGGTGGGCGTGGTGCTTGTTTGGAGGCAAGAGAAGTTGCAGGATCGGCAGGTGAAGGGTCCATGGGTGCGTCGCGGGGACGCTCGGTAGCATCCGGGGGCTCGGGCGGTTTTGAGTGCGATGAGCGTAGCGAAGTCGTAGATCCTGCGGGGGGGCTGGCGGGCGCGGGGACCAGGGAGTCTGGCGCTGGGCGCGGTCCAGGCGCGGACGGGCGCAGACGGGCTTACCTTTGGCGCACCTTCGGCGCTCAATCGGCGCTCCCGCTGCGCGCGTCCGCTGCGCGGTCGCGGAAGGGGCGTCATAAGTAGGAGCCCGGAGGGAGGGTCAGCAGGGAGGCGGGAGGCTGGGTAGCCAATGGGCAGTGAGGGGAGGCGGGACTGCGGGGACCGGAACAGGGAAGCGGGAGGAGGGGAAAGAGTGACCGGGGCAGTGGCGGCGGAAACGGCGAAAAAGAAGAAAAACAGGCAGGCAGCGAGCGGAGGCCGGTACCTGAGAGCGGCGGAAGGAGGTAAGTGGCGCCAACGGGGGTTGCAGTGGGTGAAAGGCAGCGGCAGGCGTAGGCAGCGGCAGGCGTAGGCAGCAGCAGGCGTAGGCAGCAGCAGGGGATAGGAGCGACCGCCTGTGGGTCACAGGGGGGTCACTTCGATATTTTTTACATCGATATTACGCCTCCGATATTTTTGACGTCAATATTTTTCAAGTTGATGTTCTATCAGACATTCATTTGACACATACCATAAATTGTTTTATGGCTTGGTCGATGGTACTAATGCCCTTGCGGAACCCCGCCCGAGCATCTATGAGGACAGTATTCTTGTCCACCCAGTCCTGCAGTCTGTTCAGAAGGACACGCGTAAAGATGTTCCCGGTTCTGTCCAAAAGCGATATTGGTCTGTAGTTACATGTAGTAACTTGCTTCCGTTTCGTGGAAAGGGACTATGATGGCAGAACACCAGGAACATGGGACGTTATTTGATCTCTGCACCACGTCAAATATCTTAGTTAGGGCCAGAGACCAAGCCTTATAGACTAGGCGAAACATGTCAACTGGTAGGTAGTCTGGGCATGGTGCTTTATTGGCCTTCTGGTCCAGGATTGCTCTTTCTACTTCTGGGCACACAATGTTTAACTGCCCCCTTGGTGAGGAGATGTTACAATTTTACCCCTACACTATCCAACGCTTACCCTACTGTTGCACCCACTGGAGTCAGAATAGTAATTTTTACCCCTACACTATCCAACACTTACCTTAAATGCATTATAATGGTATGCATTGTAATGGTATGCGTTGTAAAGGTATAATGCGATGTGTTGGAATGCGTTGTAAATGTAGTTTTAAAAAATTTGTTGTAATGGCATGCGCTGTAAATGTATGCATTGTAAAGGATGTTGCGATGTAAAGACTGCGTTGTAAAGGCATACGTTGCAAATGTATGCGTTGTAACGTCTGACATTTCACTGGAATATATGGTCTTATAATGCATTGCCCAGGTCAGTATGGTATGTGGTTGTCCTGGAATCCTGGACTTTTTCTAAATAATCTGGGGATTTGCTAATCTTTTCTTCTGCTGCCTTGATCAGGTGTTGCTACACTTCTCGCTGGTAGTTCAGCTTCTTACCCCAGGGTAGGGCTTTGTATTTTCTCCTTATTGTTCTAGAGGATTGCTCTTCTCCTTGCTGCTCACTGTACGTCCATTTCAGCTTTTTCTTGGCTGCACTGCACTCTTTATTATACCAACTTGTGTCAGTCCCCTGCTTTCATTCCTTGGTACCCATGGTGCAGACCAGTGGCAGGTAAGTTCCTTTGAAAGCTTACTATAGTTTGTTAGTATCGCCTCGTGCTTGTCGCGATCCGTGGTGTTCCAGGCACTCCTTTAACGAAGTCTTGATATGGGAATCCATCTCTCTGTTCCATTTTACTTCTCGTCTGCTGTTGTTTGGGGCGATGCTGGTGGCGAAGTGTTTAACGTTTGTATGCTCAGTCAGGAGGGCACACTTGAATCATGGAGGGTCGTGGTGGCTCTCAGGTCTTTGGATTGCTTCCATGTCCAACAAGAAATCCCAGCCTTCGTTTGGAAAGAGAATGTAGTTGATCAAGCTAGATCTTCTACTATTCTACGATGTAGGCGCTGCAGGGCAGCCTGATATCGCTCAACCATTTAGGAAGCTTAGCTGTGATTCAGTAAGAAAATCGCAGAATAATTTCCCTTTCTTGTGCCTGCTGAGGAGAAGAAAACTACCCAGTTCTGGTGACGGAATACTACAACTGTGTTTGTCCTCGCTTTTCGCGGTCTCCCATAAATCTTCCGGGGCATTGATGCTGAAGTCACCACAGACTAGGAGTTAATGCTTCCCATTGCTGGGGTCTTGCTCTTTATGCCGAAGACGGTTGTTTTTAAGGCTGCAAGTTGATCCAAGAACTTGTTGTGTTTATTTGGATTTGACTACACCTTTAGGATGTCCAGTGTAATGCTTCATTTCCTCAGCTCTTTGACCAAGTGCATACAGCAGAAGTTCTATCTAGAGTCCCTCAAGGGAATGTGAGAGGGGATATGTTAATATAGCCAATCACACTTTTAGGAGAGGGGCTGGGGTGAGACGGCTGAGGTGAGCCCCAGAACTCCAGGCTAAGGCTGGTGGCAGCTACCCTTCTAGGAGAGGGGTTGAGGTGAGACGGCTGAGGCGAGCCCCAGACCTCCAGGCTATGGCTGGTGGCCGCTTTCCTTCTAGGAGAAGGGCTGGGGTGAGAAGGCTGAGGCGAGCCCCAGACCTCCAGGCTACAGCTGGTGGCCGCTTCCCTTATAGCAGAGGGGCTGGGGTGAGAAGGCTGAGGCGAGCCCCAGACCTCCAGGCTACGGCTGGTGGCCGCTTCCCTTCTAGGAGAGGGGCTGGGGTGAGACAGCTGAGGCGAGCCCCAGACCTCCAGGCTACGGCTGGTGGCCGCTTCCCTTCTAGGAGAGGGGCTGGGGTGAGACAGCTGAGGCGAGCCCCAGACCTCCAGGCTATTGCTGGTGGCCGCTTCCCTTCTAGGAGAGGGGCTGGGGTGAGACGGCTGAGGCGAGCCCCAGACCTCCAGGCTACGGCTGGTGGCCGCTTCCCTTCTAGGTGAAGGGCTGGGGTGAGACGGCTGAGGCGAGCCCCAGACCTCCAGGCTACGGCTGGTGGCCGCTTCCCTTCTAGCAGAGGGGCTGGGGTGAGAAGGCTGAGGTGAGCCCCAGACCTCCAGGCTACGGCTGGTGGCCGCTTCCCTTCTAGCAGAGGGGCTGGGGTGAGACAGCTGAGGCGAGCCCCAGACCTCCAGGCTACGGCTGGTGGCCACTTCCCTTCTAGGAGAGCGGCTGAGGTGGGACGGCTAAGGCGAGCCCCAGACCTCCAGGCTACGGCTGGTGGCCGCTTCCCTTCTAGGAGAGGGGCTGAGGTGAGACGGCTGAGGCGAGCCCCAGACCTCCAGGCTACGGCTGGTGGCCGCTTCCATTCTAGGAGAGGGGCTGGGGTGAGACGGCTGAGGCGAGCCCCAGACCTCCAGGCTACGGCTAGTGGTTGCTTCCCATCTAGGAGAGGGGCTGGGGTGAGATGGCTGAGGCGAGCCCCAGACCTCCAGGCTACGGCTGCTGGCCTCTCCCCTTCTAGGAGAGGGGCTGGGTTGAGATGGCTGAGGCGAGCCCCATACCTCCAGGCTACGGCTGGTGGCTGCTTCCCATCTAGGAGAGGGGCTGAGGTGAGATGGCTGAGGCGAGCCCCAGACCTCCAGGCTACGACTGGTAGCCGCTTCCCTTCTAGGAGAGCAGCTGAGGTGGGACGGCTGAGGCGAGCCCCAGACCTCCAGGCTACGGCTGGTGGCCGCTTCCCTTCTAGGAGAGGGGCTGAGGTGAGACGGCTGAGGCGAGCCCCAGACCTCCAGGCTACGGCTGGTGGCCGCTTCCATTCTAGGAGAAGGGCTGGGGTGAGACGGCTGAGGCGAGCCCCAGACCTCCAGGCTACGGCTGGTGGCCGCTTCCCTTCTAGGAGAGGGGCTGGGGTGAGACAGCTGAGGCGAGCCCCAGACCTCCAGGCTACGGCTGCTGGCCGCTCCCCTTCTAGGAGAGGGGCTGGGGTGAGATGGCTGAGGCGAGCCCCAGACCTCCGGGCTACGGCTAGTGGTTGCTTCCCATCTAGGAGAGGGGCTGGGGTGAGACGGCTGAGGCGAGCCCCAGACCTCCAGGCTACAGCTGCTGGCCGCTCCCCTTCTAGGAGAGGGGCTGGGGTGAGATGGCTGAGGCGAGCCCCAGACCTCCGGGCTACGTCTAGTGGTTGCTTCCCATCTAGGAGAGGGGCTGGGGTGAGACGGCTGAGGCGAGCCCCAGACCTCCAGGCTATGGCTGGTGGTTGCTTCCCTTCTGGGAGAGGGGCTGAGGTGAGATGGCTGAGGCGAGCCCCAGACCTCCGGGCTACGGCTAGTGGTTGCTTCCCTTCTAGGAGAGGGGCTGGGGTGAGACGGCTGAGGCGAGCCCCAGACCTCCAGACCTCCAGGCTACGGCTGGTGGCCGCTTCCCATCTAGGAGAGGGGCTGGGGAGAGATGGCTGAGGCGAGCCCCAGACCTCCAAGCTACGGCTGGTGGCCGCTTCCCTTCTAGGTGAAGGGCTGGGGTGAGATGGCTGAGGCGAGCCCCAGACCTCCAGGCTACGGCTGGTGGTTGCTTCCCTTCTAGGAGAGGGGCTGAGGTGAGATGGCTGAGGCGAGCCCCAGACCTCCAGGCTATGGCTGGTGGTTGCTTCCCTTCTGGGAGAGGGGCTGAGGTGAGATGGCTGAGGCGAGCCCCAGACCTCCAGGCTACGGCTGGTGGCCGCTTCCCTTCTAGGTGAAGGGCTGGGGTGAGACGGCTGAGGCGAGCCCCAGACCTCCAGGCTACAGCTGGTGGTTGCTTCATTTCTAGGAGAGGGGCTGGGGAGAGACGGCTGAGACGAGCCCTAGACCTCCAGGCTACGGCTGGTGGCTACTTCCCTTCTAGGAGAGGGGCTGGTGTGAGACGGCTGAGGCGAGCCCCAGACCTCCGGGCTACAGCTGGTGGCTGCTTCACTTCTAGGAGAGGGGCTGGGGTGAGACGGCTGAGGCAAGCTCCAGACCTCCAGGCTACGGCTGCTGGCCGCTTCCCTTCTAGGAGAGGGGCTGGGGTGAGACAGCTGAGGCGAGCCCCAGACCTCCAGGCTACGGCTGGTGGCCGCTTCCCTTCTAGCAGAGGGGCTGGGGTGAGACGACTGAGGTGAGCCCCAGACCTCCAGGCTACGGCTGGTGGCCACTTCCCTTCTAGGAGAGGGGCTGGGTTGAGACAGCTGAGGCGAGCCCCAGACCTCCAAGCTTCGGCTGGTGGCCGCTTCCCTTCTAGGAGAGGGGCTGGGGTGAGACGGCTGAGGCGAGCCCCAGACCTCCAGGCTACGGCTGGTGGCCGCTTCCCTTCTAGGAGAGGGGCTGGGGTGAGACGGCTGAGGCGAGCCCCAGACCTCCAGGCTACGGCTGGTGGCCGCTTCCCTTCTAGCAGAGGGGCTGGGGTGAGACGACTGAGGCGAGCCCCAGACCTCCAGGCTACGGCTGGTGGCCTCTTCCCTTCTAGGAGTTGGGCTGGGGTGAGACGACTGAGGTGAGCCCCAGACCTCCAGGCTACGGCTGGTGGCCGCTTCCCTTCTAGCAGAGGGGCTGAGGTGAGACGACTGAGGCGAGCCCCAGACCTCCAGGCTACGGCTGGTGGCCGCTTCCCTTCTAGCAGAGGGGCAGGGTGAGACGACTGAGGCGAGCCCCAGACCTCCAGGCTACGGCTGGTGGCCTCTTCCCTTCTAGGACATGGGCTGGGGTGAGACGACTGAGGTGAGCCCCAGTCCTCCAGGCTATGGCTGGTGGCCGCTTCCCTTCTAGCAGAGGGGCTGAGGTGAGACGACTGAGGCGAGCCCCAGACCTCCAGGCTACGGCTGGTGGCCGCTTCCCTTCTAGCAGAGGGGCTGGGGTGAGACAGCTGAGGCGAGCCCCAGACCTCCAGGCTACAGCTGGTGGCCGCTTCTCTTCTAGCAGAGGGGCTGGGGTGAGATGACTGAAGCGCACCTGTATGGATGGGAGTGAACCAACGCCCTAAACCCATGTCTTTATGAGTACCAGCTCCAGGATTTTTTATTTGGGTGGGCCAAGGGTGCATTTGGGTGGGCCACTGCAGTCTAGATTTATTGCATATATGTCTAGGCAGGCCTGCTTCAGGGCCCTCCTTTATCTCTCCTTAGTCTTACAAGGCCCACTAAAACGCACTCTTTTCCAAATCTCTTTCTAAATATTATCACTCTCAAAAAGTATTTTTTCCATGTAATGTTCCTTTCATGGGGAGAGGAGGTTTCTGAGGTGGGAGTATCTGGCAAGTGACTGTAATCGGGCTCCCTCTGTGCGAGCCTTCAGGGAGAATCCCTCTTCATTACTATCTCCACCTGACCCCGGACTCTGCAACGCACTCCCTTACAGGCTCCCTCTGTGCGAGCCTTCAGGGAGAATCCCTCTTCATTACTACCTCCATCTGACCCTGGACTCTGCAACGCACTCCCTTACAGGCTTGATTATCCACTGCTCCTCTCCAGTGCACCTTATCTCACAGCTGAACTTGGGCCCCAGCCCCATATCAGGCACCATCGGGCTCCACTTTCATTTTTCCCTGTTAAAACATTAGTAAAATCAGCTTCAAACTTAAAACATTGAATATAGCAGGAAATATAATTAGCACGCACTTTAAAGTAGCCCTTATGACCCGACTGCTGATTAAATAAACAAAAATAGAAAGGTCATGACAGGGCTGGCTTTAGCGCTGATGCAAAAGTCTTTTTTGGCGCCACATCAATAACCTCTTTCTCCGTATATACCTTTACTACCACCTTCCTACAATGCCCCTCATCCCTCCATGGCCTCCCTATTGACCTCCTCCTCGGATTCCCTCACTGCCACCCTCCACTAGTGCCCCTCATCTCCCCGTAGTGCCTCCCACTCATGACCTCATCCTCAGACTCCCTCACTGCCACCCTCCACCAGTGCCCCTCATCTCTCCCTATCTCCCACCTCCACCCAATGACCTCTTCCTCGGATTCCCTCACTGCCACCCTCCAACAGTGCCCCTCATCGCTCCATAGCCCCTCCCCCTATTGACCTCCTCCTCGGATTCCCTCACTGCCACCCTCCAACAGTGCCCCTCATCTTTACATAGCCCCTCTCTCATATGCATTTCATTTGTTGTATAGGGCTACTCATATCAGTGTAGTGTGTGTCAGTACTTTACACCACGCACACATTATATAGAGACAACGAATCATACAAATATGTAAATCAGTCTGCAGGGAAGGTCACAAAAGCCTATGAGGATTACAAGGTGTATGAATCACGTCATCCATACTGGTGGGCAGTATATTTTAAGAGGGTTTGGTTTGGAGAAGCACAAACTCGGGATTTAAAGAGTACTCCAGTGGTTGGGGGTTGGCTTTACTGATAAAAATGTATATCTGCCCAAACATACTCATTTTAGCAACATTAGAATAATGAAAGACTGAGGAAGTTCTAACTATATCTCAAAACATAAAAAGCGAAGTTTTAACTATACCATTCATGTTTGTATGCAGCTCTTTGGTGACAGTTCATTGGTCACTGTCCTATGTTAGGATTGTAACTTCTGAACTGCAAGTAACACAAGGATCTCTGTGACAAAGGCAGACACCCGCTGAGCTTCCACATAAAATACAGTTCATCTGCATTTAAAAGCTACTAACAGAGAAATGATTGCTCTCCTGCAGGATCATTTATCACCAGCGTTATCTGGGCATTTTGTATTGTCTTATTGTTGTCCTGCATCGGCCATGATAATGATGAAAACTGTTTAAGAGAAGCACACACGAAGTATGTGTCCTGCTGGGCCTGAGCAGATTTTAAAAAGAAAAACAAATAGTGACACATTCTCTTACCTACTGCACTAGTCAAACTTTGTGTCACAGCCTGATGTGATAAGCAGCTGCAGGGGTTGGGAAAGGTGAATCAGAATAAACAAACTTCTTTTCTCCTGCACTGCATAGAAAAAGAAATATCCACGCAGCGGGAAAGTTTACCAGTGCCAAAGAAAGGATTTGTCACCTTTCGCCATGCCCCTAGTGGAGATGAAGGGGTGAAAAAATAAACAAAGCCTCTTTAACATGTAAATGGTCTTTTAAAGACCTGTGATGTACTCCGGTGCGGCTGCGATAAGCTCGAAAACTGTCTGTCTCTGTGTGTGCGCGGCCCGGGAAGCTGTCTCAGCTGGGCTGACACACACGACGGGGCGTTGCGCGCCTGCCTTCAAGCCCTCACTGTGAGGGCCAAGGCTCATGTTTGGGTGGACCCGGCTCATGTTTGGCTGGGCCTGGCCTACCCGGCCCACCCGCTAGAACTGGGCCTGATGAGTACACGTGATAGACAAATCTACAGGGGACACCTGCACACTGCCCTCTATCTGCCACCCTTTCACACCTCACGTTTGGATCAGGGGCCGTATCATGATGGGCTGTGCTGGCTCGGTATAGAGCTGAGGGCCTCCTTTCATGCGCCTGCTCTGCATAAAGTGGATGCATTTAAACCCATATTTCTCTGCGCTGGGGCTTTATTTTCAGATAGTACACCTCGGAAACAGCAAGCTGGGCTTGCCACATTCTGAGCAGTACTGATTGAAAATAAAACACTAACTCAGAAACATGAGGTTAACCAGGCCTTTAAGTGTGCCGGGTCCCTGCTGAACGGACACTGAAACAAGTCTGGCCCTGTATTCATGTCCTTAAGCTTAATGGTAAAAAACACTGATTGATTTTTGACCAATAAAGGTAACAACACGTTTAGGTAATCCTTTTTAGCAATTTGGTTTCTGTTTATATTTCACATTTTTCACGTTTTATGTATTCCATTATAGGGTAGGTATTTACTTTTATCTCTGCTTGTCGCTGATATTTAGTTTTTTTTGTTTAGTGTATTACACTTGTATATTACATACTTTTAACTGAGTTGCCTCCATGTATTTGATATGTGCCACGACTAAGCGCTATAGAGTTGAGGCTGACACCAGCCTGAGTTTCCCACAGTACCTGTAGGTGGATCAAAAAGATGTTTAAAATACATGATCATCCAATCATTGGCCTCTCTGCAGAGAGCACAGAGCTGTTGTCAGATATTTCAGTTGCAACTGTGATTCTGTACAAATGTGTGGGAAGGAGGTGCACAGTTTTCAAAATATTGACAAGACAAAAGAAAATACAGTGCTTATAGGTTAGTGGGCGCGTTGTGTATTTGGGGGTGGTGAAGTGAAAGAGATGTGTGGAAGTGCATTCAGATGAGTGAACAGACGGTGCTGAGGAGAAAAGAGGAGGTGTGTGACATGCAGCCAGAGACATGGAGGGAAAAAGGAGGTACGTGTCTAACATAGCATGAAACTAACAGGAGTGACTGAGATACTGTGAAGACCCCTTGCCCCAGGCCTCACAATTTCAGAATTCAAACATTTTCAATAATAGTTAAAGCAAAATCGTTGTTGTTCAGCTACCTTAAAGAGCTAACAACCATTGACAAAACCAATAGTTCTGGCTGGTTTTAGGCATACATCAGTTGCTGAGTTACAAATCTGGTTGCAATAACAGAAAGAACAGGAACAGAAGTTTAGTTTACACGCTTAAGCCACCCCCACTAATTACATAGCCCACACCCCTTCAAAGACGGCCTACTTTTTTCATCCCCCTTAAAGCCCTGAGCCTGAATGGGTTCACTTTACACGCTGCAGGTGCATACAAGACGCACGCGGCTCGAAGCTGTGCGCGTGAAGTCCATTATGACACGGTCCACCGTCCATGCATGTGAGCAGGCAGTGCTGCTTGCGCACGCGCAGTGACTGCTCTCACACCCGCTGCCGACACCTCCTAATGGCCTCCGAAGGGTGCAGGTGTTCGCGCAGTGATGCGCACACTGAGCGCTCTGCCTGCTGTGTTTACATGCCTGATGCGCGTCCCTTGTCTGTTTGCGGTGACTGACTGCACTCTGAACTCCATCACTGCTCTTGTACCTGCGCATGTTTACACTGCCTGAAAGCCTCTGATGAGGCCGCGAGGCGACGTGTTCGTAGTGTACAACGCACTTTAACAATCTCACAGCATCATGTGCTGGTGCCCTCTGTAAGCAAGCGCCAAGACAACAGTCTCTAAGCACCCCAGTGTTTCCTTCACTTGTTGACACGTAGGCCACGGGATTCACACAGACTCTGATGCACGCTGTTTGCTTGCATTTTCTAAACACCCCCCCCCCCCACCTCCCCAGTGAGTCCAGGGAGCCAATATTTACTTATGTCAAGGCATCCGTCTCTCATTCTTGGTGTCTGCAACAAGGCAGGCTTTTCAGTCTAAAAATTGCAGTTTCAAAAACAAGCAAAAAAGAATCTGGTTGACTCTATAAGACATACAGTTTGGGACCCTGATCTCCAACCTCCAGTTTTTGGGTCTACAATTTATTTAGGCTTGTGTACTAATGCCCTGTGTAGCCTTGCGAAAGAAGGATACACCCCTAGTGTGCACATGATGGTCATTAGGAAATGGTTTACAACACTGCTGCTGATAAGGCTCTTTGGGTGCAAATAACTCCTAGGTAACCTTTGTCTCCCATCCTAGCTAGCAGTGACGTGTTTACTGATAAACCTCGCCTGCTTTTTTTAATCCCTTTTACAAAACAATTGGAATGTGCAAAGTAACATCTCCTATCGGCTGACCACATTTGTGACGCTTTTTTATCCGTACACTATTTTACATCATGTTGACTTGTTGGCACTTTAATGGGCGTAAATGTCTAAATAAAGTATTTTCACTCAATCTGCTGCTGCTGTCACACGAGTGTTGCAATGTATCCGTGCTTATGCATTGCAGTCCATTAGTGCATTTGCATTGTGACACATACAAACCCAGAGATGGGCACTCGCCTTCCACAGGCAGGCTGTACCAATGATTGTTCTGGCTCCGGTACGAGGGCTGCACCTTCCACACGGTGGGGAGGTCTGCGGTGTGTTGGCTCGGCTGGGTGCTTGTTGGGTGGAGGGGTTGGAATCTGCCTCTTTAGATCCTTTAGATTTGTAACCCGAGCACAAGTTAAAGCCTGTGAACATAGTCACTGGGAAGGTGCACACATCTTCTGCTGGAGGGCTGGACACCTCATCTAATGAAGGGCTGGACACCACATATCCTGGAGGGCTGGACACCTCAACTCCTGGAGGGCTGGACACCTCATCTCCTGGAGGGCTGGACACCTCATCTCCTGAAGGGCTGGACAGCTCGTCTCCCGGAGGGCTGGACACCTCATCTCCTGGAGGGCTGGACACCTCATCTCATGAAGGGCTGGACACCTCATCTGCTGGAGGGCTGGACACCTCATCTCCTGGAGGGCTGGACATCTCATCTGCTGGAGGGCTGGACACCTCATCTCCTGGAGGACTGGACACCTCGTCTGCTGGAGGGATGAGCACCTCATCCTCTGGAGGGCAGGACACCTCGTCTGCAGGAGGGCTGGACACCTCATTTCTTGAAGGGATGGACACCTCATCTCCTGGAGGGCTGAACACCTCATCTGCTGGAGGGATGGACACCTCATTTCCTGGAGGGCAGGACACCTCATCTCCTGGAGAGCTGGACACATCATTTCCTGGAGGGCTGGACACCTCATATCCTGAAGGGCTGGACACCTCATTTCCTGGAGGGCTGGGCACCTAGGGCCATATGTAGGTAGTCTAACATTTACCACTTCATAAATACCGAATTTTACAGATTCGGTATTTATGAAGTGGTAAATGATATGTAGGTAATCAGTCGGTAATATTTACCGATTCGGAATGGGTCGGTAATTTAGAATCGGTATTTACCGATTCGGTAATGGTAACTGGCTTCCCATTGATTCCTATGGGCCAGGAGGCCCATAGGAATCAATAGGAAGCCAGTTACCATTACCGAATCGGTAAATACCGATTCGGTAATGGGGGGAGCACAATCAAGGGTGGCAGGGTGTCACAGTGACACCCTGTTGCACCCCTGATTCCTGCATGTGTGCACATGTGGCACACATACTTGCCCTAAGGGCATGTATGTCTGCCACATTGCACACTTCAAAGTGCAAAAAAATGCTTTTTTCCAGCTATTCGTCATTTACCACCAACTTTTAGTTGGTGGTAAATAACGAATCCCCACAACAACCACACACTCCCCCTACATATCATTTCAGGATTCGGTATTTACCGAATCGGTAAAATTACCGAATCGGTAATTTTACCGATTCGGTAAATTACCGAATCCTGAAATGTGCCCCCTACATACCAAAAGCCTGAATACCGGTCGGTAACAGGATATTTACCAAAAATCGGCCGTTACCGACCGGTATTGGGCTTCCTACATATGGCCCCTAATCTCCTGAAGGGCTGGACACCTCATTTCCAGGAGGGCTGGCACCTCATCTCCTGGAGGGCTGGATTCCTCATCTCCTGGAAGGCTGAATACCTTGTCTGCTGGAGGGCTGGATACCTCATCTCCAGGAGGGCTGGACACCTCATCTCCTGGTGGTCTGGACTCTTCATCTCCTGGAGGGCTAGACACCTCATCTCCTGGTGGGCTGGACACCTCATCTACTGGAGGGCTGGACACCTCAACTCCTGGAGGGCTGGGCACGTAATCTCCTGGAGGGCTGGACCCCTCATTTCCTGACCACCACAGGTCCTCCAATGATCTTCAATTTTCCTTTCCAGCAACAGAAGCAGATTTGAAGAACATTCTGTTCTTTGAAGAATGAGCTTACACCACAGCACCTTGCGTCATGAAGATGTTGAATCACTCACTAGGCGCCAGAGAGTTTCATGAGAGTGTAAAGAAGTCAGCACTGACCCCAGTCTTAGAGATGCATCTTTAGACTCAGATATCCGGTGCCATCCTATTGCAGGAAAGAATAGTTGAATCTCAGACCTAAACCTTTCTAGGTTTTTACGACCGGCTTGATGCATCTCAGACAGTCAGATTTAGTCGGCTTCACTGGACTGAGACATAACTAGGGTCTCTGCGTGCTTCTTGAGGGACGCTTCGAGGCGCTTGAGCTGAAGCTAATACGGAGCTTAGAATATATGGAGCGAAGACGAGAGGCAAGGAGGATGCTTCGGGAGCAGACTGAAGTGCAGGTGTGCGTGTAGTGTAAGTGTGTAGGAAGTGCAGGGGTGCAGCTGTGCAGGGGGCAAGTGTGTAGGGGTGCAAGTGCTCAGGAAGCGTAAGCATGCAGGAAGTGTTGGTGTTCAGGTGTGCAGGTGTGTGGGGTGTGCAGGGGTGCAGGTTTGCGGGAACAGCTGAGGTGCAGGAAGTGCAGGTGTACACGACATGTGGGCATGCAGGAAGTGGAAGTGTGCAAGACGTTCAGATGTGCAGGAAGTGCAGGCATGCAGGTATGTAGGAAGTGCAGATGTGCAGGGGTGCAGGTGTGTAGGAGTGCAGGTGGCCAGGAAGTTCTGTTGTGCAAGTGTGCAGGAAGTCAACCAAGGATGCAGGTGTGCAGTAAGTGTGGGTGTGCAGGAAGTGCAGGGGTGCAGGTGTGCAGGAAGATCTGATGTGCAGGTGTTTAGGAAGTGCAGGGGTGCATGTGTCCAGGAAGTTCAGGCCTGCAGCTGTGCAGGAGGTGCCGGGGTGCAGGTGTCCAGGAAGTTCAGGCGTGCAGGTGTGTGGGAAGTGCAGATGCGCAGGTGTGCAGAAAGTGAATATGCGCAGGTGGCATTCAGTGATGCTGTGATGGCGTCCTAGAAGATGGAATGTGATGTGATGTTGTGCTGTAAGAGCATTTGTTAACACGCGGCCACTTGCATTCTCTAGGGCTGCTTAAGGGCATGTGGCTGAGGGGCCCCTGGAGAAAGTATAATCAGTGATATAGTAAAGCACCCCCCATAGTAAAGCACCCCCTCCCCCCACCCACAGTGTAATGGAGCTGGCAGGCCGGAGGACTAACCTAAGAAAGACTCTTACGAATGCCTGTGTCTTAAAAGTCAACCCTCTGGTGTGAGATTCATCATTCGGCTGCCACACACTCTCCCTCCTTGAAAGCTGCCCACCTCAATGGTGCTCACTTTATCTACCTCGAAAGTATGCGTGACTCCACCCCGGCCCTAGTGCCCTCTCTGATGGTCCAGCATGTAGACACATCTCACTGTTCCTGGGCTTGCTCTTGCTGTCCCTTCAGCCCCTCTTCAGATGTGAGAAGCCCAGAGGGTAGGGCCACTGCCTAGTGCCCTATCACAATCAATGACAGGTGTGAGGGTAACGCCCCTTTGAACGAACGGCGGATGTAGTGTGAATTTAGTGCGGCATGTGTGAAACTCACTTAGGCATCTCCGATGTCTGTAGCGGCTTCTAATGGTTTATGTTATAGTCTGGGAGCTATATGGCCAGGTACTACCCAGACCCCCTCTTCCCCTGTCAATATCAAGATCACCTGAGAAGAATTTTGGATTAGGGGATCGTAAACCACCGGCCGTATTTATTTACATAACATTTTTAAAACAAATTTAATATAAAATATTTACACAATATGCAGAAAACCATTACATTACATTGATTACATTGGTAGATGCAGATGTCAGATGGCTAACCTTAACATATCTCTAATACAAGGCTTTTCTATCCGAATCTAAACATACCATCATCAATAATCATAATAACAATATTTAATTCTTTTTATTTTCTGCGTATCCCTATTGTGAGCCTACGGCAAGTTCAATAACTGGCGCCAGATCCTTATCCTATTATGCACGCACTCCAACCGGAGTGCGCATGTGCAGGGGGCCCATTCACCATGAGGGGTACTTCCCCCCAGGACACCCCCATACGCCCTTATGCCTGCCCTCCAACCGGAGTGCGCATGCGCAGAGGGCCCGTTCCCCGTGAGGGTACCCCCCCCCCCCAGGTCATCCTCGTATGCCCTGTAGATTATCTCCATAATGGGGACCTTGCAGTTATGCGCCGTTTATTTGTGCTTTTGTGCACGTGCGGGGTGGCCAAGCAGCCTACTGGAAAGCGTAACTCCCCCCTCCCCCGCACCCATCCAGCTAACCGGCTGTAACTGCCCCAGGAGTTCAATGAGAGACCACTTGTCCCTCCCCCTTGGGCGACGCCATTCAAGAATGGCGCCGCCCCATAAGGACCTTCAATTTACCGCTCACCAATCATGACCTTACCGCCTGACCAAGAAATAGCACTAAAATACGACAATACGCAACCTGTGTACGGAAAAAACCTCATAATACAATGGGAAAGAAAATTCATCATACATACGATAAACATAATCATTTCAACCTGAAAATAAAAATTCCTAACAATACACCCTGTAAACCCTGCTTTTAGGGGACGGTGGGTGGGGAAATTAACTTACAGCCTCCTAGCGAGGCTTGAATGACTAGTGGCAGGCTGAGGGAGCGGCGAGCAAAGAGGCAGACTCCGCTGCTCCCCAGCCTTTTATTGCCCAGATTCCAGCCAGGCCAGTTTTAACTGGCCTGGCGTTAGCCACAGTGTGTGACCCAGAAGTGCTTTCAATCATTTTCGGGTCACGCCCCCAGACCTTGACCAATTAATGGCGGGGGCCCACCTGCCACGTCATCAAAGTGCACGACAGGCCCGCCCCGGTATGGTCATCAGGGGCCAGCATGCCCACCATACCTTCTGATGCCGGACCCGCCTTTCTATACTTCTCTCTCATTAAGCATGTACTCAGCTGCTGACTACAATGAGCATTTATTGCGGCTCACAGATAAGGGTGAAAGCAAGGACCCCTTATCCAAGTGAAGGGGGGCCTTATGGGGTATCGGGCACACCCCACCCTCTGGTGGTCCTTGATTACATAGGCACTTTATATTGCAATCACCCCTTCTAGGGCCCTACCGCCCTAGCAGTGGCTGCATCACTGCAGATAGCTGGACCTAGACCTATTCTCTGGTCTCAAGCTGGCCATTGTGCTGGGTTTTACCTTTCATTGCTTCCCTGGTCTCAGGGGCCCCTGGAGGGCTGGACACCTCATCTGCTGGAGGGCAGGACCTAGGCCTATTTTCTGGTTTCCAGCTCGACATTGTGCTGGGTTTTGCCTATCATTGCTTTCCTGGTCTCAGAGGCCCCTGGAGGGCTGGACACCTCATCTACTGGAGGGCGGGACCTACGCCTATTCTCCGGGCTAGAGCTCACCATTGTGCTGGGTTTTGCCTATTATTGCTTCCCTAGCCTCAGGGGCCTCTGAGCTTCTGGGCTCCAGAAAAAACAAGAGGGTGGTCAGGGGTGAGCACTGCGGGGGCTGCAGGTTTAAAGAAAAAGATACTCTCCCACCCCCTGAATTAGGATGTGGCAGAAACTGCTCTGTCATTATTAGGTGTTTGGGTCTAGATCATGGGTCTCCAACCTTTTCTGTAGTGAGAGCTATTTCTGCTAAAGGAAAGTGCTCCCCCAGCTACTAGGAAATGTTACCACTGTAAAATAATTGCCACACAGGCTTTCATTTCAGAATGACCACCCAAGGCAGCATTATCAGTAGTCCCCTCCCCCCAGCACTTCAGGCGAGGTTACCAGCAGAAATGACAGGAAAAGGTTTATCAATGTTAAATGTCTTCACCTCACTAGTCCAACAACAGCCAAAGTATCACATGTCCTCTGCACAAAGGACAGAACCTGAGCAGCAAGTGCCCCCAACTCCGCTTGAACTTTCTTTCAAGTGTCCACTTTAAATGTGTCTGTGATTGCAGCCTTTTTTTTTTCATCAGAATATCGGTTTGTGAAAATACACAGCTTTTTTTTTAACAAATAACAGTATACATTTTGGGAAACACTCAAACTTCCAAAAGAAAAACTTTTTTGAAAAAATATAATTTTTGCATGCAAAATATCAATTTAAATTTTTTGTATTTTTAGTCAATCCCCAAGCATTAGCGTGTCGTTTTCATGTGTATAAAAGCCTCAAATGGATAGATTCTACTTCAAATGGCCAGGTATTGCAATCATCGGCCATGGATGCTCACCATAAAGTCTAGTATGCCTGTAACATGTTAGCAATGCCCACCATTATCCCAGCACCACCATTGTGTTGAGGCTGGACACCATAATGGCCAGGATCCTCACTGTTTATCAGTTTTTGCCATTATTATGTGAGAGGCAACCATTAGGTCAGGGATGGCTATAATGAGGCCTGTCATGCTCTCAATATGTCAATGATGGCTGTCATTATACCACATATAGACCAAGAATGCCCAAAGTACTTCAAGGATGTGCCAGAGGTATTGCTCCATAACACAAAGTCCTTGACACCAGGTATAGCATCCTAGGAGCGGGACTGTTTATGAGGGAGAGACATTGTCTCCCACACACACACATGCACACACACACACATACACACATACATGTGCACACATGCACATGCACACAGACAAATGCACATGACTCTCTTAATAGTCTCTGCTCTGGATCAATACCCAGCTCTCCATAGCTCTTGGTATGAGTATGAACTCAGCTAACACATTTTCTCTTTGTGTCCTGCTGTTCCACATTTCAGTGTGTTAGAAATGGGGTTTCTGGTTTGCTAAGGTATACATCCAAGCCAGGCAGAACCCACCACTCTAGTCAGGGTAAGCTAGATACACCACTGAGATAACCTGTGCTCACCCTCAATTAGCTTAGTGCAGTGCTGGCAGGCTTATCAAGAGAGGCAATGAGTAAAGTATTTGTGCAACACACACACACACACAGTAACACAATGAAAACATCACAAAAAGACTCCACACTGATTTACAACGATAGGTATTGTATTATCAACAAAATTAGATAAAAACTACATAAATACGAGGAATACTTCTCAAGTTGCTACACTCAATGCAAAAGGGAATCACAGTGTGAAAATATGCAGTTCGTATGATTCCATTCTTTATGGTAGTGCAACTGTGGGTTTCAAAGAGCTCTCAATCCCAACAGGGGAATGCTCGGTGCACACGGGCACCTGTTGTGCCAAAGCGGCACTCGTTGATGGGTATGCACGGGTCAAACAGTACCGGCACCTGCAGAAAAACAAGTGGCTTGCAAGTGTGCAGGTGGGTGTACGCACATCTCGCTCTAGGTCGGAACATCAGTACCTTTCTAGAGCAACTGTGGCTTGTGTCGCTGTGGTTGATGTCGGCACACAGCGTCGTAGCTCCTCAAGGGGGCAGGAAGTGCTGACACACTGACTGTTGTCATCCAGGCAACTCGCTGGGGCCACGCAGCAAAGGCTTCTCTCGGCAATGCGGCATCTGGGATAACAGACGCTGGAGGCGTTACGGCACCGATGTACTCAATCTTTCAGTTGCGATGGGTCAGAGCGGAGTTGTCGATGCTCAATTCTAGCGAAGCTCTCGGTGATGAGCTGCGCAAGCTTGCGAACCGACTCAGAAGAGTTGTAGATGCAGGATTAATGCCGGACTCCTCGTAGAGTGGAGTCCCAAAGCAGGAACTTGAAGTCTTTGACCACCCTGAAACTTCAAGGAACAGGGGTCAAGTCATCAAGCCCTTGGAGAGCACTTTGGGGGTAGCACAGCAAAAAGGTAGCAGGCAGCAGGTCAGCACAACAAGGCAGGTCGCAAAGTGACAGTCCCTCCTGCAGCAAGCAGCAGACCAATACAGCAGAGCAGTTAGTAGAGTAGCAGCCCTTCCTGGCAGCACAGAAGTCCTTTTGGCAATGTGCAGATGTAGAATCAGCAATGTTTGGATACAGGTCCAAAAATGTCTGATTAGATGGTGTCAAAGACCCAGTACTTATACCCAAAAGTGCCTTTGATGTGGGGGTGACTTCAAAAGAACTCCATGAAGTGCACAGGTACCCTTTCAGCCCAATCCTGCCTGCCAGCCTAGCTATGAGGGGTAAATCAGCCCTTTGTGTGGAGTCAGGACACTACCTGTTCAAGTGAAGTGTTACCCCCTCTCCTCCCTCCTGCCCAAGATGGCCCATCAGTATGCAGATGAATGCAGATGCAGTTGAGTTTCCTATGTTGCGGCTGTCTCGAAGAAATGCGCGAATGTAACTGTCACCCAGCCCAGATGTGTATTGGAGACAGGCTGTCATGCACCCAGAGCACTAAATGCAGAAACATTTTCACGTTTTAAAAGTGGCATTTCTAAAAAAACATCCAACCTCACCCATAAGTAGGATTTATCACTACCATTCCAAACATATGAAACATCTGAACCATCCTCGTCGCCAAATGAAAGGTTCAAGGAAACCATAAGTCAAATCTAGGGTTAAGCTTGTGTCTAATCTCCAGGTACACCTCCATGACCAGCAGAGCTAACGACAGGACAGCAACTGCCAAGCTCCCACGCTAACACATTCTACCTGTCCAGTTGCCAAGGTGGCACCTACCCCACATTCCAATTGAGGTCTCAACACTGCACCTCTCTGATCAGGAATTACAGCTTAAAAGATTATTAAGGAATTCCCAATGCTACCCGACGAGAGGGGTGGGCCTCAGTTTAGTGAAAAACGAAATAGGCTTTTTTTGACTACCAGGACTGAGTGCATGTCTTATTTTTTGCTTACACAGCACCCTGCCCTTAGGGCTACCTAGGACCTACGTTAGAGGCGACTTATATGTAACAAAAGGGAAGTTTAAGGCTTGGCAAGAAGGTTTTAAATGCCAAGTCGAAGTGCCAGTGCGTACACAGGTCCTGCAATGGCACGCCTGAGTCAGGTTTGAAAGGCTACTTCTGTGGGTGGCACAGTCAGTGCTGCAAGGGCACTAGTAGCATTTAAATTACAGGCCCTAGGTATATGGGGTATCCCTTTACAAGGGAATTAAAAGTAAATTAAATAGGTCAATCATGTATACACCAATCACCAGCATGTTTAGGGAAGAAGCACATGCACTTTAGAACTGGTTAGCAGTGGTAAAGGGCTCAGAGTCCTATGGCCAACAAAAAGAGTTCAGCAAAAAGAGGAGGGGGAAGGCAACAAGTTTGGGGTAGCCTTGCAGAGCAGAAAGGGCCATTTCCAACACGGTGAGTCAGCACTGATTACTGCTCATGCTACTGCTACTGCTGGACCCCTTCCTTCACAGCCCGTTGTTCACACACACGGCGCGGTTGGGCAGGGACTCCAATGTGGCCAGCTTCTCCTTGAGATTTAGATAGAATGAGACTGGAGACAGATATCCATGTGGCAGAAACTGTAGGCTGATACTGTGTGTTTGAGTGTTAGCCAATAGAATTGTGTCAGTTTGCAGCGTTATTGCATAATTATAGATTTGCTGCATTTGCCATATAATCCGTCTGCTGCATATTCTGCAGATTTTCACACAAAAATAATCTAAAGTTATTAAAACCATGGCAACATGCCAACTTTCAGTTGCCAATTTCTATATCTGATTGTTAAACTGGTACTAATGAGGTGAAGTCTTTGCTCTGACAATCTTACCATGTGCGAACATTTTAATATGATGAAGTAATACTATCAAAAACTGTGCTGCATTGTGTCGCATAATTTGCCTTTTGTTGCCTCATAATTTAGTTAACAATGCTGCATAATTTAAGGCTTTTCTGCTACATAATTCCAGTGGCCCTGGTTGATATGGGGCTCTGGCATGGGTTTGGCACTAGGCTTGGCTTCACCTCTAAGAGCTGCTCTGAGTGGGCAGGGCGCTACCAGTACCTCCTGAGCCACTCGTTGGAGACCTCTGATGTAGATGGACCTATGAGACACGGGCTGAGTCCAGGAGCTAGAACACACATATGGCAGGGCAGAAGCCTTCCCAAGTGCCTTGACCCTCAAGCAGTAATGGTGGCATCGCCCCCATGTGGCGACCCTCACATGCTTCCATACTTCCTGTGGTCTTTTGCAAACCTCTGCACTCTGTTGGCACTGGAGACATGCTGCTCAAATCCAATCTTTAAACAAGCATTTACAATGCAACGGTCTCGGCATTGTTGAAGTTAGAGCTATTGGCATTGCTCATGACAATGCCGTTTCTTTAAATGTTTTAAAAACAAAAACATAAACAAAAATAATGTCATGAGCAATGCCAATAGCTCTAACTTTACCAATGCCGAGACCATTGCATTGTAAATGCTTGTTCTTCCAGCGCTCGATCAACGAATGGATGCTGAACCTGCGAGGTCCGCTGAGATCCGCGGATCCCAGCTCATGCATTTGAAAGGCAGCTGTTTATTTAGAAAATGGTAATGGCGGCCACCCCAAAGACAGAGTTTCGCGCAGCAGTCCTTCGAGCCAAGAGTTTTCCACCAGGGGTCCCCTGCCTCTTTCCAGTCACAAGAAGATGGCTGGCTGTCAGAACCACTTTTCACCACATCGTAAAACGGGTATGCGTACTCATTCCTTCGGGTACGTCAATCTTTTCTACACGTTTGAAGTCATGATAGGGTCATGAACAAAAGAAACCTGGGTCCTTGACACACTGACTTCTGGAGAGAGGAGGGGGACAGATAACAGCACAAACTGCCCTCTTAACTCCAACCTCCCGGACTCTGGGAAGGATTTGGAGAAGGAAAGCCCGGCGAGGTTAATACCCGGACTTTGATCTCCGTCAAGGCGTTGCAGCATGAATTAATTTACATTTCAGATGCCAAAAATAGGATGGCCACATGAAAAGACACCCTGTTTTTGGAATGTGGAGAGCGGGGTCTATGAAAGGAGGTTCCGAGGAAGCCAGTGGGATAAGCCCCACTGATGCTCTCATTGGGAAGAAGATGAAAGGAAAAGACGCATTTCCATGTGAGCTGCTCTGTGGAAACACGTAAGCCAAACCTTTCCTAAATTTCTAGCAACTGTAAAGCAGGCCTTTGAATTATTTTACAGTGCAGCGATCGACGATTTACATGGCCACATCTTCAACATTTCTGAAACTTCCAGTATGATTTGATTCTGCCAGATGTTCAAAATACCAACAGAAAGTAATCAATGACATTACTTTGCAAACAATGTGATGAAAGCGGGAGAGGCAAGCACACCACCGCCTTTCTCCGAGGCAGAGCAGAAATGCCTCGGAGAAACGCAGCGTCCTTTTCGGATTCGGGGGCGTGTTTTGCTGTTGTCTCCTCCTTGAGACTTCTCGCAAAAAACACGCCCCCCGATCCGAAAAGGACGGGGCCTAATCGGAGTGACTGACCTCTTCTCCAGTGGCTGGCCAGCATTTACGAGGCCAGCCAATGGAGAACAGGGGAGAAGAGGGGCGGGTTCAAGCCCCTCTTCTCCAAGTCATTAAATCTCCGACTTCCGGTTCTGCCTTTCGGCAGACCGGTAGTCCTCGACCTAAAAAGACACCAGGCCTCACAGAGGGTCATCCTTCAGTGGCTCAGTATGGACCTCGTGCCCACCTGTCCAACTCTTTGCCTACTTCTGGGTCCTGCGCCTGCCCATGGGCAGATGGAGTCTCCCGTGCTAGAACAATCCTGCAGGTGTTGAAGAAGCTGCTGTCTGACGGAGACCCACCTCCAAGGCATCCACCGACCAATGGCATACCTCCAACATGAATACTTACAACCAGGACCTGTTGCTAGGAGATGCTCACTCCCACCCACCCTCTTGTTGTCTCTGACACTGCCACCTATTGGTGGCATAAGAAGCATGCATCTTGGACCCTCTCAACCACCTCGTGCCAACACATACCCCTGATCTGGTTGAAGCATGCACTCAGCCATTCACTCTGGAAGGGGGGTCGTTCGCCCCGGCTCATTTCCCAGAATCGTCATCCCCAGGGCTCTGTGCCTCCCGCGCGTGGCCCTCTGGGAGGCTCCCGCGCAGGTGCTGGGCTGAAGATAGCCTGGGCTGAGGACAGAAATCTAGCAGTGTGTTGTTTTCAGAAAGGATCACACGAGACAGCTTACTTCTGTCAACGCCTCGCGGCACATTCACAGTAATGTTTGTACAACCTGCATGGCAAACACTGTAAATGGAGTTTAGTGTCAGGCAGACAAAGGGCGCGGATGCTTTCCAGAGAGCGCTGAAAGCAGGCTCCAGATGCGGGGAGATTAGCGCCTCCACCGAGGCGGCGCAGGGCGCAGGAATGCGGGGTTTAGACAACAGATTCTGAGAAATATTAACAATTACAGCCCTTTCTGCTGCTTCGGATATTACCAACAGGGAACACGTCTCGGAACAACAGTAATGATAACAGGTCTGCAAACAGCTCCCATGAAATATTGGAAAGAATTATCTTTCTTCGCTGCAGTGTCTGTGAGATGGAAAAATACGTAGGTGCTGAGGGCGGCGTGGCTGCCTGTCCCCTGCCTGGCTGGGACGCACTTGTCCCTCTGCTCCCCAGCTGCTTCCTGGCCTGTGACCTCCCAGTGTCTGGTCTACTGGCCCCCACTCGCCCTCCCTGAATTCTGACCTACCGGCCTGCCAGCCTGCACTTGGCGCAAGGCTGCTAATCTAGCCGCCGCCATCTCATCATTACCCCTTTTTCCAATTTACCAAACCTGGATCACAGCCACTTTATATCCCCTGGGCCTTTTTTGTGCCCATTGCCTCCAGCAACAACTAACATAATACACGCATTGGCAATGCCAGTAGGTCAGCTTATGAATGCACTGTCAAGCCAGACCTAAAATTCTATGTGGATGAATGACTGCACTCCTCCCATCTGCTTTGCTACCAGAGAAAAATATCAGGAACGGTCTAGTTATCTAAGACACTTTAATAGCCTAACATCATCTCCTATCTGTGTTGACCCTCCCATGCCAGTTTTGTGGTCAGATCATTTTCTCATCACTTTTTCCATCTCTGTCATGGTTCCATCACGGTCTAAACCAGTAGGGTCGCTAAAGCATCTCTCTAAATCTTTCCGTCTTCTTACTACAGAGATGCTATCAAATGTTCTAACTAACTTCCCGTGTCCCACCTCTGACAATGTAGAGGAGTACAGCGATCTCTTCCATAATTGGTTCACAGACCGTCTAGAGAGCTTGGTTCCGGCCATGAAACAAAACTCTGCAGATAAGAGAACATCTGCCCCTTGGTTTACCCCTCATCTAAAAAAAGCACGACAAGATCTTAAGAAAGCAGAAAGAGCATGGAGGCGATCCTATGATCTTTCTGAGAGGCAAAAATTTAAGACGCTGACTCGAGCCTACCATAAATTAATTTGGGATGGTAAAAAATCCTATCTGGAATCTAGAATAAATGAAGCGGAGCATTCTTGCAAGGACATTTTCAGGGTGGTTAAAGATTTCACCTCCCCCTCTGCTTATACTCCGATCCATGCTCACTCCGAAATTTGGTTGAAGGAATTAGCTGTCTATTTTGTACAGAAAACCACCTCTATTCAATCATCTCTCCAGGCCACTTTCCAGCAGCATACGACAAGTCTGGGGTGTCCCTTGCCAGATCATGGCCCCTTTCTGTCCAATTTTCCCCTATTAGATCATGAGAGCTCTCTTGCTATTCTGACAAGTCTCAAATCCGGATCTCCACAGGATCCTTGCCCTGCCAAGTGTCTAGCAAATATGGCACCTGTTCTTAATGATTTGATTAATCCATTTTGAATCTGTCACTCTCTTCCGGGGTAGTTCCCAAAGCTTGGAAGAGTGCCATGATCTTGCCACTTATAAAAAAACCTGCGCTCGACCCTGCAGTCTATGCAAATTACAGACCCATCTCCTTACTCCCTGCTCTGGCGAAAGTGACTGAAAGGTTTGCTCACAGATCTATTTCCAATTTTATTGAGGAAAGGGGTCTGTTGCATAATACTCAATCTGGTTTCCGTGCAAATTTCAGCACGGAGACCGCGCTCCTTGAAGTCACAGATGCCATCAGGGAGGAGTTGGATGTTGGTAAAAAAGTGGTACTGATTATGCTGGACCTGTCGGCGGCGTTCGACACCGTTCCCCACGCACTTCTTCTTTCCAGACTCTGGGACTTTGGTCTGCGGGGAACGGTGTGGAATTGGCTTAAATCCTTCTTAGCCGACCGCCGGCAGACAATCTGGGCGCCACCCTTCTCTGCTGAAATGTCACCGCTTGAAGTGGGGGTCCCTCAAGGTTCCATCTTGAGCCCCCTCCTGTTCAACATCTTCATGGCCCCCCTGGCGGTGACAGCGGAGGCTTTTGGCGCCCGGATTGTCAGCTATGCTGACGATACCCAGCTCCTCTTTGTAAGTAACAGGGATGGTCAGTTTGATAGTGTCCAGGTCAACGGATGTTTGAGTGCTGTCTTTGAGTGGTTTGGACGCCATGGGCTGAAGTGCAACGCCGACAAGTCGGAGCTGCTCTTCTTTGGCTGTACATCTGAACCCGATTGGAAAACCTGGTGGCCGAAAGATATGTCTCCTCCCACTAGCTCGTCTGTGAAAGGCAAAAATTTGGGAGTGGTGATTGACAACAAGCTATCTTTCGGACCACATATTTCATCTCTTACTGGGAAATGTTTCGGCATCCTGCGGATGCTTCGCAAATTTCTCCCTCTAGTCTCTATCCAGCACAGAAAAATTATTGTCCAGGCACTGATCTGCTCCAGGCTGGATTATGCAAACATTCTGTTTCTGGGACTTCCCAAATATTTGGTCAGGCGTCTGCAAATCGCCCAGAATTCTGCAGCCCGAGCCATTTTTGGTCTTCCAAGGAAAGTCAGAGCCACGGATCTTCTTGCCACATTGCATTGGCTCCCAGTTGCAAAAAGGATTCTATTTAAAACTCTGACCACGACTTTCAAGGCCTTGCATGGCATAGGCCCCAAATATATCTCCAAACGACTGTCTTGGTATACCCCTCCCAGATCTCTTAGATCCTCGTCCTTATCAAAGATGAGTGTTCCCACTATCAAACGAGCAAGAGCAGGAGGACGGTCTTTTCGTCACTTAGCCCCTCATGCCTGGAATGATCTTCCAATCTCTCTAAGACAGACTTCTAGTCTTCTGTCTTTCCGACTTTTAACTTATTTAACACACTGGCAATCGGAAGAAGTCGGTCATGGGATTTGCCAATTAATGATACTTAAACAGCTATTAAATCCTCCAATTTCCGCAAGAAATAATAAATTCAGAGGAGAGCCCACCAGGTGAACTTTCCCGATCAGGGTTAGACCCTGGTGGAGGAGATTTAATTTCAAATTTAGCATTTCCACCAGAAATAGGGGGATTTTCGGTTTCAACGAAAGCTAAATCATGTTCTAAGGTGGTCTTCAAGCCAACAAACCTCCAGGGATGTAAGCCCCACCTCAGCCAGCTCAGCAGTGATCCAGCAGCCAAAGCTAGGGTACACCACTGTGTCGGGGAACTTTTTGCCAAGCACAATCCCACCGGAGTTGGCGTTTCTTACTGGATTTGTTTTATAATGAATGAACCTGATGTGCTGTGAGTTTCACTCCAGCCAGGTGAGACTTATCTGTTTTTTCATGTTCAGAACCTCCAGGCCCTGCAGAGTGGCCATGAACACAAACAGTGTGATGAGGCTGACCCTGAATTGTAGCTGCAGGCCTAGGGTCGTGGGTCAGCCTGCCGGTCCCCTGAAGCGCCGCTTTGACGAACAAGCAGTGTCTTCACCTCCAAATGAGGCAAGGGACCCACAAATGTGGTTGAATGGGGTGTCCACCAGTTTTTGGAGGATGCCCCCTTGTGACCACACTTTAAATGACCCCTCAGACCAATGCTTTTTGCAAATTCTGCAAATTCCCACTGCCAGATATGGCGGAAGATCGTTCTCCTATCTCACTGCCTTCCACTGGAATAAACTACCTTTGCATATCCAGTAATGCTTGGAATTTGGAAAGTTCATAAAGCTTTTAAAAATATGGCTATTCTAATCGATTGGTCTAGCTCAGTTATTGCTGCTTGTCTGAATTTAGCCTAGTCCCGAGATATTTCTACGGGGATGATTTGTTTTGCGTTATATTAAATGCAGTTAACATAACATAACAAGGCCATGTTGTGAGTCAATCAAACATCACTGATGCAGGTGCTGTGCTCGGAATCTGTGGTCTCTCCAGCAACTGCAGGAATCAGCAACCACTATATTAACAGACATCCATAGAAACAACACCTTCACATGCAAATGACGAGTAAAAATGTTGCCATGACCATGTCACGCCCCTCGAGCCCAACGCCCATGAACTGAGATAAGAACAGTGGGCCTCATTTACAAGGTCCCTTGTGCCGCTGGAACGCCACTTCTTGTGACGTTCCGTGGTGCAGGAGTCTGCACAATATTTATCAGGCAGCACCAAACCACTTTGTTTCGCTTAATGCTGCCTGATATATATCCGTCCCTTTAACACAGTTTTCTGCGTTAAAGGGGCGTGCAATGGGTGTTGCTGTGGGCGTTCCCAGCAACATCCATGGCTTTTTAACAATGCTCCAGAGTTACGAGAAATCGTAAATCTGAGGTAGCGCCAAAAACTTTCGCATTCCCAATGGAGGCACAACGAGAGAAATATCTTTATTTCTCCACATTTTTCCTCTTTCTATGTGTGCTGCATTCTGCAGCACACATAGAAGAGGACAAAGCCTCTTGTGAATATTTTTGCGCAGGAAGGTTTCCCTTCCTGCACAAAAATAATCATCCCGCAACACAGGCATCCTTGTAACATGGTGCAAAGGTGCCTGCGTTGGTGCTCAGCAGCCCGTTTTGAGCCGGTGCAGGGGAAAAGGACAGGAATGCACCGTAGCCAATCGATACGGGCATTCCTGCCCTTTTCTTTTGCCGTAGGGGAGCGCAGCAGGAAGGCCTGCGTGCGGCCCTACCGCAAAAATGAATAAAAAAGCCCCTGTATGTCTGTCAGGGCAAGGTCACGGCAGGTGAGGGTCACGTCACAGCAAGATCATATGACGTCATCCTTGTAGTGACAAGTAGCCACAGCATCTTATGCTGGGAGCTATCTTCAGACCCCACTGATGCGGTCTGGTACCCACATCAGAGTGGCACGGCGTGGGCCACACCTGCAGGCTTGCACATTGGGTAAGAGGGAAGCTGCAGAGTTTTCTGTGGTGAACAGAAGAAGGTCCACTCCACGTAATATCTTAGATATGTTTATTTCAGGTTAAGATCTTGAGCAGAGTCTCACCAGGAGCAGCCATCCTGCTGCTCAGCGCATTCTCCCAACTGACAATCTCCACTCACCCAACATCCCGCAGCATCACCCACACCAACGTTCCACACCACAGTCACACTGGCTGAGCAGCAGCTGCAACACTTTCCATCCTCCAGGCCTGGTCCCAGGGCTTCTCAGCACGGATGACCCCAAGTAAATATCTCCCTGCGCCACTTGTTCACGCCGAGGGCCCTGGACCGCATTTGTGCTTTTTACATTGTGAGGCGGGAAATGCCTGAGTTCATTTTTAACTTTCAATGCATGTGTGTAACATTAGTAAGGCAGTGTCAGAGAGAAAGTGTGAAATCTCTTTTTGCCACAGCGGGGATATTTTCTCTTCCATGATATCTCTTAAATGTACTTCTGACGTGTGTGATAAAAAGCATTTTCTCTGCCGGGCGTTTTATCTTCGGTTTTATTGTGATAACCATTTGAAGCTCTTTGACTGCGGAGAAGAAACATCCATTTTACTTTCTCTGACAGTCCTCGCGGTGCCGCGTGCGGGAGGGGGTTCATTTATAGTACTGCTTTTACGCTGTGATCATTTGCTTTCCTTGTAAAACTGCGGCGACTGGAGAACGGTAAATACCGATTTAATAAAAAATGAACATCTGTATTTCAAAAACCTCGCAAAGATTGACAAGTAAAGGCGTGTAGGGGAGCCTCAGGGGGGGCATGAGTAAAATCACCTGAAAAGAAGGGTGGTGAATGCACATGAACACACTAGAGCAGGAGCGGTGGGGGAGGACCCCCTGGGGGCCAGCGTGGGGGGAGGAGCGAGCGCAGAAAGAGAATGCTGAAGCTGTGCAAAGTCCCAGGGGAGTCGTTGCACCCGTAACAGCAAATACAAAGCTATGCAGAATTACAGGAGACGGAGGTGGGGGAAACGGGTGTGTGTGTGTGTGTGTGCGTGCATGTGTTATTAAACTTTCACTAGCAGTCAATTCTTGTTTTGCGTCTGCTGAGGTACTGATCTTTTTAGGGTCGCTGAACTAGCATTACAATGAATCTGTGTTAACGTGTGTGTGCGCGCGCAGGTTCGTGTAGCCATATCATTTACATATCATTATTAGGTTATTTATGCTGTCCAAACCATCTGAGTTACATTTAGCCATGCCTGTTAGAAAGGATAGCCGGACCGGGAGGGTCGGCCGGGGTCAGGAGGAGAGGTCTCCGGGGAGAGCCGTCTCCAGCGATCGTACAGACAAGTAACTTCCCCCCCACAGACAGATACCACACACGGATAAGGTTCAGAGTTCTTTATAAGCACTTCTTAAGGTACGGTTGAATGGTACAAGGAGGTCTGGACTCAGGGGTCCCCTCGATTCAAGTCTCTCAAAGCAGAGTAAGGGGTAGCGGGACAGTCTGTCTACCAGTCAGGTAGTTTGGATGAGATGATGTTTAGCTCACAATCCTCGAGCTTAGTTGGTACGGGCCGCGGCAGCGCCAGCAGGTCCCGGAAAGATGGTCGATGTACGGTCCGCGGCAGCGCCAGCAGGTCCCGGTGAGGATGGTCGTTACAACGGGCCGCGGCAGTGCCAGCAGGTCCCGGGAAGATGGTCGATGTACGGTCCGCGGCAGCGCCAGCAGGTCCCGGTGAGGATGGTCGTTACAACGGGCCGCGGCAGCGCCAGCAGGTCCCGACGAGGATGGATGTTGTAGAAGGCCGCGGCAGCGCCAGCAGGCAGGACGATGGTTCACAAGAGCGGGCTACGGCAGCGCCAGTAGTCCGTCAAGGCTGAGTTCTCTCGGTGTCTCTCGACTCCAGGATACAACTGCCTTCCTGCTCCGGAGTTGCCCCAGTTATAGGGCAGGCGCTCTTTGATGTCCGGACCCTCGCACTTGGAGGTCGGAGGGCCCGGGATGAAGGTGTCCAGACAACCAGCAGGGGGTGGAGCCCGCGCCTGGGGGAGCTGGAGGCGATCGGCACCTGGCGGGGGAAGAGCTCTTGACACTTCGTCCTCCCATTGACCTGCCAAGTGGTCCGCTCACCTCCCGGGTGGATGGTGGTGCCGGGATGTCGGGGCCGGCCAGGCCCGGGGTTAGGGTCGGGGCGAGGCCACGCGGCCTCGTGGTGCAGGGCCCAAGATGGCGGCTTGAACCGGCCGGGGGAGCCGGTGGGTCTGGGCCCCGTGATGAGTAGAGGTCCGAGGGCAGAAGATCCGTCGGGAGACGGGGTACAGGTGCTTTTCGTGGGTTATGCCTGGTGGGCCGGAGCTCGGGCCCTGTCGTGCGGGGAGGGAGCAAGCCCTTCGTGTGGCCTGTCCAACATGCGTCCCCCCCAGCTGAAGGCGGGGAGAGTCACCCATCTCCTTGGGGACTCTCTTCGTCGAGGCGGAAAAAGCGGGACAGGCCATCCGCATTGGCGTGGTCTTGGCCTGGTCGGTGCTCCACAGTGAAGTCCATTCCCTGCAGGGAAATGGACCAGCGCAAGAGTTTTGGGTTCTCCCCCCGCATCTGCATCAGCCACTGCAGGGGTCGATGGTCGGTTTGTACCCGGAAGTGGGTACCGAAGAGATAGGGCCGGAGCTTTTTGAGGGCCCACACCACTGCGAAGGCCTCCCTCTCGATGGTGCTCCAGCGCTGTTCTCGTGCCAGGAGACGTCGACTGATGAAGGCCACCGGTTGGTCATGACCTTCGGGGTTTAACTGAGAAAGGACGGCTCCGATGCCGTGGTCGGATGCGTCGGTCTGTACCATGAATTCCCGACTGTAATCGGGGGCCTGGAGCACAGGGGCGGTGCATAGAGCGGCCTTCAGCTTCTCGAAGGCCGCTTGACAATCGGGGGTCCAGTTAATCCGCTTCGGCTGGTTCTTGGACGTGAGACCCGTGAGGGGCCCCACGATGCTGCCGTAGTCCTTCACGAACCGCCGGTAGTAGCCGGTGAGCCCCAAGAAGGCTCGGACCTCGGTCTGGGTGACGGGGGGCTGCCAGGACTGGATGGCAGCAATCTTAAGTTGTAGCGGGGCCACCAGCCCGCTTCCCACTTGGTGCCCAAGGTAGGTCACAGACCCTTGGCCAATTTGGCACTTGCCGGCCTTAATTGTGAGGCCGGCCCGCTGGAGGGCCTGTAGGACTTCTTGGAGGTGACGGAGGTGGTCGGGCCAGTGGTGGCTGTACACAGCGATATCGTCCAGGTAGGCAGCGCTGAACTCTTCGAGCCCCGCCAAGACCTGGTTCACGAGGCGTTGAAACGTGGCGGGGGCATTCTTCATGCCGAAGGGCATGACCTTGAATTGGTAGTGGCCATCGGGGGTAGAGAAGGCTGACCGTTCCTGAGCCCTGGGTGTGAGGCCGATCTGCCAGTAGCCCGCTGTTAGGTCGAAGGTACTGAGGTAGCAGGCGGCCCCCAGCCGGTCGATCAGCTATTCTGCTCGGGGGATCGGATGAGCGTCGGTCCGGGTGACAGCGTTCAAGCCCCGGTAGTCGACGCAGAATCTCAGTTCAGGTGCGGTGCCGGGGGCAGCGGCTTTGGGGACCAATACAACCGGACTGGCCCAGGGACTGTCCGAGGGCTCGATGACCCCGATTGTGAGCATCTTGGCCACCTCCTCCTGTATGCAGGCCCGTACCCGATCTGGTACGCGGTAGGCCCGGTGTCGGACAGGGGGACTGTCCCCGGTGTCCACGTCGTGCAAACACCAAGGGGTGACCCCGGGGGTGAGGGAGAACAGGGTAGCGAACTGCAGCAGGAGGTTCCGGCAGCCCTGGCGTTGCTCCGAAGTGAGGGCGTCAGAGAGCCGGACCCCGTCCACGGAGCCGTCATTCTCCTGAGTCTTCAGAAGATCCGGGAGGGGTTCGGAGTCTTCCTCTGCCCCACTGTCCGTAGCCATCAGGAGGCTGAGTTCTGAGCGCACAAAGTGTGGTTTGAGTCGGTTGGTGTGGAGGACCCGAAGGGGGTTCCGGGAGGTCCCCAGGTCGATGAGGTAAGTGATGGGGCTTTTGCGCTCGACCACTTTGAAGGGCCCCGTCCACTTATCTTGCAAGGCACATGGTTCGGTGGGGGACATCACCCATACTTGTTGTCCAGGCTCGAACTCAACGGAGGAGGCATTGTGATCATACCACTTCTTCATGTCCTCCTGGCTGGCCTCGAGGTTCGCCTTGGCCATCTCTCTGAAGCGCCGGGTCTGATTGCGTAGGGCCAGGAGGTATTTGAAGACGTCTGGAGGGGTCTTTAGGGGGGCCATCTCCCAACCTTCTTTCACTAGGCTGAGGGGCCCTCGCACAGGGTGCCCGTACAGGAGTTCGAAAGGGCTAAAACCGAGGGACTTCTGGGGAACTTCGCGGTAGGCGAAGAGGAGGCACGGGAGTAGTACATCCCACTGGCGACGGAGGGGCTCTTCCAATCCCCCAATCATCCCCTTGAGGGTGCGGTTAAAACGCTCCACTAGTCCGTTCCCTTGGGGGTGATAGGGGGTCGTGAATCTGTAGGTGACCCCGCATTGTTGCCAGAGGGACTTCATGTATTTGGATATACAGTTCGTGCCTCGGTCGCTGACGACTTCTCGGGGGAAGCCTACCCGGGAGAAGATCCCCATTAGGGCCCGGCCAACCACCGGAGCTGTCACGGTCCGTAGGGGCACCGCCTCGGGGTAGCGGGTGGCATGGTCCACCAGTACTAAGATGAACCTGTGTCCTTGTGCCGTGCGGGGGTCCAGAGGCCCCACGATGTCTATCCCCACCCTCTCGAACGGGGTGGTGACCACAGGGAAGGGTTGCAGAGGGGCTTTCAGCTTCCGACCACTCTTCCCGCTGGCTTGGCATGTGGGGCAAGATCGGCAGTGGTTCAGGACGTCGTTCCTCATCTTCGGCCAGAAAAAGTGGGTCACTAGGCGGCTGTACGTTTTATCTTGGCCCAGGTGTCCAGCCAGGGGGACATCATGGGCCAGGTTGAGCAGAAAGTCTCTGAAGCGGAGAGGTACCACCAGTACTCGACCGGCCCCCAGCTCGGCGATTCTTTGCTCGCTGTATAGCAGGTCGTTATCCCAGTAGACCCAGTGAGTTCCGGTGGAGTCCCCTGCGTTCTGGGCGCTGGCTTGTTGGCGGAGTCCCTCGAGGGAGGGACAGGTCTTTTGTTCCTGGCGGAACTGTGCTTGGGTGGGCCCCCCCTCTTGACGCCACTGAGCCAGGTCAGGAAGGTCCTGGGGTTGCGCGTCCCCTTCGGCCGACGGGTCTGGGAGGCTGGCCTCGTCGTTGTCTTCTACTGGGGCGACTGGGGGCGGAGGTGCTGGCCATTCTGGTTCTTCTGATCGAGGGACGGCACGGGCGGCCATGGACCGGGTGGTTACGCAGGCCCAGTCCGGTAGGCCCAGCATCCCCAGGTGCTCTCTTCTCTCAACGGTGGCCCACGGGGAACTCTCGAGGTCATTCCCCAGGAGGCAGTCCACGGGGGCATCGTCCCGGACCGTCACCTTCAACAGGCCGGAGACCCCTCCCCATTCGAATGGAACGCAGGCCATTTGACACATGCTTTCAGAGTTGTCTGCCGAGCGGACGGGGCAGAGAATGTTCGGCAGGATCTGCTCGGGCTTCACCAGGTGACAGCGGACGGCCGTCACACTGGCGCCTGTGTCACGCAAGGCCTCGGCTCGCTGTCCATTAATGGTCACCCACTGACCGTATTTCCTGGTGTTAGCGGGTAGGGGAGCCCGCGGGACCATGTCTCTTCCCCCTAAGCATGCCAGGACCATGGCGGCCGGTTCCCACTCTTGCTGGGCCGGCTCATACTCCTCTGGTTCCTCCAATGATCGCTCTTCCCCCAGGGCGGCGGCAGCTACCTGGCGGGGCTTGGGTGTTTGGTTCTGCGGGCAGCTCGGGTCATTGGCGTAGTGGCCGACTCGCTGGCATCGGTGGCACGTGACGTTGGCTCGGACCCCAGGACGCCACGGGGGGTTGCCCCGACCGGCCGGAGCCGGGGTACTGGCCACGGGTGTTGCGGGCAAGGCGTCTCTCCCTCGCCCCTGGCCCCCTCCTCCTCCCCGAGGACGGTGCTGGCCTTGGTTGTTTCTGTTCTGTTCGTGTGGCCCCCTCCGGCCCACTCGGGTGCTTTCCCATCGGTCAGCTTCGGCGGCGAGCTGCCGGGGGTCAGTCAGCTTACTGTCGAGGAGGTGCTGCCTGAGCTCGACGAAGCAGTTGTTCGACAGGTGCTCCCATACCATCAGGTTAAAGAGTTGTTCGTAGGTGGTGACCTGGCTCCCCTTTATCCAACCCTCGAAGGCACGGCTGAAATAGTTCACGTATTCCACCCAAGTTGTACCTGGGATCCGGGTGCAATCTCTGAACCTCTGGCGGTACATCTCGGGTGTGAGGCCGTAGCGGGTGAGGAGGGCAGCCTTCATGTGGTCGTAGGACGACATTTGGTGATCTGGGAGCTGCAGTAGGGCATCGCGCCCCTCGTTGATAAACCTCCCCCAGAGTCCGGCTCCCCAATCACTCCGGTCGATCCGGTGGGAGGTCATGGCGATCTCGTAGGCTTTAAACCACTGTTGTATGTCGTCTTCTCGGACATTCTCGCGGACAACATCCTTGGGGATGTGGACTTTTTTCTCGATTGGCCCCGGGGTGTGTGGTCGCTCAGGCACCCCCAGTTCTTTATTCTGTTTCCGAAGTTCTATTTCCGCCAGTTTGCGCTCGTGCTCGAGCGTTATTTTTTTCTCCTCCAGCTCTCTCTGTCTCTGCTTCTCTTCTCGTTCATCTCGGAGCCGCATGTGCTCGAGGTTGAGTTTCTGTTCAGCTAACTTGAGTTCCCCATCCATCTTGAGTCGTGCCATTTCCAACTCGTGCAATCTGGTTCTTTCTCTTTCTCGGATCTCCTCCTGCGAGAGGCCCGTTCCCCGCTCCTCGGGAGCCGTGGCGTTCCCCTCTGGTGTGATGCTGCTTTGGTCGGAGGGTCCGGCGACCCCCGTTTCTGTCCACGACTCTAGGGCGTGCTTTAGATCATCTTTGGTACTCAGGCCGGTGGTAGCGATGCCAAGTTCTATGCAGAATTGTCTCAGTTCGCGGTGGTTGTATTCTTCTAATTTATCCATTTGGAATTTCTCGGTGGAGTTGCTATCTTTGGCTGACATCGTGTTGTTGTCGTGGGGTGAGCTACTCTCTGTACGATTACGCGTTGATTCGGATCGCGCCGCTGGCCACCAATGTTAGAAAGGATAGCCGGACCGGGAGGGTCGGCCGGGGTCAGGAGGAGAGGTCTCCGGGGAGAGCCGTCTCCAGCGATCGTACAGACAAGTAACTTCCCCCCCACAGACAGATACCACACACGGATAAGGTTCAGAGTTCTTTATAAGCACTTCTTAAGGTACGGTTGAATGGTACAAGGAGGTCTGGACTCAGGGGTCCCCTCGATTCAAGTCTCTCAAAGCAGGGTAAGGGGTAGCGGGACAGTCTGTCTACCAGTCAGGTAGTTTGGATGAGATGATGTTTAGCTCACAATCCTCGAGCTTAGTTGGTACGGGCCGCGGCAGCGCCAGCAGGTCCCGGAAAGATGGTCGATGTACGGTCCGCGGCAGCGCCAGCAGGTCCCGGTGAGGATGGTCGTTACAACGGGCCGCGGCAGTACCAGCAGGTCCCGGGAAGATGGTCGATGTACGGTCCGCGGCAGCGCCAGCAGGTCCCGGTGAGGATGGTCGTTACAACGGGCCGCGGCAGCGCCAGCAGGTCCCGACGAGGATGGATGTTGTAGAAGGCCGCGGCAGCGCCAGCAGGCAGGACGATGGTTCACAAGAGCGGGCTACGGCAGCGCCAGTAGTCCGTCAAGGCTGAGTTCTCTCGGTGTCTCTCGACTCCAGGATACAACTGCCTTCCTGCTCCGGAGTTGCCCCAGTTATAGGGCAGGCGCTCTTTGATGTCCGGACCCTCGCACTTGGAGGTCGGAGGGCCCGGGATGAAGGTGTCCAGACAACCAGCAGGGGGTGGAGCCCGCGCCTGGGGGAGCTGGAGGCGATCGGCACCTGGCGGGGGAAGAGCTCTTGACACTTCGTCCTCCCATTGACCTGCCAAGTGGTCCACTCACCTCCCGGGTGGATGGTGGTGCCGGGATGTCGGGGCCGGCCAGGCCCGGGGTTAGGGTCGGGGCGAGGCCACGCGGCCTCGTGGTGCAGGGCCCAAGATGGCGGCTTGAACCAGCCGGGGGAGCCGGTGGGGCTGGGCCCCGTGATGAGTAGAGGTCCGAGGGCAGAAGATCCGTCGGGAGACGGGGTACAGGTGCTTTTCGTGGGTTATGCCTGGTGGGCCTGAGCTCGGGCCCTGTCGTGCGGGGAGGGAGCAAGCCCTTCGTGTGGCCTGTCCAACAATGCCCATCTGCCAAAACCGAGGGTCATCACAATTCGGGCTGCGCGGTTACTAGTGATGTGCACATCAACAAGTCCCTACTCCGCAAGCTCCAGACTATACAGAACACCGCCGCCAGACTCGTTCTCGGGGTCCCTCGACGTGAACACATCAGCCAACACCTACGCAAGCTCCAATGGCTCCCCATCGAGAAAAGAGTCACCTTCAAGATACTCACCTACGCCTACAAATGTCTACACAACTCCTGACCCCAATACCTCAACAACAGATTTACCCTCCACGTGCCCAAATGCAACCTCTGCTCCACCAATCTCCTCATCACTGACACACCGCGCATCCGCAGGGGCAGAGCAGGGGAAAGATCATTCTCCTAAATCGCGGCCAAGACCTGGAACGAGCTCCCCACCGACATCAGACGTGCCCCCTCCCTGAACACCTTCAGGACGGTGCTGAAGACCTGGCTCTGCGATTAATAGGGACTGCTGACACCCCCCTCCCCCCTCAGCGCCTTAAAACCTGTCACGGGTGAGTAGTGCACTTATATTTCCCCTGATTGATTGATTCATTCATTAGGTCTCGGGCAATCACATTTCGCCCCACCGGGTCTGTCACAGTCTGTATTGGGAGATATTTCAATCCTTTTTTCAAGTATTGGGGCTCCTCGACAGTACTTAGAATATCTGCAAAATATCTGTGCACCTCTGGCCACGTTTCTAGCTCTCTCTCCTACCACATGCTTTTCCTGCAGCAATAACATATCTACACTATGTTTCATGTTGTGTTGTCCGTGGGGCATTTCGGCCTCTTATGTGTCATTTCAAGAATATAATCAGAGGAGGTCCATTTCTTTCCTTGTCAGCATATTGAACGATATCTTTGTAATTTGATGCCAGTCAATGCATTTCTTGATATGGCTATAATTCATTACAAAACTCCACTTTGTAACTCCATAACTATCCCCTCTCCCCCCTCCCACACTGAATCCCAACTTTCCAGCAGATATCCCCAGTTCACTTCAAACTCAAGAGCCCAGGTACTCACCACCTCCCACGCAGTGTACCATTCAAGAAAGCATATACGCCTGGGGGGGCCAAGCGAGTGATTCTCAGTTCCGTGGTGCTTAAAGTCATAGTCTCAAAAACAAAAGAGAAAGGAAGAAAAAAATCAACCTTCCCATATTAAAAAATTGGATGTTTGTGTTTCATCTTCCTTTGCGTGACAGAGCGCGTCCCATTATGGTGTTAATCCTATATCATGTCACTGCTGCCCCACCCTTGTTAAATATATTGCGTGTGATTCGCAAAGGTAAACGTACATCTTTGTGTAAGTTTATTCTTTTTTGGTATTCACGAATCTGCGTTTAATAGTAAATTTAAGAGTGTGGTGACTCTGCAGTTGGAATGTAGAATGCCACATATAGATAGAGAGGACATGGCTATCTTTTTATGTGTGGAGTTCTCCGTAACGATTGCGGAGTCTCCCCACTCATAAACTTACTAATAAAATGCAGTTTTGTGAATACTGAAAAAGTGTAAAATTACACAAACGTGTAAGTCCTTTGTGAATCAGGCCAAGTGTGTTTTTGTCGGTACTGTTGAATCTACAATTTCATACAGTATTCTGATACGCCCATCAATCACATTACAAAGTGACCTACAATAATAGTCACATGACCTGTCTATTAGGTCAATTACTGGGCCACTTGTCACTCAATATCATAGTCTTTGACTCTCTTCAACATTGTCATCTCTGCGGTCATTGTTTTTTTTTTTTGCCTTTTTTTTTAGAACCGCAGCTGCCATTTGTTGATCAGAAAAACGTCAACTTTGCTGTTCATATGAAAGCGCAATCTCGATAAGCATAGCATTGCGTATTGGACATTCCAGGAAGCTCAGCTCCCTTTGAGCTTCCTGGACTCCCTGTGTGTGGTTAGAATATATTCCAGTCTGGTCCATCATGGCCGCTGTCCTTCATATCCCTTGCCAGGGTAATAAGTTTACCTCTGTCCTGATAATTAAGAAGTGTAGCTAGTATAGACCATGGTGGGATGCAGGAATGGGTCTGGAACCCTGATTTTAGGTTGCTCCTTCCACAACAAACCCTGATAACAGGTTATCACATCCAAAAACTGAGACTAGTAGCTTCTCAACAAAGCCCTCAATACTTCCCAAGCCTGCTGATTCTGGTAATTCAGTGATTCTCAAATTGATCCTGTGGGAACTTGCCTCCATATCTTCACCTTTTCTTGTGAGCCGGTCAATTTCTTCATCCATTTTCTTCGGTTTTACTTTTAGCCATTGCACTCAGGGTGTCTTCTGACTCCAAAGTGCAATGTTCCACATCTGTTTTGCATGACTCATGCCTTTCCAGTTTCTCATTCATTGTGCCTAATCTCTGAGCTAATTTTGTTATTGGTTTTAGCGATTTTAGCAAGGTTTCTATTCATTTCCAAGACCAGTGCACAAACTTCAGGGGTGGGTGGAATTAGTGGAGTTTCATTCTGCTTAATGATGCGGAATTACATTAAAATTCTGTGAGATTCTATGGAATTCTCCTGCATGGTGAAGTGTGCATTTGGTGCTATTTTCTAGGCTTGGGAGGAGTTCGTGGAGTTCTATGGAACTCCACACAGTGACAAAAAAACTCTGCCACGCTACGTGGAGTTCCGCAAGTGATGGAGTGCATTACGTTGCGCTGTTCAAGAGGATTTTTAGCACCAGCTGTTTGTCTCGCACTGTAAAATCAGCGCAAATGGCACCATGCGCAGCCCATTAGTGTGCTGCTTGTTATGTTATGTTATGTTATGTTATGTTATGTTATGTTATGTTATGTTATGTTAGCTAGCCTTCTAACGCGCACAGCTACTCCGAGGAGTGTCCCGGCGCGAGCAAAGGAAAACTGAAGGCATAACCAGAAACTCAAACAAAAAGATGAGTTTTTAACAATTTTTTGAAAGCTACTGGATCTTCCATACTGCGAAGCGCCAGCGGTAGAGCATTCCAAGCCCGGGCCGCAAGAACGGCCAGGGAGGCACCACCTAGTCAGTGCCGGTGGAAACAAGGAACCTTTGCCATCCTGAGTGCCGAAGAGCGCAGTAGCCTCCCTGGAACGTAAAAGGAGAACCGTTTCTGCAGATAAAGTGGCCCCAGGCCGTGAAGAGCACGGCAGGCAATAGTCAGAGATTTAAACAACACTCGCGCCCTCACAGGAAGCCAATGGAGAGAGCGAAGATAACCTCGCACACTATTCCTTAAGGGAATCTCTCCCAGAAGGCGGGCCGCCGCATTCTGTACCACTTGGAGTTTATTAAGGGAATAGGCCGGGATCCCCACATACAGTGCATTGGCATAATCCAAGCGGGACAGAATGAGCGCACGTACCACTGATTCTTTCGCCGCCTGAGGAAGGAGTGGAAGAAATCTTCTCAGGACTCTAAGGAGGCCAAAACAGCATCCCGCGAGTCTCTTAACTTGAATTGTAAAAGAGAGATTATCTTCAAACCACACTCTAAGGTTCTTTGCCACACAGCAGTTAGACAATGGGGGTGGAAACTCCGATGGCCAGATCGTATCTCTGAACCCAAGGGGGAAATTACCAAACAAAAGTACCTCAGACTTATCTTCATTACATTTTAATTGGGCCTTCGCAAGCCACTTGAAAACCGAAGATAGGCAAAGCTGAACAGGGGCCACGGCATTCTCATTTTTATCCCAAGTAAAACGTAACTGGGTGTCGTCGGCATATGCGATCACCTTAGCCCCCAAATCCTCCGCCAATATGACTAGAGGAGTAAGATAGATGTTAAACAAAAGGGGGCTAAGGGATGATCCCTGTGGTACCCCCATGGAGACCCGCTGAGGTAAGGATGCAGCTGGAGGAAGCCATACTTGCTGAACCCGGCCCTCCAAAAAGGATTTAATCCAACCCCAGGCTGATCCAGAGACGCCAATCTCAGCAAGTCTGTCCAGCAATAAAGAATGGGGGACCATATCAAAAGCAGCCGACAGGTCGAGCAACACTAAGACTGCTCTCCCGCCGGTATCGAGACAGTCCCGAATCGCCTCAGTCACTTCTACCAGCGCCCCTTCCGTGCTGTAAGAGGAGCGAAAACCCGACTGAGCCGGATGCAAGAGCCCTTCCCTCTCCACAAACTCAGACAGTTGTCCGTTCACTATCTGCTTCTTTCTACCACTTGAATAGAAGTACTTCCCAAGCAGCAGCTTCTTCAACGCGAACTGAAGGTTTCTTAACGAGAGCGGTAGCAACCATCCTCACCGCCAACGTTGAGAAATCTCGCTGGGAGGTGTTCTACAGTTGAATTTTCCATGCTCGCCAACTTAACGTTGGCGAGCACGAGCGAGGAAAACAACGCCGCTCCGCTATGTGGGTGGATTTTGGGGAATTCTACGTGCTACGTGGAGTGCAGAAAACACCTGCAAACTCCGCGAATGGAGCGGGGTTTATTTATTTATTTAAAACATTTGTATAGCGCATCTGTCACCTAGCAGGTATCCTGGCGCTGAGAAAGTTGCTCCTAAGGTGGAAAGTGATGGGAAACTGAGAACGGTTTGCCAGAGAAGTAGTTAAGGGAAAAGCCAGGTTTTAATCCGCTTTCTGAATGGAAGGAGTTGCGATGTTTGGCGGATGTCGACAGGCAAACTATTCCAAAGTTTTGCGGCTGCCACTCTGAAGGATCTTCCCCCTGTCCTGACCTTGTTGAATCTTGGTACAGTGACAAGGCAGGCTGAGGCTGAGCGGAGAGTTCTGGTAGGGGTGTACCAGGTGAACATGGTTTGCAGGGATCTAGGCCCAACTCTGTGTAGTGCTTTAAAAGCAAGACAGAGTGCTTTGAAAGCTACTCGCTGCTTCAGAGGGAGCCAGTGCAGCTCGGCTAAAGCTGCTGTGGCCGAGGATCTTCTGGTCCAGCCAAGGGCTAGTTTGGCGGCGGCCGTCTGGACTCTTTGGAGTCGGTCTAACAGTACAGCTGGGGACTCAAGCAGCAATGCGTTGCAATAGTCAAGGCGACTAAGAATGGTACACCTGACTATTAACGCTCGGGCCTGTGCGGGAAGAAGTGGCATGATCTTGCGTAAAGAACGCAGTAAGGCCGAGCAGGTGGACACTGTTTTCGCGACCTGCGTTTCCATGCTAAGCTTGTTGTCCATCATGACACCTAGGTTGTGGACAGTGGTGACCGGCTGTGGTTTTTCCGGGGCTTCCGGGGGCCAAAATTCGGTAGGGAACAGGCGAGGAATCCGGCTTCCAGCGCAAAACAGGACCTCGGTTTTGGAGGAGTTGAATTGCAGGGAGTTTTTATGCAGCCAACCAGCTGTGTCTCTCAGGAAGTCGTGAAACGATTCTAGAGGGATCGATTCTTCCCCCTCCCAGGAGAGGATGAGCTGGGTGTCATCTGCGTAGTTAATAGCTTTTAGCCTATGGGATTTAATTAATGTGACTAAAGGTTTAAGGTAAACGTTAAAAAGGATGGGGCTGATTCTGCCCAGGCCTTCTATTTCCATGGGACTAAAGGCACCCTTGGATCCCAAAAAATATATGAGGGTGCATTTTGAGCTCTGGAAATATCGAGTGCTATACAGTGATTTCTAAAGTTTAGAAACCACTGCATATATCACCCAATGCTCTTCCAATACTCTGCAGTGATTACAAGTTAATTACTCCAGAGTATTCAAGGGCGCCGAGAAGTGTGCAATGGTTTCTAAACTTTAGAAACCACTGCATACTTTAATTCTGCAATTAATGTAATTAATCAAGTAATTCCGCATTACAAGGGTGATGCAGAATTACTAAAATTCCACTGACTCTGCCAGCGTAATTGAAACCTTTGCCTAACAAACTCCCTCGTTAGTATTAAGTTTCACCTGCCCTTCTGCAGACATGTTTGCATCGGGTTCAGAGGACTTACGTTATTTGTGTAGTCTAAAGAGTAAATTGTCTTGTTTCGGATCACCTTTCACGATGTTCATTTGTCTCTGTGAAACTCACCGGGTGTCAAATGTGCATTCATAATATGTGGGACTTACTCTGTTTTCTGATTTGTGCCAGATTAAGACCCTTCGTGGGTACACATGTACAACCCCCCCAGTCTGACAGCATCCCTCTTTGGGTAGTGCCGCCTGTTAGGGAGCGCCTCGCCGTTGTACGCCCTGTTTATGGCACTTGAATGAGCGCAGGGCTTCGGAGCAGGGTAAACCAGCCACTCCCCATCAATGCCCTCATGGTAACCCCTGCACTAGGCCCACTCCGGTAACTCCACAGATCATAATTACTCACACCACAAATACATGAGGCACGGGTCATGTCTGGAATTGTAGGCCACAGTTTGTTTAGCCTGCATGATAAGACCGACGTGCCCTTTGACATGGGCCATGCATCATTTGACAGGGGCCGCCATAAATCACGCCCTGTCATAAATCCATCACTGCACTGGTTAGTGGTAATCTCCTCATGAATCATTTCTCTCAAAATCATTGGCAAGTCGTAAATCATGCTTCAACTTGGGAGGTGTGTAGAGTTCACGGTGCTGGGATTCCCTCTGTCTGCGAGGGTGTGACTTCTCAACTCAACTCGCTGCCTTCTCTGTGCATTTGTACCTCCGATCGGTCTGGGCTGCAAGTGCCGCGCTCCGTGTACTCTGCCTTTCAGCTGACTTACCCTGCTGTAAGGCATCCTCAGGTAAGTAGCCTCCGTCCGCCACCCTGCCTGGACGGGGTGTGGCCTTTCACCAACGCCTGCCCCCCGTCCTTACAGGCTGCCTCCTTACCCTGCAGTGCGACATTGTCTCAGGGTGGGCGTCAGTGTCTGTGCTCTATTAATGAGCATACTGTGGGGCAGTGCTGCTTATACCCCCACCTTTGTCTTTGTTGCCCCCTCATAGGGCAATTTGAACAATACCTGATTGGTCCGCGGTGGTTCGCACCTTCTTTCTCTCTTGTGGCGCTCACCTGGCTACCCCATTTCCTGTGTGGGGGTGAGAGAAGATGTTTCGCCCCCAAAACTAGATTCCCGGGCACTGGGCGTCCATTAAGGGGCCAGCCCTCTTTGCCCTCTTTCAGGGCGGTCTGTGCCATAGCTCACACACAGTCCCTGTGTTGGCTTCCTTCCTCATGCACAAGATTTGGAGAACCACTGGACGTACTTTTTGCACTCAGGGGTGTAGTGGGTGCCCGCCCGTTCTCCCCCTCTCCTCACCCCCATAATATGTTCTCCCTCCGGTCAGATTGCTTCCAGCAGTTTCTGCTTCCAGCCGAAGGTGACCGAGTGCCTGGCTGCCTCTCCCCCACCCCACCTCTGGGAGCACACCCGCCCCATCATTGTGCTTTATTTGGTTGCGGCTGCTTCTCCCGACGCTGCTCTGAGCTGGCTTCTCTTTGGCACCCGCAGGGGTGAGAGCAGGACAAGGGTCATCGGGCGCTCTCCGTCTTCAGGGGCCTCGGGACACTTCGGACTCTCTGGTTATGAGCAGCTCGCCATGTTTGGGCCACTGCGAGTGCTCAGGTGTGGCCATCCTCGGCAGGCTCTCTAGCGCCCCCAGTGGGTGCAGCTTTAATCTCACTGCACTTTTTATTAATTATGTTATTGTCCAACATACATACACAATTAGAAGCCGATTAAGTAGCTTACACCAGCTAAGAATTCAACACAATGTGTTTTTGGTCACTGAACTAGCATTAAAAGGAGTGTGTGTGTGTCTGACGTGTGTGCCTGTGTGCGAGTATATGTGTGTGCGGGTGTGTGTTTGTGCATTTATTTTTAATCTTACTCACTACTTAATTCTGTTTATTCTGTTTATAGTACAACATACAGGCAGAATTGGAATTCAGCTGAGAGTTTAGCGCCTCGGTGAAGTATTTAACACGCTGTTGTCCTCAGGGGACAAGTCCTATATAAAGAAGTGGGGGGACTGACCAAGTAAGACAGTATGCAAATGACCTCATGACGTCACGACGTAGCGCTATAAAAGAAATAAAATTGTGCTATATAAATTATTTGTGTAAATACTGGGACAGACCACCCTATCTGACAGTCCTACAGTGTCTGCATTTATATACAAGGACATGCCTCTCTTAAGTACCTGTGAAGAGAAGGCAAGCTGTGTGCCTTTGTTTCCCTCTGCGGCATTTACATTTAAGTGTGAGATTCCAGGCGGCCCCCAGTCAGCACATATTAACAGAAGGAGGCCGGATGACCCCTTACCTTCGGCCCAGCTGGAGGTGAAAAAAAAGTCTCCCTCGCTGCCTGCACAGTGCTGCTGGGAATGGAAAGCAGACAACGTGCAGGCGCTGCTGAATGTGTCTCGGTGCCTTACACCGGGACAAGTTCAACATATTTCTGTGGGGCCTAACTACTTGGCTAGGGGGACGGCGTCGACCCTGTGAAAATAGTGGGTGGATGCCTTACCTGCGCGTACCCCCGACTCGTGCCCTGGTCCCTTAACTGGCATTAACTCACTGTAATACTTGTAGCTGCAGGTGGTAAGTGTGCCTCGAAGTGGCAGCAGTTTTTGACATGCTCACACCTGGGATACAGGCCCAGGTCGCTGCCTGACTCAGGATCTAGAGTAGGGGCCCCTGCCGACAGGGGTCCCGCGCCATGGAGGTGGTACCGCAGTAAGATAGGACGATACATCTGGTACTGCTTGGGGACTATTGTAATACTTGTAGCTGCAGTTGGTAAGTGTGCCTCGAAGTGGCAGCAGTTTTCGACATGCTCACACCTGGGATACAGGCCCAGCTCGCATGCCTGACTCAGGGCCCCTGCAGGCAGGGGTCATGCGCCATGGAGGTGGTACCGCAGTAAGATAGGACGATACTTGGGGACTGTTGTAATACTTGTAATACTTGTAGCTGCAGGTGGTAAGTGTGCCTCGAAGTGGCAGCAGTTTTCAACATGCTCCCACCTGGGATACAGGCCCAGGTCGCTGCCTGACTCAGGGTCTAGAGTAGGGGCCCCTGCCGACAGGGGTCATGCGCCATGGAGGTGGTACCGCAGTAAGATAGGACGATACATCTGGTACTGCTTGGGGACTGTTGTAATACTTGTAGCTGCAGGTGGTATGTGTGCCTCGAAGTAGCAGCAGTTTTCGACATGCTCCCACCTGGGATACAGGCCCAGGTCGCTGCCTGACTCAGGGTCTAGAGTAGGGGCCCCTGCCGACAGGGGTCATGCGCCATGGAGGTGGTACCGCAGTAAGATAGGACGATACTTGGGGACTGTTGTAATACTTGTAATACTTTTAGCTGCAGGTGGTAAGTGTGCCTCGAAGTGGCAGCAGTTTTCGACATGCTCACACCTGGGATACAGGCCCAGCTCGCAGCCTGACTCAGGGTCTAGAGTAGGGGCCCCTGCCGACAGGGGCCACGCGCCGTGGAGGTGGTACCGCAGTAAGACAGGACGATGCTTCTGGTACTGCTTGGGGACTGGTAAAGGAGGTCCTTCCTGTGAGAGCTGCTCATCGCTGGCCTCGTGCCCTGGACAGAATGACGTCAGGGGCGCTCGCCGCAGCTGGTAAATACAAGGAGACAGCAGGCGCATCTTGTGTGTTCAGAGATCAGTCCCTGGCTGATGATGTCACAGCAGGAACAGCCCCTGAGCACCAACATCTCTCCTCTTCCCCAACTCACCTGAGCCAACCACAGCCGAGCTACCCCAGGATTGGATAGTACCATCTTGTTGGAGGGGCCGGGGGCCGTTGGTGCATGGGGTTAAGACTGAGACGAGAGGTGGAGGATGTGGTGAGTTGTTAAACATGTTGCCTGGGCCAATAAAACATATTAAAGGCAGTTTTACCTGAATAGCTGGCGACAAGTGCTGTTTGCACGGCCTCAACACAGACAGCCCATGTGCCCCTCTGAAGGTTGGCATAATGGGCGTGGGTTAAACTCACTGATGCCGAAGGCCAGATCAGGTATCTAGGCTTATGACGTAATGCGCAGTAACATATTGCATGCTGGGAAGTGTGAGACACTGCCTAGAAAGAGAACAGCAAATCCCAGAATATATTCCAGTCGAGGCTAAAAAGGTAGGTGCATAAACAACAGTTGATGGACAGAATGCAGAACAATGTCATACATTCATCCCAGTACAGAGATCTGGGCCTAAATCCATAGTTTTTTTGCTCACCATGCCATTCCAGTTTGAACCCAGCCATATGCAAATTAGTCTTGACCCTGTGCCTCATGGGAACAGTCCAGCCCGAACTGCCAAACCAGGTCCTCCCTGGACTGGAAACAAGCATCCTAGGACTGGTTTCGGGGCTTCACCCCTCTTCAGCCAGGATAGCTTGATTCCAGTAGCATGGAGAGCACGGGACTTACGTCTGAGCCTATCCGTCCCACTCGTGGTGACAAATGCAAAAACAACAGTTGATGGACAGAATGCAGAACAATGTCATACATTCACCCCAGTACAGAGATCTGGGCCTAAATCCATCGTTTTTTGCTCACCATACCATTCCAGTTTGAAACCAGCCATATGCAAATCAGTCTGGACCCTGTGCCTCATGGGAACAGTCCAGCCCGAACTGCCAAGCCAGGTCCTCCCTGGACTGGAAACAAGCATCCTAGGACCAGTTTCGGGGTTTCATCTCTCTTCAGCCAGGATAGCTTGATTCCAGTGGCATGGAGAGCACGGGACTTACGTCTGAGCATACCCGTCCCACTCGTGGTGACAAATGCAAAAACAACAGTTGATGGACAGAATGCAGAACAATGTCATACATTCATCCCAGTACAGAGATCTGGGCCTAAATCCATCGTTTTTTGCTCACCATACCATTCCAGTTTGAAACCAGCCATATGCAAATCAGTCTGGACCCTGTGCCTCATGGGAACAGTCCAGCCCGAACTGCCAAGCCAGGTCCTCCCTGGACTGGAAACAAGCATCCTAGGACCAGTTTCGGGGTTTCATCTCTCTTCAGCCAGGATAGCTTGATTCCAGTGGCATGGAGAGCACGGGACTTACGTCTGAGCCTATCCGTCCCACTCGTGGTGACAAATGCAAAAACAACAGTTGATGGACAGAATGCAGAACAATGTCATACATTCACCCCAGTACAGAGATCTGGGCCTAAATCCATCGTTTTTTGCTCACCATGCCATTCCAGTTTGAACCCAGCCATATGCAAATTAGTCTTGACCCTGTGCCTCATGGGAACAGTCCAGCCCGAACTGCCAAACCAGGTCCTCCCTGGACTGGAAACAAGCATCCTAGGACTGGTTTCGGGGCTTCACCCCTCTTCAGCCAGGATAGCTTGATTCCAGTAGCATGGAGAGCACGGGACTTACGTCTGAGCCTATCCGTCCCACTCGTGGTGACAAATGCAAAAACAACAGTTGATGGACAGAATGCAGAACAATGTCATACATTCACCCCAGTACAGAGATCTGGGCCTAAATCCATCGTTTTTTGCTCACCATACCATTCCAGTTTGAAACCAGCCATATGCAAATCAGTCTGGACCCTGTGCCTCATGGGAACAGTCCAGCCCGAACTGCCAAGCCAGGTCCTCCCTGGACTGGAAACAAGCATCCTAGGACCAGTTTCGGGGTTTCATCTCTCTTCAGCCAGGATAGCTTGATTCCAGTGGCATGGAGAGCACGGGACTTACGTCTGAGCATACCCGTCCCACTCGTGGTGACAAATGCAAAAACAACAGTTGATGGACAGAATGCAGAACAATGTCATACATTCATCCCAGTACAGAGATCTGGGCCTAAATCCATCGTTTTTTGCTCACCATACCATTCCAGTTTGAAACCAGCCATATGCAAATCAGTCTGGACCCTGTGCCTCATGGGAACAGTCCAGCCCGAACTGCCAAGCCAGGTCCTCCCTGGACTGGAAACAAGCATCCTAGGACCAGTTTCGGGGTTTCATCTCTCTTCAGACAGGATAGCTTGATTCCAGTGGCATGGAGAGCACGGGACTTACGTCTGAGCATACCCGTCCCACTCGTGGTGACAAATGCAAAAACAACAGTTGATGGACAGATTGCAGAAAAATGTCATACATTCACCCCAGTACAGAGATCTGAGCCTAAATCCATCGTTTTTTTGCTCACCATACCATTCCAGTTTGAACCCAGCCTTATGCAAATCAGTTTTGACCCTGTGCCTCATGGGTACAGTCCAGCCGGAACTGCCAAGCCAGGTCCTCCCTGGACTGGAAACAAGCATCCTAGGACCGGTTTCGGGGTTTCATCTCTCTTCAGCCAGGATAGCTTGATTCCAGTGGCATGGAGAGCACGGGACTTACGTCTAAGCATACCCGTCCCACTCGTGGTGACAAATGCAAAAACAACAGTTGATGGACAGAATGCAGAACAATGTCATACATTCACCCCAGTACAGAGATCTGGGCCTAAATCCATTGTTTTTTTGCTCACCATGCCATTCCAGCTTGAGCTCAGCCATATGCAAATCAGTCTTGACCCTGTGCCTCATGGGAACAGTCCAGCCCGAACCGCCAAGCCAGGTCCTCCCTGGACTGGAAACAAGCATCCTAGGACCGGTAGGTGCCACAGGCAGTCCGATTTATAAGCTTGTGTACGGGGTATTATAACTATAAATTCCCATGGTAGGAATATGTAAACCAACCAATCAATTTCTTTAAACAGTTATACTGCAGTGGCAGACATGTGGCATTTCCTTGACCATGTAACATTAGAACTCGCTCATTATGATTTGTGAGTCATAGATTAATGCAGTTGTTAGTTCATTAAAATCAATAAAGTGCCATGGTGTATCTGTAGATATGTTTATATTTGGGCCAATCACAGCAGGGCTAATAACAATCAAATCCTTACAGATTGGAAGCCCTGGATGTGGTCTCATGCTCAGGGAAAGGATGCAGAACTGCGGGCTTACAAAACCGTACCAAGCACGGAGACCACTACTGGTCCATCAAGCTTTCCGCACACAAAGTGCTCCAATCCATCATGGACAAGTGAAATCTCGCAAGATTACACTAAGGGTGGGCGAAGTTGGCAAAGTACTACTACTCATCCTTCTTAATAAAACAGAAACCTCACATAACTTTCGTAAAACAACAATTAACTCTATCTTTACATGCTAAAACGCATATAGTCATCTAAAAAAAAAAAATAATAAATATAGGACGCACTGAGAAGGGTGATTGTTGGAAGGCGTTCCCCGGGGAGGCTGCGGAATGCGTTCCCGACCACCCGGAGGCCCACCTTACCCAGAGTTAGGCCGAGCAAGAGCAGGGAGGCCCTTCCTGGAAGGGTCTCGTACCTAGGATCGCACACGCTGCGCTTACTCTCTCTTCGGATAGAGGGACACCACACAGTAATTCGTTGTAAGACAATATGCTTTTATCGGTGGTTGTCAGGGATCTTTATAATCCGACAGGCAGGTGCAGAATTAATGCCACAAGCGGCAGCGATCTCGTGAGGAGGGAAATGGTAGCGGGACAGTCTTTGAATCAGTGTCTCTGCGAGGTATCCGGCGCACAGCTCTCAATCCTCGAGCTGAGGGGATGTTGCTTCTCTCGGCAATCTCTGCCGATTCTCTTGGAGGAGCGGGCCGCGAGTCACTCAGCAGGCACCGGAGGGTCGTAGTTCAGGGAGCCGCGACGGCGTCAGCAGGGCTCAGATGGTTCAGAATTCGGGGAGCCGCGACGGCGTCAGCAGGGCTCAGATGGTTCGGAGTTCGGGGAGCCGCGACGGCGTCAGCAGGGCTCAGATGGTTCAGAGTTCGGGGAGCCGCGACAGCGTCAGCAGGGCTCAGATGGTTCAGAGTTCGGGGAGCCGCAACAGCGTCTGCAGGGCTCAGGTGGTTCAGAGTTCGGGTAGCGTTCTTCTGTTCGGTGAGCGATCGAGCCACGACCAGGTCAGCAGGCTCTCGTCAGTCCAGGTCTTCTCTGCCCCCGTCCCTTCAGCACCCCTTGTTATACTCCCCCTCCTCTTTGAAGTCCGGAGTCCTCGCGGAGAGGGGTCTGGTGCCTGGGGGGCGGTGTGACGGGGTTTCCTGTCGCTCGGCCCTTTGATCTGTCCAGGTGGGTCTGAGAGGGACTCCAGACACCCAGCAGGCGAGGCGCCCGCTCACCGGGGGCCTGGTGGTCGATCGAAACCTCCCTCGGGGGAGAGACCAGAGGTGTGACAGGGTCGGCGCCTCTCGGTCTGGTTTGGGGGGGGGTTTTGTTCTCCCTCGGCCGGGCATGCGTGTTGGGGATCTGGTCGGCCCTCGGGATGTTGGCCCACGGGAGCCGGAAGGCCGTGTCCACGAGGTTCGGCGTGGTTGTAGGGTAACTTGCTGGTCGGGAGGGCCCACGCCACGAGGCCGGTCTCACAGTGATGATTTTGGGGTCCTGCCTAACCTAGGGAGAGAACCAAGCAGATGCCTTGAACACAAAGAGCACATCATGCTGAAATGATTCCGTGGTGGTCCCATCCTCCTAGGACCACCCCAAGCAAGTTATAGGCAAAAATACAATCCCAACCAAAGGCCCAGCAAAGCATTATGGGACGAGATTCTAGAGTGCAGTGAATATTATAGTATCCAATATCAAAACATTTCTCAAGTGGCAGGGGCCGGCTTAGCTGAGAGTTAATACTATAATGTTCACTGCACTCTAGAATCTCATCCCATAATGCTTTGCTGGGCCTTTGGTTGGCATTGGATTTTTGCCCATAACTGTGCTTGGGGTGGTCCTAGGAGGATGGGACCACCGAATCGTTCAGCATGATATGCTCTTTGTTTTCAAGACATCTGCTTGGTCCTCTCCCTAGGTTAGGGGGGACCCCAAAATCATTACCTCTCTCATTGCCTGATATTTTTCAAAGCTCACTTTTGTGAATTGGTTATATAATTTTTAATATGTAAAGGTAAAGTTGTTTTATCAGAGGGTTGTGGGTGCAGCAGCTAACTCTGCTATGTGGTGTAGTCGGAGTTCATTGCCCACGGTTAGATTACCCAGGATTGAACAGAATTTTCTTCTCATATCCTCGCTCCGGGTCGCAAGCACCATTGAGCAAAGGAAGTTGAGCAAATTAATCCATACGATGAACTGCTGCTTGCTGGGGAATCTGTTTTCTACACTCCCAACATCAGCCCCTGAGGGTCCATGCCAGACTCCCTTCACCTCCTCGACCTCCTGAGTCTTCCTGTACCCACACTCACTTTGCAGCCCCTGAGGGTCCATGCTGGACTCCCATTCCCTCCTGATTCTCCATGGATCCACACTCACTATGCGCAGCCCCTGATGGGTCTATGCGGGGTTCCCATCATCTCCTCAGCCTCCTGAGTCTCCATGTACCCACTTTCACTGTGCACCAGCCGAGGGTCCATGCCGGACTCCCATCACCTCCTCGGCCTCCTGAGTCTCTATGCACCCACACTCACTATGCAGTCGCAGAGGGTCCAAGCCGGACTCCCATCACCTTCTTGACCTCCTGAGTCTCCATGCACTCACACTCACTGTGCAGCCGCCAAGGGTCCACGCCGGACTCCCATCACCTTCTTGACCTCCTGAGTCGCCATGCACCCACACTCACTGTGCAGCCCCTGAGGTTCCACACCGGACTACCATCACCTCCTCGGCCTCCTGAGTCTCCATGTACCCACACTCACTGTGCAGCCCCTGAGGGTCCACGCCAGACTCCAATCACCTCCTCGGCCTCCTGAGTGTCCATGTACTCACACTCACTGTGCAGCCAACGATTCACAACCGGAGTGCTGCTCTTGGGGCCACCTCCACAGCAGCCATTTTCCTCTCTGAGACGGTGGAGGAGGGACACTGAGTGAGACACAGACAGGAATCAGGGGCGGCAGCCGCTGCAGGACTGTGGCATGGAGGCTCTGGTGCTGGCAGCAGTAATGATGGCACTGGCATCATAGGGCTCCAGTCATTGATGTGATCAGCAGCAGTACCCCAATACAGCCTCCTGGCTCTAGCACAGGGTAATCTTGAACACATTCTACCCTGCCAGGGAGAAAGAGTAACCTCGACATCCCAACCCCCCTCCCCACCCACCCACCTACGGCCAAGAAGGCTCTAGTCCATCTCCAATCTAGGCCCAACCAACAGCACCTGCCTCCTCACTCTAGGACAGGAGGCGGTGCTCCTCCACCTCCCCATGCTCCCCAGTGCAAGGCCCTTTCTTAGTCTGTGCACTTTTCCCCATTACTGAACCCCAATATGTGTCCTCTTCCAACAAGCAGCCCACCTCCTTTCTGCAGCCTGCAGAACGCTGCATGTTTACAGCCCTGAAAGCCCCTGAGCAGCAGCCATCACCGTGAAGAGACGTCATCACAGTGCACCCCCCGAGGCCCTCGGAAGCACCCCACCTTCAGCTGCACCCCAGCAAAGGGCTGTCTTCATCTGTATCAATACCATATAGGAAATCCTTCACCGCGGGAAGGGCACACTCATGCAAGCACTCCCGTGCGAAGAATTTGCTTTATAAGGTCAACTTTTCATTTGTCGTTTTTCATAATAGTTTATTCACCAAAATGCTTCAATAGTGAAATATCCATCCTTTTACGTAATTATGATCTGCATTTCAAATTAACATCATAACGTGTGTGAGAATGCACTGTCAACTTCACAGGAATTTCAACCAAACCCCTTCTTCCGCACGCGCAGCACGCAGAAGTTTTTGGGAGAACGCTCATCCAGGGCTTTCACAGGAATTACCCCTGAAGAAGGGCTGGACCCGAAATGCATCGGGGTTTGGGTTGAAATTCCTGTGAAGTGAACAGTTGCTGCTGAAGGAAGGCTGATGACAGCCAAGTGCAGAGATCTCACACTTCAGCCAAGTGCAGAGATCTCACACTTCAGCCAAGTGCAGAGATCTCACACTTCAGCCAAGTGCAGAGATCTCACACGTCAGCCAATTGCAGAGATCTCACACTTCAGCCATGTGCAGAGATCTCACACTTCAGCCAAGTGCAGAGATCTCACACTTCAGCCAAGTGCAGAGATCTCACACGTCAGCCAATTGCAGAGATCTCACACTTCAGCCAAGTGCAGAGATCTCACACTTCAGCCAAGTGCAGAGATCTCACACTTCAGCCAAGTGCAGAGATCTCACACTTCAGCCAGGTGCAGAGATCTCACACTCAGCCAAGTGCAGAGATCTCACACTTCAGCCAAGTGCAGAGATCTCACACTTCAGCCAAGTGCAGAGCTCTCACACTTCACTGTGCTCCTGTTTTGGGTATGCCTGCTGTGAGCCAGCATCACTGCCACTGGCTGCGAGAGCACTTTGCACAAACGCTGTGTGAAGAAGAGGCAGAAAACATCATTTGAAAGAGAACCACACAACATGGTTCTGACGCCTTAGTCAGTGGATCCACAACCCCTGTCTGGAATATGTGTGCAGAAACCAGATTCAAATCACCCCACTTTGTTCCAGTTTCAAGTTGAATTGATTTGATTTGTGGTTTGTAAAGCGCTTAAATGCCCCGAGGTGTCTTTACGCTGCATCTGTCGTAAGGAAACATTTGCAGGACTGGTTGCTGAAAAGCCAGGTTTTAAGAGTTTCCTAGCAGGACACAAGATTGGGACTGGCCTTCAGATTCAAAGGTACAGAATTCCACAGCTTAGCATTTTACTGAATAAAACTTCTTCCTCCCGAAGCGGTACATTTATTCTTAGGGATCACCACAAGCCGGGAGACGCAGAAGCGAATAGGAAAGAACCAGGTTAGCATCCTTGACGAAAGTGTTACTACAGGGTGACCCTCTCCCTCCCGCGATACATACGATCCAAAACTGACCGGTGGACCAGAAAGGAATAAAAGGGCAAGTATACTCACTGCCCTAGCATACACAGGGGGGCAGCATGATATGTACATAGAAATGTAGCGTAATACGCTGAACGAACCGGGGAGGTATACAGTATCCCCCTGATGAAAGCCCTGGACGTATCTAGGCCTTAGAGTAGGGCTGAAACATGTTGTATTGACAAAGGGTCATAGGACCATCAAATCCCCCCAAAAACACATACATTGTAATTTTAACATCCCCGACTACTCCACTAATAAAGGGATACCTTGGGGCAGTTGTGGGAATTTTAATCTCTAGCTAAGCTTCCTGCTCTTTTTCTTATAAGAGCGCCCTGAAAGACGGTTGAGCCCACCCTGACCTTTAGGTGTCAGGATGAACCTGATGATGAAGTGTCATTGTGAAGACTAGTTTCCCCCGCTTCTCCTCCCTAAACTGATCACACCCGACATTTAAGGTAGGATACCTATAGGTTGGACGTATTCTCGGGGATCACCAGATGTTGGGATGTACATGATCTAAGCTTTCTTGGCAGAGAATACCAAATAAATCTGTCCGCAGGTAGCTTGGGCCTACATCGTGTAGTGCCTTAAACGCCATGCACAGCACCTTGTATTAAATACTTTTCTTTATGGGCGACCAGTGCAGTTTCACCGATGCATGTGAGGCGCATTAATATTTGGGACTTTCCAAGAGCAGCCGTGCTGACGCATTTTGCAGCATCAGCAGTTTGTGGAGGAATCTATTTGGGATGTTCAGGAAGAGAGCTTTGACAACATCCTCTTTGGATAAGGCCAGCGCCGTTACTACATTTTTCTGAAGATCCAACGGGATGAAAAGACATATCTTCCTGATAATTATCAAAATGAAGAAAACAGATGTTACGAGGGCATTGACTGGATCTTCGAAGGTTAATTTATTGTTAAAAACTATTCTCAAGTTCCTACCTTTCCTCACAGGAGTGGGCAATGAGCCCAGTTCCTGAGGCCATCAACTCGGAGACCAAAAGGAGGTGTCATTTCCCGGAAGAAGGACCTCTTTTTTCCCAGAGTTAAGTTTTAAACAATTGACTTTCACTCAGTTATCTATCGGTCCCATACAGTTGTTAAATCTGGTTGCTGTTTCCTCTGGATTGCTAGATACCAAGACCACTATTTGAGTGTCTTCGGCATTCAAGACAACAGAGAAGCCAAAAGATTTAATGAGCCTTGCCAGTGGGGTGACAAAAAGATTGAAAAGAGTGGGGCTCAATGAAGAGGCCTGCGGCACCCCACATGGCAGGCGAAAAGTTTCTTCTTAACCAAACAAGGCAGTGCTCCACAGAGAACTCGAAGAGCTTCTGTGATACAAGGTTTGTGTCCGCCGGGCAAGCCATTTCCCAGAGGTGAGGGGACATCACCAGAAATCTGCACTGTGTGCTGATGGAGCTGAGGGTCTGCCTAACGTGCCTAGAAGTCGGCCTCCATGAAATCAGGAAGGCATCTGCATGGGAACAGACTGTTAAGGAGGAGAAGCCGAGCATGTTCCAGATGTGGAGAGCAACCAGGAAAAGCTAACTTAAACGAGAGCGAAGCCCGCCAGAAGTGACATGTGCTGTGAGGGGGTCTCGCTGTCTTTCTGAGCAGCTCATGTGTGAATTGCACCAAGACGTTTGCAAGGGCAAGCATCACTGGGTCAACCAGAGGTTTGCCGTAAGTTCAGGAGACTGGTACTGCTGCTGATGCTGTGGGGGAGTGGAGCCACATCACTGCAGAAGAGGAAAAGCCCTGATTAAGCCAGAGAGAACATCTGCCGAAGACGCACCATCCTGGATGAAGCACCCCAGAGGCCGCAAGTGACATCCCTGACTTGGCCAGGGACCAGCCAAGGAAGGTGCCCCTGCCAAAGGCAGATAATGATGGGCAGGCCTGTAATGCCAACTTCATTCAGTGCTCCTTGATCTAATGTGATTTCACCACTGAAGCCCTTGCAGAAGTAAGTCTGCCATTGGAAGGTCGGGTTTGCGAACCGCACTCGATGCATCACTGGAACTGTAATCCCAACTAGCAGGTAAGAGTGAGGCTTAGCCTGCAACTGGAGAAAAAGAGTGGGAGGCTTATTTACAAGCCCAGTGCACCACTGGAACTTTACTTTTGATGTTTCGGTGGTGCACAGTGCAGACATGGCCACGGAAAGCCAACCTGCATGGCTTTACATGGCCTCATAGATCTGGTGTAGGGCAACGCAGCACAAGTTGCTGGGTTGCCTCACACTGCCTCGGGAGGTATTGCAGGGGGTGTTCCCACTCAATGCCCATGTTTGTTTTTTGACACATTTTTATATTTACAACATAGCGTAAATCTGGGAATGTGTCAAAACCCTCTGCTTCACCAGGGGTGGCGTAACAGTTGTTTTTTTGTGAAGGAAGGTATCCCTTCCTGCACAAAAACAATCTGATTTCAATGCAGGCGACCTTGTGCCATGGTGCAAGGGGACCTGCATGGGAGCAAGACAGCCATTTGTGCACCAGCGCAGTGTAAGAGGCCAGGAATGCGCCGTATCTCATATCTAGGTCACATTGCAGCCCTTTTCTTTTGACGCAGAGTAGCTCAGCAAAGTTACGTGCAGCACTGCCCTGCGTCAAATTGTTGTAAATGAGGCCCTAAAATGTGAGGACAAGTCTGTCCCGTGGACTTGAGACTTTTAGACAAGTAACTGCAAGGGTTAAAAAGATGCTGAACTGAGTTATGAGTTTGATCGGTGGGTACTTGAAGTAACCTGCGCTCAACCCGTTCCTATACGAAGCGTGTAGTGGGGTCTGTAGTCTCTAGAAATCTCTTACAGAAGGAGACAGAAGACCAGAAGAGGGATCAGTGCCTTAACTGAATATTGGAGCTAAGATAACAACCCTGTACTTACATTCCTATTGAACTGTAGTATTTAGTATTGCGCTGAAACTACTTCAGCTACTACTACTTTCTTTTTGCTAAAAGCGGACCCTGGGCTGCACAACGCTTATTATGCCTGCTGGTTGACTGCTGATTTCTGAGCTCTTGTCCCTCACACTAGTTCCCTGAGAAGTCTTGGATTTAGGGGAGAGAATGTGGCCAAACGGCTAGGGTGGTCTACCTCAGAGTTGGGGAACCGGGTTCGAGTCTCGGCAGGGACGCTGATCATTTCTGGGCAAATCACTTAATCTCCCCGTGCTTATCAAAAATGTATGTGTCCCTCTGTAACGTAACTGGTGCTCATGGAAAGCGCTCTGATACCTTCAGGTCTAGTTCACGCTATATAAAACTCCCCCAAAAAAATATTACTTGCTTGGGGCCTAACCTGGTCAGTAAGATGGGAGAGGAGGTTTCCAAAATCACACTGCCAAATAATGTTAAAGTAAATTATACAACTAGCAGGGGGCATGAGAGGGGCTTTAAGGGCGGTGGAAAGGGATAGGAATGCGGATTGGTAGGGGTAGGAAGTGAGAGAAACACAATATAGTGTAAAATATCCAACATTTGTTAGGACTTTCGCAACAAATGAGAGAGAATGTGTGTGCATTTTGTCTCTCTGTTTGTATGTGTGTGAAATCCGAAAGACCCTCACCATACCCAACTGAGAGCACTTGTATCCAACTATTTACCAGAAAATACATTAATTGTGGGGGGGGGGGTGTGACACCCCCAGCACCCCTCCTGAAGCCACGCCTCCGCTGCTCGCCCTCGCCGCCCTGAGAGGGAGGAGCGCAAAGCCCACACATCCCCCAGTTTGCAATATTCACAGTCCATTTCCACTTAAGATCAGCTTTTTCAATTGTAGCAGCAACATAATGTAATTTGTTCCCTTTAGCGCTTCAGGCTGACACAAATTTGACTAAATTCAAAACCTTTCTTTTTAGTAAGTAGTTCATTTTCTTCTGTTATATTCGGTCTTTAATTTAGTTTAGTTAGGGAACGAATTCTGGCCACAGCTGAATCAGCTCCTTTGAATTGCATTGATGAGGTCTCTTTTCGTTTTCAATATTTTATTTCTCCAAGGGTTGTTGAGTTGTTTGCTTCAACAGTGCCAAGAAGCTTTGCCCGTGTCACACTAAATAAATACACTTAGCACAACCTAACACCCGTTACTGAATGGGCAGCCCTCTCATTTCCTGCCCTCAAGCACATATTTTCAGTTTTCCACAAAAATTGAAGATTAGTTTCATGTTAGTAGTTGCTCCACTGTAATATTATACTCAGTCCTTCTTTTGTGTTGTTGACACTTGGCCATAGCAAAGGGCCATGGCTTGCTTTATAAACAATCTGCAAATGCTGCATGTTAATGAAGCGTGAATAAAACAAGCACTGGTCCTCAGCTACTGAAACTAGAAAAAGGGTGGACTAACCCCGTCCACAAAAAGGGTGGACGGGGTTGTAGTTTATGGTGAGAGAAATTTCCATTAGCCTCTCGCAATTCATGAACTTTCAGGAATTACACTCTACACAAAATATGCGTAATTTTGCAGATTACGTAAGTAGGAAATTTAGCACACTTTTTTGCCGCGGGGTACTGGTTGAAGCAAGATATATTTTGCTGGAAACTAGTTTGAGCAAAAATTGTATCGCCTTGGTCGCCTGGGACAGAAAATAGGCTTGGTCACCAAAATAAAAGTGGCCGCCAATAGCGAATCAGTCAGCAAAAAAGTGGCCAGGTTTGCAAATTGGGCTACTTTCCTACTTGTAAAGACCGCTGTATAAGTGTTTCGCAAGATATGTAAGACTGCATGGATTTGAGCTTACTGAAGATAATGTTTGTTTTAATACCAAGGAAAGTAGCTGCAAAAACGGCCCAGCAAGGCACAAAATAGTCTCAAAACAGCCAAAAAACCACCCACACACTGACCCGTCAGACCAGCCGGTCAAACACTGCCTGATCGCCCTGTAGGACAGTCTGCCCGTGTGCATTGCATATTTTTGTGTGATTTCCCTGAAATTTCTGAGTAAAAAATAACTTTGCATAGTTATAAAGCTGACAGCAGCATGCAAGTGGCTACAACAAAGTGCTGACTTCTCCCCGGCAAGATCCAGAAGACTTGTTGCATTATGGTAGGAAAGTTGGTAGCGTCTCTTTTCCCAATGCCCACACAGCCCAGATAGTTGTGTTTATCATTTTAGGAGCAGCATAAGTTGTAATGTTAGCGCTTCCCCACATGACGCTGAAGCTCAGTGAGCTACAATATGCCACAAGCATACAACAGGTGGACTCCCATGGCTAGCTGTGCTTGGCTTGAGACCAGAAACCCAAATTTCACAAAACTCCAGGATGTGAGGCCCGCAAACACAGCTGGCCATTCTTAGTGTGGCGGAAACGTAGGGTTCCAGAGTCAAGTGTGAAAACCATCCCAAACCTTGTTTATTGTCGGGTAAAGCTGCGAGCAGTCGTGAAAGCACTAGTGGGCGAGGAGCACGACTGAATCTCCTTAATATGGAAAATGTTAACCACTAGAGCCTGGTCAATGACATCTCTGGGGTTCGAGGTCAGGTGAATGAAGAGAAAGAGTTTGGAAAGAAGTCCTGGAAACTGTGCTCTCTATAGAACCTCAAGTGTGGTGGGCTTGGTGGTGGAGAGCAGCTAGGCGTGGTGTGGCTGCACGATGGAGGACACAGCTTTCTGTGCACTGGGTCAACGCTCCTTATGCATAGGGGAGGGTGAGGATGGTGGGACAAGAGGGCAATTGGACTAGACTAATCGCTAATGGGGAGAGGTAGCTGTCCACATCAGTGGCCCGATTTATCAAGGTTTGCGTCGCCCTTGCCCACGCTAGGGTGCGCAAGGGTGACGGAAGACCTGAGAGTTTTATAAAGCCAGCAAGGCCACCTTGTTCGGCCCTGCATGGCTTGATAAATCTGGAGCAACGCAGGGCAAATCACTATGTTCCATTACTCTGCCCCAGGGAGGAGTTCCATGGGTGGAGCGTGGGTGTTCCCACTCATCCACCCATGGATATTGGGGCATTCCCAGACAGACCATTGGGGTAGACCTGGGAAAGCATCACAATTCTACGCCACCCCAGGTGATTCGTAACGAGGAGAAATATCTTTATTTCTCCTCACTTTTAGGTCTCGCTGAGCCCAGCGCATGCGCTGACTCAGAGAGACATTTTGTATGTGGCTTCTTTAAGTGCTGCTGGCTGGCCTAGCGCTTGCGTGCACGTGAGCATGCACGCGCGCTGCCGCCATGCGCTAGGCAAGCCAGCAGCACTCAGGAACACCATTAGCGCGTCATCGCGATCACTTTCGCTTTCACAGCGATCGTGATCGCGATGACTTTCGTAGCATTGGCCGTGCGCGCACACAACTCCCGCTTCTCCCCCTCCCCCACCACCCCGCGCGCGGCCAATGCTTGTCTTGTCTTGTATAAGCAGCAGAAAAAGTCTGAATGCAAACACTGTAACAGAGGCGTCTCGGGATTCTCAGGGCTCTCTATGGTTTGCCACAGTATGTCTTTACCAGTTTACAAATTTGTATTACTAGTTGGTCTTCCTCCTCCTGATATTTACCTTCTGTTCTCACCCACCTGCCCTCTCCTTTGTTTCCCCACCTCACCCTTTGCTCACCATTTTCGGCTGCTCGCTCCTTGCCTTAGATGCCCTCTCCTTTTCTCAGCCACCTTCTTCAGTGCTGGACCACTCCACCTGTGCTTGTTTGTCTTTTCCTTCTTTGCTCAGTCGCCCTTCCTCTTTTGCCCTTCTGCCCTCTCCTTTGCTTGCCCTCTTCTCACCTTTGCTCGACCACTCACCCCCTCTTATGCTCACTCACCATCTCTCCTTTGGTTTTCCACTGAATCCCCCGTTGCTCTCCTGCCCACCCGCCACCCCTTTGCCTGCATGCCTGCCCCCCTGCACCCCCGCCCCCTATACTTTCTCCTGGGCTCTCCTGCCCACCCCTCTTCTTTTGATTTCCTGCACGTTTGTTACTCTTGAAAACATCTAGTCTACGAGGTCCACATTCAGTAACATTCGTCTGGAGGTCTTGGTGTTATCAACAGATGATGGTTTGAATCCAAGTGGGGTCCAGTCGGCCTTATATCTTTGTGATGTTGATTAAAATACTGTCATTGAATAACATTAATGCTTGTCAATAAAACCTAGTAGAATTCATGTTCTATTATGTGCTACATAAAAGGCCAATAATGTTTTCTGATGATGTGTTCTTATAAATCATTGGAACAAAAAACATCAAACTGGTAGGAACAAGACCTAGATTTTACTGAAATGTGACCCTTGGCGCGTGCACTAGTATTTTGATGTCCCGGCAGTTCTTTAGTGCAATGTTAAGTCCATCCCTGGGCCACACGTTATCAACGCTGTGTATTCTAGTCTCTTCCACTCATTCTCATCTAACCCCTCAATCCTGTTCCACATCTCCTCTTCCTCTTTAGCCTTCTCATGTACTTGTCACTTTCCTCTACTTAAGTCTTCTCTCTCATTAGCAACTTTACTCGCTGCCTTAGCTCACCTTTAGGAGGATGGGGTCAGGTGCCAGGAGTGCGCGGGCATCACATTTACATAGCCTGGGCCACGCTCCTTCAGGGTTTCTGACAACAAATTGAAGAAGGTCCCCAACCGCCACAGGAGGACCCGGTCGGGATCCTCATACCGTAGTCCCCCCTACAACATACATGCCCCCTTCATGCCCCCGTCAGCCCCTACAGGGACAGATTCGTCCCACATCATGCTTGAGCACGAACGCCCTGCAGCATAGCCACAAGCAGCGAGCACCTACCCGCCCTACTACACCCCACTCCTAACCATCTATCCCCGGTTCGACTCCAAGGTTATAAGAAGTTAACGGTACCTGCTGTTCCACAAATCTGACACATTACAGGAAGGATAAACCCCTTCCTGGGGTAAAGCTTCAATGCAGCACTCTTAGATCCCATCTTACTTTCAGCTAATACTTCTGCTAGCCTGTAACTATGCCACAAACTCTGATATATTATTTAGAAATACACATGTAATCTTGATGTATGGCAATGTATAATGATTCTGCAATGTGGAAAACTCAATAAAATGGTTAAAAAAAAAATCTTAGCTCACCTTCAGTGTTTCCCTTTTTCCAAATCTTCCTCATGTTCCTTCTCCCCCGTAATTACTGCACCTTTTATCACGTCCCCTCCTTTCATTACCCCACCCTTTGTCTTGTCTCGCTGTCATCTTGAACTTCATTTTCTGTAGTTACTTCATCTCCCTAAATCAGGGGACCTCTGCCTCCCAAGACTTTTTCCACTTGTTAAGAAGTCCAGGGAGCTTCTCTTGCACCAGAGTTTTATATAGCGCGAACTTGACCCGAATGAGAGCGCTTTACAGAGCGCCAGTTACATTACACGAAGACACACATTCATCTTTGTTAGGCACGGGGAGGTTATTTGCCCAGAATCACAGGTTGTTGAGCGTCATTGCCGAGACTCGAACCCACTTCCCCAGATTCGAGGTAGCTGCCCTAGCCGTTAGGCCAACTCCTCTTTCCCTACGTGAACTAACATTTTATGCTGTTCACTAACATCTCATTAGAGATGCAAAGCTGGGCGTTAGGAATCCTGACGCGAAAGCAAGGTTTCACATGTTAGCGTGACCTTGCTGATTAGGCGATAAAATTATCGCCGCTTTTCGGCTGAAAACGGCCGCAAAAGCGGCGATAATTTTTTATCGCCTGATTGTTGATATGCCCCTATGTCTCTTTGAAGTTACATGAAAAGCAGTGACAGGTTAAGTTATTTGGGGGCATATCAACAACAACCGGCGATAATTATCGCTGAGCGCACTTAGCGCCAGGATAATTATCGCCGGCTAGCGCCGATTTTTATCGATGAGATAGTGTGCTATTAGCAACGCTTATCTCATCAGCGATAAAAATCCTGGCGCTAACTGGCTAACATGAGATTATCGCTGGAAACCCAGCGATAATCTCACATTAGCTAGTTGATAGGGACTCACAAACTTAGCCATGATATCCACCTTCCATAGGCTATCATGGCTAAGTCAGTCCTGAAGCAGGCGTAAGGAAAGTAGCGATAACAGGGGTTATCGCTACTTTTCCTGACGCTATACTTCATAGCGTTAGGCTTGCTGATAGGAGAAATGTCGCTTAGCGACATTTCTCCTGTCATGCCAGGTCAGGAATGCCCACTTTGCATCTCATTAGAGATGCAAAGCTGGGCGTTAGGAATCCTGACGCGAAAGTAAGGTTTCACGCGTTAGCGTGACCTTGCTGATTAGACGATAAAATTATCGCCGCTTTTTGGCCAAAAACGGCCGCAAAAGCGGCGATCATTTTTTATCGCCTGTTTGTTGATATGCCCCTTTGTTCCCACCCTGAGGGAACAAATGGACAGCCTGGTAGGGACCCGTCTTGGCACCTGCTTTTAACAAGCATTGGCATAGCCAATAGGTCTCGCTTTTGGGACCTTATAAGTATTTAGTTTTGCAGCACAATATCCTTGGTGCAACCACATCAACTGTTGCATGGCTAACCCTTCTACCTTATAAGTGTTCAAAGTTCAGTTCAAATTCTTTATTTCGATGGTTAAAAAATCATCATAAAAAGTACATATTAAAAACACAACAACACATACAATTATACAATTCATTAATATAAAAAATAACCATCAGCTGAACTGTTACACTTTATCACGATGCGAAAAGTAAGCTAATCTCTAGTGTTCCTTAATCTTACAGCAGCTTTCAGGAAGCTTATCACTGAGCATAGAGTGTACATATCATTTGCTCTTTGAAGGAACAACAAAGCTACCTTCGCATGTCGAAATTTCCCACATTTTAAAATATTAATTAAAAACATGCGTCTAGGGAGACAATAAAATGGGCACAACAATACAAAATGAAGGGTGTCCTGCGGAGACAAGTTGTCGCAGCCGCAGGCCCCCTTCTGCTCAATAGTCGCAGAAAAGCCCGATGGGTAAGATAAAATGTTATGCAACAAATTGAGCCTAAAACGACACATTAAAAATCTATCTTGTTGATTATGCAGCAGGAATAGATAGGGTTCCATACCCACTGTCTCTTTAACTAAACAGTGGGCTACCACTGAGCGTTTTAATGTGAGAGCTTTAGTTTCCCTAGAGGATTCCATTTTGTCCAGCAACAATCTTTTAATTTGCATTTTACTATTTCTTGTAATTAGAGTAGGGGTACTGAAGAGTGCATGTTGGCCTACAGATTCTAAGGTTGCTTTAACATATTTCAGCCATGGGATTTACATTCCTTTATCCCTTTGTAAGCAATCATTAATAATTTCCTTGCTTAGTTCAGCATCCGGGTTAGCCCATATGCTGAGCCACGCCAAAACTGGTTTAGTTTTGACCAAATCGGCAATGTATGGGATACCGAGTTCAGAGTGTGCAATTTCAGCTGGTATCGTGTGTGGGATCTTCAGAATTCTACGGATGAATTTATTTTCTTCCATTTGTAGCTGTTTAACATCCCTGAAGCCCCAGACCTCTGCTCCATATGCCGCTTTGGCTATACTAATTGAATTATATAAGGTCATTACTTGCTCAGGGGACCAGTAGCCTAATCTTTGTGCAAAGTTCATGATTGCACCACATGACGAAACTAATTTAATACAGCGTTCCTCCAACAACTTATCAAACTGAATTTTGCTGTCAAACAGTAGACCTAAATACGGGAAGGTGGTTACTATTTCCATAGCATGGGTCCCAATATTAAATGTCGGTTTTTTAATTGTTTTTTTGCCTGCGATCAGCGCAAAGGATTTAGTCAGATTAACTGACAGATCTAATTTTTTCATAAAATCTACAAATCCATTAATCAGTATTTGGAGACTACGCGGTGTCCGGGCAAGGAGAACCGCGTCGTCCGCATAAAGGAGGACTGGTATTTGGCGCTTTCCTACCCTAGGACAATCGGCTGCCTTAGCTATGAGAGTTGACTCCAGGTCATTTATGTATAGTGAGAATAGGAAGGGGGCAAGAATGCACCCCTGCCTTATGCCACTGGAACATTGGAAGGAGTCAGTTTGCCCCCCCTCCATACTATAGCGAACCCTCGCTGTGGTGTTCCAGTGTAACTCTCTCAGAATGTTTATCAGTCCCTGGTCAATCCCCAGGGAGGTCATCATTTCCCAAAGCTTACTTCTATTCACATTATCAAAAGCCGCTGCTAGGTCCATAAATCCCATGTAAATGGTCCCATTACTTGCAATAGTGTATTTAGCGATCAAAAGATATAAGTTTAGGCATTGATCACTGGTCGATTTTCCTGCTCTAAAGCCATACTGGGTGTCAACGATTGTGTGCTGCTCTTCAGTCCAGGCCATTAAACGATTTAAGACCACCCGCCCCAGTATTTTAGCCGAAACATCAATTAATGATATAGGTCTATAGCACTGGGGATTGTCCTTATTTCCTTTTTTGAAAATAGGAACTATTAGGGCAGTGGACCATGACCTCGGGAGGCCTGTTTTGGTAGCCGCATTTAGCACTCTCATTAAAATTGGTGCCCACAAGTCAACATTGCTTCTGTACAGATCTGGGGGAGTGCCATCAGGCCCAGGTGCTTTGTTTGGTGTCAAACCGTTAATTGCTTGCACAATCTCGGTGAGTGTAAAGTCCTGAGCCTTATTCCTATTGCCAGCCCATTCCCCTTCTTGTTTGCAAGCCTCGGTATGATTATAAAGCTTCTCAAAATGAGCTGCCCATTGCTGTGGAAGGATATTTGTACTGAGGACCGGTGTATTACAATCATAGAGAGAGGGCCTATTTATAATCCTCCAGAATTCGGTGAAATCCCTGTTTTCACCAGCCTCTCTTAGGTCAGCCCATAATTCCACTTTTAGGGTGGTTTTTCTTTCTTTAATCTTAGTTCTGTAGATTTTCCTATTTTTTGCCACCTCCACTGAGTTTCTCGGGATTGTCTTAAGACTTGACTTAAGATTTCTCAGTGCTCGCGCACATTCTACATCAAACCATCTTGGGTGGGTCACTAGTTTTCTAGGGCCTTTTGCCACTAATAGTTGCACAGCACATTTAGTTAGCTCCTTAAAGGCGGCAATTAAATCGACTCCCTCTATTTGCAGATCTAAACACTCCTCAAGCCACTTTCTCCCCTTTTGTACTAATGCAATATAAAAATCAGGGGCATTGATTTTTGTCCATTTTAAACGCCTTCCTTGATCAGTGGGTTGTAAAATGGTATCCAGCTGCTTATTCATTTCGGAAAGATCCTTATATGGTATTTCTATAACCAAGGGGTTGTGATCGCTAAAGGCACTCCATTTAGCGTTTCCCTTCCTGATCCGATGTTTGGCAAAGGTGGATATAAAGATGTAGTCTATAATAGACGAACATCCCCTTCCTTTAAAAGTTGGTATCAGAGTGCCCCCTGGTTCCGGAGTTACCAGATCAATAGTATGCGCTAGTGAGTGACTCCCTAATATTTTTGTTATTAATATACCCTCAGCTGTGTGCTCCAAATGTGGGCCCTTTTTGATTGGGCAGAGATCCCAGTGGATAGTTACCGGTGTCAAGCGTGGGCAAAGATGACAGTTTAGGTCCCCCATTAAAAGTACAAATGAGTTTTCACCGCCTTTTCTTAGATCAAATTCTTGTTTTAGTCTGAGGTCTAGTTCCTCAAGTGCGGCATTAATGCCGCTTCCTGGGGCAGGGTTATAAAAGTTGAATAATTGTACCCTCAGCCCCTGTCCCTGGAAGGTTACTGCTTGCAAATTATCTGAGGTCCAGGATGGCACAATCCATCTCCCCTTCAAATTGACATCAGCATATATTAATAGGCCTCCCTTTGCTCTGCCAGCCCTGCTCTCCTGAGCTGGTACAAAGAAAGACTTGTACCCCTCTAAATGGTAATTATCGGGATCAACTGCCCATGTCTCCTGTAGGGCTATTATATGGGAGTCCCTTAATTGGTTCCTCCACTCTATGTTGCTTTTTTTTCCCGCTAGGCCTGCAATGTTCCAGGATGTTATTACCACCCATGGTCCCTGTGTCCCAGACAGCCTTCGGCCATGGGTATCCAATTCATGTGCCTCTTTCCCCTCTATTGGTGGGTTTTTGCCTCTCCCCAATCTGGCTTTGCGGGCAGATTTCTCTATGATTCAATATATGCCTTCCCACTGATGTTAGTTCAGTTATTTTCGTGGGTGTCCTTATTTCCGTCCCTGCCAGACGTGCCTCTGGATTAAGCAGTCAATCGTTTTCATCCAGCGATTAGAGGGGACTGAATCTGTTCTCCCACTGCGGGCCATTAGATTGTAATAGTGGTAGATCAATATATTCACAATTTCTTCTCCAACCTCCATCTAATCCTCCTCCCTTCCCACCCAGATTGTGAGCCAGAGGATATGTAGGGACGTGTCTGGGATAGAAATAGGCCAGAGGCATAGTTCGAATAGTACTGGTTGCATTTTTATTATAATTTCCCAGTATATACTCCACTAACTTTGGGTTCCTGAAATTTGCAATAATGCAATCACCTTCGATGTCCTTTCCTCTGTTGCCCAACCATGGTACTCTTCTCACATGGATAATTTCTCCCCTTTCCTTCCCTTGGAGAGGTCTGTGTATATTTAACCAGTATATAATCTTATTTTTTAATTCAAGGTGTGCCTCCCTTTGACCCCCCCTGAGTTCGGGGACCCCGGCAAAAATCACAACATAGGGGCTTGCTTCAGGTGGTAAATTTACTCCAGGGGGGGGGAGGGGTGGATTTTCCCTTGCTAACAGGAACTTTCTGCCATACATCCCTCTGCTCGTGAGACACAGCCTGACCTGACTTTAACTGCGGTCTCCTAAGCTGGTCCTTATTTATAGGGAGACAATCTTTCATACTTTCAGGGCGGCATCTATCCTGTAGCTGGTCTACACTTGTGGGTGGGGCGTGAACCTGTGCAGTAATGCATAGCTCATTTCTGGTACCAATATTCTCCATAGGAAGTAATCTTGGGGAGGGAGTTACAGTTGAAGTTAAGTTTCCAATAGAGTTAGAATTACTTTCCTTCAGCTTCGTCTGTTTGTGGAGCTCACTAGTAATTTTATCTAGTTTGCTGAAAAGAGGTTTTATTTGAGCAATGATGAAAGTTTCTATATGTTTCTGCAGATCGTCTATAACTAATTGTAGCCATCCTGGAGGACTTAATGGTGTTGACGTATCTACTTCTATGAGCTCATCCTCCATTAGTTGTTTCCTCCCCCCTTTATTGGTGGGTTTTGGCTTCCTAGCTTGTGTATTCTTGGAACCTCTTTTGGGCAACCTAGACTTAATTGGGTTAGGTCTTTTTGTTACCTTGCCAATTAATGGTTCGGCCTCTATTAGCTGTTGGCCACAAGGTAAATTTTCAATTGAGATATCCGGGCTTTTATCCAAAGGAATATCACAAAGGTTTACTTGTGGGACTAGCAGAGGACTGCTGTGTGTTTGTATATGGGAGTTTTGCGTAGGGGTTAATGATAAGCGTCTCTGAGTGCGTTCAATTTCCCCGTTTACTGCACCAATGACCTTCCGTAACATTAAATCAATGGCCGTTGGGGGTGCAGAATAGCCGACAAGAGTATCTGTATTAGATTGGCTATTTGTCGTAATCAGCGGAGTGCATGCTTTACGCTTGGTCGATCTAGTCTTCGGTTTAGTAGCCATGACACCCTTTCTGTTGATATCCCACTTTTCCCCTAATACAAATAGCACTAAGTGGTCAGATATTGGTCAATATATATTAAACAACAAGAATTGCCTACTTGTGGGATCAATGGACCTCGTATATATCAATAACAGTATTGTCCAATGTGCTACACAATCACCATAATAGTCAACCTATGGGTGCTGCGCAAACCGAACACCGCTACCAATTCAACAAGTTGGCTACAGAGCTCTGAAAATCTAGGCAACTCCAATGCCCAACGTTTGCAACAATAGTTGGTGGGACACAAAATGGAAATGGCCCAGCCCGGCCTCCTTGTGCCTCTGAGGGCCACAGAGGGCCCGCCCTTTGCCCGGGCTTAGCCCGCGCGCGAGCCCGCGACGCGGGGTGTAGGGCCGGTTTAATAGCGCCTCCGGGCGCGTGGGGGGTGACGTCGCTTCCGGCGTCTGGGGAGCCTGGGAAGTGGAGTCCGCCTCTTGCCCCACCTCCACGCTGCGGCCACGGGAGATTCGCGGCGGCGGGAGGGAGAGGACAGGCTTCAGCAGCAGTTGCCCCGCAGGGAGGAGCACAAGGTGGGTGTAGGGTCCAGCAGGGGCAGTCTACAGGGCAAAAAGAGAGTCAACCCGCTCCACCGGGTGTAGGGCCGGTTTAATAGCGCCTCCGGGCGCGTGGGGGGTGACGTCGCTTCCGGCGTCCGGGGAGCCTGGGAAGTGGAGTCCGCCTCTTGCCCCACCTCCACGCTGCTGCCACGGGAGATTCGCGGCGGCGGGAGGGAGAGGACAGGCTTCAGCAGCAGTTGCCCCGCAGGGAGGAGCACAAGGTGGGTGTAGGGTCCAGCAGGGGCAGTCTACAGGGCAAAAAGAGAGTCAACCCGCTCCACCGGGTGTAGGGCCGGTTTAATAGCGCCTCCGGGCGCGTGGGGGGGGGCGCGTGGGGGGTGACGTCGCTTCCGGCGTCCGGGGAGCCTGGGAAGTGGAGTCCGCCTCTTGCCCCACCTCCACGCTGCGGCCACGGGAGATTCGCGGCGGCGGGAGGGAGAGGACAGGCTTCAGCAGCAGTTGCCCCGCAGGGAGGAGCACAAGGTGGGTGTAGGGTCCAGCAGGGGCAGTCTACAGGGCAAAAAGAGAGTCAAGAGAGGCATGGCTTATAAGTGTTTAGCCATGCCACAGTTGATGTTGTTGCACCAAGGATATTGTGCTGCATAACTAAAGACTTATAAGGTCCCAAAAGCGAGACCTATTGGCTATGCCAATGCTTGTTGCTCTTCCTATGTGTGCAGCACACACAGAAAGAGGGAATGCCTCTGAGGATTGTTTTTGTGCAATTCTGCATGCAACGCCACTGGTTGCTGGCTGCGCTGCATGAAAAATTGATAATATCGGCCCAGGTTCTTAAAACTTCTGCAAATGTTCACAATCAGCATGAAGTCCACAAATGAACGGCCTAGTAGATGCCACAGGTCCTCGCCACATTTTTGTTGCGCCAGTTTAAACCAAAAACTTTCAAGACCCAGCCTAATTTTATACGTTCGGGCCACTGGTGCTATCGCTGCAGTTGACAAAAACTATACCACGACGTGGAAATACTCCCCACGTAGACTCCCTGCTAAGCAACACTCCCCAACCGCACAGCCTACACCCCTGCATGCCACCCACGCGGAGAAGCGCTTCAGCAGCACCCTACTGAGGGGAGCAAGTGCCGTGGAAAGGCTTCAACACACTACAATACGAGAGAAGTGCAATGGCTGCCATTAGCCCAAGAAGGGGTCTTTTTTAGGTCTCGCCTGACCCAGCGCATGCGCTGGTCTGGCGAAACTTATTGAGAGGGCTCCAAAAAGTGCTACCAGGCCAGCATAGAGCTACAGTGCATGTGCGCGGGCGCGCGCGCCGCGTTTTACCGCAATTACTTTCACTTTCGCGGCAGCACGGCCGCTTTGATGTTTGATCGCGATCACTTTCGCGGCCGCAGGGCATAGCCAAGAGGTCTCGCTTTTGGGACCTTATAAGTATTTAGTTACCCAACTGTTGCATAGCTAAACACTTGTAAGGTCCCAAAGGCGAGACCTATTGGCTATGCCAATGCTTGTTTCTTCCGCGATACTGCTTAAACGTGCTGTGAACATGCACAGGGGCACAGCGCAGCAGCGGTGGCTTCTGAGGGGGAGGGGGCTCTCAGCTCAAGCCATGTGAATATCTGTGAGATTTGGGAGAGTCGGGGGCCCTTCATCACACGCTGCAGGGAGGCCCTATATAATTAAACTACTGCACTGAGCACCTGGGGGGCTCCTAGTGGTGCAGCGGGCGCAGCTGCACCGGGGTCCTCAGCCCTGAGGTGGGCATCGAACTCTGATAATTGCTGTATTCACTGCCTCAGCAGCAGCCCACGGGGCCCCTTTCCGTGCCACGGCCCATGGCTTCCTTGCTACGCTACTGCTGAGCACGCACACGTCACGGAGCACGTTTCACCCGCCTTCCGTTCCCCCTCCGTTCCCCCTTCTGTTTCCCTGCGATAACCAGTCGCGGCGCCCGTGCGGGCGCGCGCGCAGCTCATTTCCATTTCCACCGTATTCTGTCCTCGTTTGATCTGCACGTGCCAGTGTTATTGCAAAGCTGCGTTCAGCGGAAAATAATAAGCAGGGATTCAATAAACTCACTTCAGCCTAATAAAAATACGCGGTTACAACTGGATACAGCTTGTCGGGGACGCTCAGGAGTAAATGAGTTTATTTCTGTTTATTGCATCTCGGTGTTTTAGGCTGGCAGAGGTTTTTAGCGCGTCGCATTCATGGTCACTGAACTGGCATTAAAACCGTCTGCTCGGCTCGCTTCAACGCGTGTAATTGTGTCTGGTGGATGTGCGTGGGGGAGGCAGCGCCTGCACCTGCGCCCCCCACACACCAGCTGCCTCTGGCACTGTGCGTGGGCCCGGGGCGGGGGGCGCACCTGATGCTGCCACCACAGGTGGGCTGCAGGCTTCCACTGCAGGCAGCCCGGTGTCAAGCAGGCCGTCATGGGGGCCTGCGCTCCGGAAGCCCCCTGCAGACTGGCCTCGCATCTGTTCTGGAGGCCAAAGGCCTGCCTTCCTTTGTGCGCGCTGATGTACTTACTCTCTTGTAGTGCCTCGTACTAGGTGGGCCTGCGTGAGGCACTTCTATCCCTGCAGACATTGCTTTCACTGGCAGTGGCACCACGGATCTCTACTAAGGTGGGAAGCAGAATTCCCGGGCAAGACTCCCCCTCCCTGGCCACTCCAGCCCGCCTAACACAGACGTCCTTTTTTTTTTGCAGATGTATATAGCGCGTAATTTGAGTGGTGGATATGGTATTCAGTGATTTGGATAGAGAAGGGTAGGTCGCGGGATAGAAGAGGGAAAGAGGTTTGTATTTATATAGCACTTGCTTCCCCTGATGGGGTTTTGAAGCGCTTTCTTGGCGAGTAGCACGCTACTCTGGAACCCATAAGGAATAGTGTTGAATTAGTATAGTGGAATATGGAATTTGAGAAGTGAACATGTTAGTCTGTTATTTTGATTGAAAAGGATAGTGGAGGGATAGAAGAGTGAATTGTACATGGTTGGGAAGAAGGGTCCCTTGGGTACCCCCACAGGCCGCCTTTGGACGCCTCTGAGCGAAGGGGCCCGCAACAGGCCTCCAAAGACCGATTACAAAAGCAGTTTTGTGTGGGGCAAACCAAATCAGAACGGCTGTAGGAATCGGTCATCATAATCGCTCGTCCAGAAACCGTGTCCATAGAGCTGTACAAATCGGCTCTGAAAGACTCTGGCTGTCCAGATGCCTTTTGGAACCGATTCGATCTGCTCAAACGGTTTCCGGGCATCGTAATCGGTCCTTGGGAAAACTGTACGATTTGGTAGGAAACATGAGTGCCGAATCAGATTTGACATTACCGAATTCCATCCAGAGCCCTTCCTAACAACATCGTAATCGGCCCCTTAGAGTGGACCTTACAATGTACATTGTTCCTGTTCGAGACTTCCTGGGGAAGCCTGTCTTGGAAAGGAATCAAGGAAATTACCACCATTAGGGGCCATCTTTCAGCAGTTTTGGACCATTTCATTTTTTTTGTTTTCCAATGACAAACTCCCAGTTTGAAAACCAAAATAATCTTTGTGTGGCACCCGCTCAGAAAAGCTCAAATGACTTTAGTGGATCCAATTTTGAAAGACCTCCCATTGTGCCCCTTGAAAGTTAGAATTCGTTTCAAAATGCCATGCATCATTCCCAAAGCCCCAATCTTGGCTTCTTCAGCTAACTCCACATTGTAGGAGGCAAACTGGCAGAAGAAAGCCGAGACATTGATCGAGTCTGGCTCTTGCCAAGCCCCAAAACTCTGGCACCAGCTTGTGGATGAGTGAAAATTCTTCAGCAATATGCCAACTTTTTGGAAAGACTAAGGGCCTTATTTAGATATTGGTGGATCGAATACTCCGTCACAAACATGACGGATATCCCGCCCGCCGTATTACGATCTCCATAGAATATAATGGTATTGTAATACGGCAGACGGGATATCCTGGGATATCTAAATCAGACCTGTAAACTATATCTGTTTAGAATAGACCGTAATGTCAAAGCTGTTTTTCTCTCTTTTCCTTTCCCACCTTTTTCAAACCAACTCTCCTGTCCGATCCAGTTTTATGTGGGGTGTTCAGTTGCCCTTGTGGCTAGATCCACACTACTCATATACTGTAAATAAATTAATTTAGGGGAGAGGATGTGGTCCACCGGCTAGATTTCCGACTTTGGTGTTTAAAACCAAGGTTCGAGCCTCGGGGTCACGTCCACATCCTGTGATTCTGGGCAAATCACTTAATCTCCCCATGCCTGAATGTGTCCTTATGTAACGTAACCGGTCCTCATGTAAAGCGCTCCAATATCTTCCGGTCGAGTTCGCACTATATAAATCTGCTTTTAAAAAAAAAAAGAAAATTCAATATTAGGCCAGTAGGTCATGCATAGGGAAACAAATACTGAATCGTGGATGGCATTAGTAAATTTCAAAGTACGCAGACTTGATTTATTGTTGGTGTTGTGAAGATTGTCACACTCTCTTGGTTTGGATCAGCCTAAATCTTCCTGGAAGGATGGCAAGAGGAAACATAAGGAAGCAGAAGCACCTGGGAGCTGAGGAAATAGCGGGAAAATCTTCAGCTGGGAATTTGAGCATGACAGAAGAACTTCGCACTCATCTTAAAAATATAAAGCAGACGGCAAGACAGCAAGGACTTTGGTTCTCCTAATCTAAGAACTGTTTGAAGAGAATACACTAGACTAAAGGGAGGAGACTGCAACATTTTACTAGTTGAGGTAGGTTTCAATCAGGAATCATTGACTCTCTACAGAGATAGGAAAACTAAAAGAACTATGATGTGCGACACCGATCCTCCAATCTCACTTAGACTTGAAGTTAAGCGCAGCAGCCCATTGCAAACATAAATGGGACCTGCCGACTCCCCAAAGCCAGTCCTCCAAAATACTGACTCCTGGATGGGTGGACAACAATAGGGATTCAAACCAGTCGACAAGCACCAACCTTTAAAACAGTCCGCAAGCTCATGTATGCCTGCACTGTAAAGATGCATGCAAAGTAACCTCAAGGAAGACAAGTGGGGTGTACATCGGAAAGAACAAGAGAGGGAAGATGTTTGAGAAGAAAAGGCTGAGAAGGCAGATTCCAGTCAGGACGTTGAGTCCTGTGACTTTGTCCGATGCAACAAGATAACCACAGTTGGTGCTTTGTGCTTCGAGGCACTATTTTGACCTAAATCTTTGAAAATACATATCTCCGGTTCTATTGGTTGAATTTTTGTCGTTTTGGTGTAAAGTTATATATTACATTTTCTCTACTGCTGTAAATTGATGTGGGATTTTTCTTGTGTTGTGTTTTCACCTCATTGCTGTTTAAAGTACTACAAAAATAATTTACACATTGCTTCTAAGTTAAGCCTGAGTGCTATTGTTTCCAGCTACCATAGGATTAAGCACAGGTTATGTAGGGTTTGCTTGTGTTTAACCCTGACAAAGATTTTGGTTCCTGCTAGAGTATGGTTCACTACCCTCAATCAGTAACCCAAATTCCAACACATAGACCTTTGGTGGAGATCAGGGGCCAATGGTGAGAGGGGTGGGTGTAGCAAGAATTAAATAAATATTAAAGATTGTGTTGCTTACTCAAACAAACCACATGTTTAATACAAGAGTGTATTTTTGACTTTTTAGACATGATTTAGAGAGGTAGACAGGTACACCATCACAACATTACCGATATCACGTCCCCAATATTACAAGTACCACAGGATCTAAAGAACTTTTAATAGCTCAGGTAGAATATCAGTTACATAATACCTGTTGCATTTGTGATGGAGTAACCTGTCTGCTAATCTCTGACACGATCACAGAGACAGACAAAGTTTCTCTCCTTTCGCAGATACAATAACTGAATGTACGTATCAATGAGTGTTTTAACTGAAACTGCCGCCTCTTATTTGTATCAACCAATCACCTCTTTTTGCTGATTCCAAATTACACTTTTCTTATTATTTCCTTGGTTTTGGTTTGATTACACAGCTGGTTTGTTTTTTAATAAAACTCGGTTTGACTGAACTGTGGTACATACTGGCTGAGTTATCATGGCTCCTTCCAAATATTTGTAACTTTACATTGACGTGTTTTAGATTTAGTCTGTGATGTTCATAGTTTGCTTGTGAAGGCAGATGTCAAGGATCACTTGATACCTCTGTTCGCATGGACATAAGGGTTGCTCTTGTTGTTTTATTTAAATAATCTCTCCATGAGGCCCTATGGGCTCGATTCACAGAACTAACTTGAGACAAAATTCTAAACTTACTACCATTTTGGTATTCACAGAAGGCACTTACTCATTTTGGTATTCTCAGAAGGCACTTACTCATTTTGGTATTCACAGAAGTTAGGAGTCCTAACTTTAGGACTCCTAAGTGCCTTCGGTGAATACCGAAATGGTAGTAAGTTTAGGATTTTGTCTTAAGTTAGTTCTATGAATCGGGCCCCATGTGCTGGACACATTGATCAGTAATGGAAGGTTGCCATACATTGGCGAAAAGTCTGAAGTACTCTTTTATTGTCAAGAGACAACAGACGTATGGCCTAGTAAGAGGTGTTACCTGGAATCCATGATCCCAGCTGTTGATGAATCCCGTCCTGGTTTCCCTTCCACTGGCCCATGGCATACAGAAGCATGAAGGGCAAGAGGAAACCAGCTTTAATGAAGGAAACTCTGGCACAATCGTATCAAAGCACATCTGTTATCCCTGGAAGATTATCGCCTATTTGTAGTATTTAAAGCACTTGTGATATTAGCAGTGAGCGAGTGGAGCCAAAGCATCTGGCCATCCAGCTGCCTCCATGAAGTGTAGCTGCTATGAGGACTCCAGAAGGGTAAGTGTGCGGCACTGAACTTGTTACCTCGCATGATCAGCTGTTGTGACTGAGTCCATGTCTGAGAGCCAATGATGTGTGATGGCCTCACAAGATGTAGAGTGGCCTCAAAGTACTGTTGACATGTCCCTCTTTCATCCTGTAATTAAATAACGCAGCAAGTTCAGGCAGTGAAATGCCACAATAGGTGGCAGGGGGAAGCAATAGCACAGGGCCACCACGGTCATTAAAAAATGAAATTCAGTGGAGGAGGGTAGGGGCAGCAATCTCACTGCAGGGCAAACACTGTCGTCTAGGGTGCTTCCGTTTTTGTGCTGCTGTGTGCTGCCAGTAGTAAAGAGCCTTTCCCAAATGGGGGGCTGCTCCTTTCATTTGGAGGCGCACACACCAGGAGACGTGCATATACACTCCATCAAGAAGTAGAGGTAGGTGTTTAGGGCAATTTAATTTAATTTATAATTTATAAAGCACCTGGGAGGCTGGTATTCCGTAAATGTTTCTGCCAGATAGCTTGGGCCTTTGCTATTTATGGATTTGTGTACAATGCAACAGATCTTAAAACGGATCCGCTTACGCACTGGGAGCCAACGCAATCTCTGCAAGAGGGGAAGAGAAGAGGTTCAGGGAGGAGCACTGGAGACCAGCGGGGCTGCGGTATTTTGGACCACTTGCAATCTGTTCAATGACGCGTCATTAGCTGAGATCAACTGAGCTTTGCAATAGTCCAGGCGGCTTTATATTAGTGTTTGGATAACGGTTTTCCAAGTGGACAGAGGGAGAAAGGGAAATACCCTTCGCAGGAGGCTTAGAACATGGAAGCAGGCACTGATGGTGGTTGAGGCCTGTTTCTTCAATATTAACTTCTGGTCTAGGTAGACGCCTAGGTTTTTTACTATGGTCTTGGGGGTCGGTGTGGATCCCAGCTCCGCAGGCCACCAGCTCGGGGTCCATCTCATAGATGCGTCACCGAACAGCATATTTTCAGTTTCTCCCGCATTGAGCTGGAGAAAATTGTGTCTCATCCAGTTGGCAATGGTCTTCATACCTTCTGAGAAGATGGACTGAGCATTGGGGTTGTTTTTATCGCAGGATAGTAGGAGCTGAGTATCATCAGCATACTGGATAGGTGTGAAACCCAAGTTCCTAAGGAATCATGCAAATGGGGCAACATAGATGTTAAATAAAGTGGGACTGTGACAGGATCCCTGAGGTACTCCTTTAGTCATCTCCACAGTCTCAGAGCAGGAAGGGCCTAAGTTGATAGTCTGAGTTCTATGTGAAAGAACGCTCAGCGTCCGTTGTAAGGCTGTCCCTTGAATACCAATCTCACTGAGCCTCCTGAGCAGGATTTGATGTGAGACAGTGTCGAAAGCTCCCGACAGATCAAGCAGCACCAGTAGAACTGCCTGTCCGTTGTCCAGAGACTGTCGGATGTTATCAATGACAGCAATTGAACAGGCGGGCTCTGGAAGAACAGACAGACATGTACAGCCCTTGGAGGCGTCAGATTGAAAAGGCGAGCTTTAGAAGCACAGACAGACATGCACAGCCCTTGGAGGCGTCAGATTGAAAAGGCGAGCTTTAGAAGCACAGACAGACATGCACAGCCCTTGGAGGCGTCAGATTGAACAGGCGGGTTCTGGAAGCACAGACCGCCAGGTACAGCCCTTAGAGACGCCTCAGATTGAAAAGGCGGGCTCTGGAAGTACAGGCAGCTAGGCCTTGGCTCGTGAGCCTTCAGATTGAAAAGGCGGGCTCTGGAAGCACACGCTGCTCCCAGAGGACCCTGCAACAGATGTGCCGGTGTCAGAACAGCTTCCGTTTGCAGCGTGATTGCTCATTAAAATGTAGATTCTCCCGAAGCTGTAAATTTGAATTTATGCTGCAAATGTTAAATCAAAAGCAACAGGGTGGGATCACACAGGTTCCTGGCACAGTAACAGGCAGTCACACGCTTCACACAGCGAGGACATGACTTATAGAAAGCGTATTAAATCACGGTGAGGAAAGGGGAGAGACGAGAAGATGAAACGAAAACACCAAAGAGATCAGGGCAACCTGGGAGGTGGAGAGACGTAAGTGAAGGGCATGGGAAAAGAAGGGACATGGTGTTCATTATATTATATTTGAATTGTTTTTGTACAAAATGAACCATCCCTTGAGGATTTTGAAAGGTGACAGGCAGATTTCATAAAATTGGAAAATGTGTGTCTGAAGAGGCAGGTTTGGTAACTCCAATGACCCTCAGAGATGGTTTGTTGAGAAATATGCTCTCGCTCTTAAGGTCTCACGCACTCAGCTGCGGCTGGCATGGCTCGTGGGTGAGGGTGCGGGCGTGGGTGCAAAGGAGTGGGGGGAGTAGCAGGGGGAGTCATGGCGGGGATCGCACGGGTGTGTTCGGAATACAATAATAAAATTATTCTTATTCCAAGCCGGCTCCCACGTCTTCTCTGCCCCTTCTCTCCTGTCTTGGGCAGGAACAGGAAGCAGGCAGCCAGGCTCCCTCCCCTAACCAATCAGAATGCTGCACTGCATCGTTATGATTGGCCTGAGTGCCGTGACACAGTGCTCTGCCAGAGGCTGGAGGGGCTGGAGGGGTTGGCATGTTCAGCACATAGAGCCCTCCCACCCAAGCAGGAGCTCCCAGGCCAGGGGCCCACTACCTGTGCACAGTGCCGGAGCGGGCCACCAGGAGCTCACAGGCCTCTGCGTGGGGTGTAGTGGCTAATGTTACACCACTGCGTAAACCCCGTGTCATGGCAGGGAATAAAACATAACGTACTATGGGACATTGTTGGACAAGCAGCCACATTGCAACTGGCCCATGACAGAATGTCTGGGGATCTTCGATAGGCCCCTTGGAAGGTCGGTGTTTGTGAGAGGTCTGTGCGTTGGTCAGCACTCACGTCCAGGACTCCAGGAGGGCCTTGTGCTCCAACACTCGGCTTTGCTCACCAGGCATTGTGCACCATAGTGAAACCTCAGCTTGGTGGGTAGCTAGTGCACAGGGGGCATAGGAAGACTTGCCAAGGCAACCTAGAACATGTGGTGTTCTGGCAGTGTGTTCTTGGACTCCTGTTAACTATGGAGTGATTTCCCGCGTATCCCAGCCTGGCGGCTGTTGCACCAGACATTACTGTGGCTAGCATGGCCAATCTATCTGTCGCCTGGCTAGGCAGGAAAAAAAAACATTTAAATCCTGGAGTCTAGCCATGAATGTGGCAGTCAGATTGTTGATGTGGTGATTTGGAGTCAAGCTGTGTCCCTTATTAGGGAAAAACCGACAATGTGCATGGCGTATCCGCACAAGTGGTGGGCATAGGATGGTTGATATGCGCTCTGAAATCCTCCTTCCACAGCCTGCTGTGTCCTCTCGCTCAGTGAGCTGGAACCCATACTCAGCAATGAGACCCAGTCCAGCACCAAGGACTCAGTCTGCAAAGTGGAAGAGGCCTTGCCACAAGGAACACATGGGAGGAAGCAAGATGCCTCCCAGCTGAAAAGGATTCACCTCTGCTTACTTGAGGCTCTCTGTTGCCTCTGAGCACTCTCCAGAGGAACTCTGCACCTGCATGGAATTCTGTTTTTCCTGGCACGTGCAGCACCAGAAGGCCTGATGTCTTGAGAGCTCCTTGTACAATGTTCCAGTGAAGGCGTGCCGCCAACTGATTCCCAAATGAGCAGATTGTATTGTGTTGTATTGTAGATGCATTGACACAGCCTTCATATCCCTAACAAGGCAGAGAAGCAATAATAAATGTACAGCACCCAGCTTATGGGAGTGATATGGCTGGAAGACAGTGTGTCTGGTAAGTGGCCTACATGGGCAATGCAGGCTACCATGGGTGGGGACTAGACTTTGTGCTATTATGCTTTGCTGCTGCTTCTTGGTGGAAATTTGAAGTGAAAGGAGTGAGGCAAAGGATACTGAAGCACTAGATGCTAGGGTATGGTAGGAGAGTGTGGAAGTGCATTGGTGCCTATGTGGACGTGTTTTGTGGTTGTGCGTCTATAGCAGACACTGCTCATGATGTTTCATTGAAAGCGTGCCTATGCATTGGTGTAGCAGACTGTATCTGAAGTGACAAGTTCAGGCATGGAGCATCTACCATCAGTAGGACGGCCTCTGTCATGCAGTATTTACCCCATTCACTATGGTGCCTGGGGAGGAGTCCAGAGGAGAAGGGTGCTATCTTGAATTGTGCCACTCAACCAGGAGTGGTAAAAGAGCAACTCATAACAGTATCCATTATGGAAGCAGCCGTGACACATTGTCTGAGATGTCTGTGCGGGTGTAGCAAGGTGCAACCCATCGGAATGGGCAGTAAATGACCAGTCCTATTATACTCCAATGGATCTTTTACAGACGGAACAGAGACGCAACCGCTGTATGACTGGCCTTGGCACATACCTTGAAGGGTCAACTCAAGAGTAACAAAGATAGACCAATTTATGAAATCAGAGGCAGTGTAAATCTGGGGAGGCAACCCAGTTCTGGCAGAGATTGACCCATACTGATAGCATCCTATAAAGAAGGTACAGTATATGATTAGCAGATGAGAGGGACTCTTAAGAATGGACATTACATCACCAGACATTATATGTGTTATGAGCTTTGGGCTTGTAGTGGTAGAGAAGCCCTCCAAGGAATCCTCAGACACCCCGCCTCCTAGCAGTTTGTGGGGTCTGCCTTAGTGACAGTGATGGTGAGTCAATCATAACCAGCTAATGAGTGAATACAGGCCACACGTCAAGGGAAGACAAAACAGGAATGGTCTGGAGGTCAGGGAGCCAATCAACAGACAGGATGGAGCAAACCTGGTCTACAGGCACTCATGGAGGGAGCAGAGGGCAAGTGCCCCCAGACTGGAGCTCACAAGGACATGGTAGTCCCAGCAAACACAGCAAATTAGACTTCACACTGTGGGACTGGTCAGACAAACTCCGACAGTGTAAAAATACATTTTAGTACAAAATCTTCCTTAGACAGATTGAATTTTGTACTCAGCACTACTAACTGGAACACATTTCAGAGTGTCGACACAATTTGCTAGTAGTAGGAAATATTCCTTTTCTGCATGGTAACTCCAAATATTTTGCCTTTTGCGGGGCCCTATTTTTTTGTCAGCTTTAGAACACTGCACTTTAACTGTGTTAACCAGTGGTAAAGTGCCTGTGCCCCCTCTTTAAAAATGGTTGAATTGGCATATTCTTACTTTACATATTTAAGTTACTTATAATTACCTACCTTGAATTGTGGCTGTGGGTACAAAATGTACCCAGGGCCTGTAAGTTAAATTTCACAAGTGGGTTGCAGCATCTGTTGTGCCATCCACTACAATAACAGTTTCGTTTCTCACTATGCAAGGCCTTTCTCCCCCATAGGTTATCATTGGAGCTGCCTTTTAACATCTTACACGTGTAACATTCAATTGGGAAGAGATAGAGATTTGGAGTTTGGGCTCTCTGAGCTTAGAATTTTAAAACACATCTTTTAGTGAAGGTATTTTTTTAAATTGTGTGTTTGAAAATGCCACTTTTAGAAAGTGGACATTTTCTTATTTAGCCATTCTGAGCCTTTGCCTGCCTGTGGAATCAAAGTTTGGATAAGACTGACAGGGGACTGTTTGTGCATTCGCTCTAGGTGAGGTGTGCCCTGCATATCCTGATGGCCTATCATCAGGCTGATGGATCTGTCTGAGCTGGAGTGGTGGGAGGAGTTGTAAATGATACCTGAATAGGGCTGTGCCTGTCCTCTCACAATACTGTCTCCACCCCCTGGAGTATGTCTGGAGCCAAGGCAGGAACTTGTGAACTACAAATACTTTTCTTTAAAATATGCCTTCTTCAAAGGCTAAAAGCGGTATTAGTATTGTACCTAAACCCACAGACTTTGAGAACACTTCTGGATCAAGAGGAGACTCTGCCAAGGAGAAGAGCTGAAGAGCCTTAAGGAAGAGTACGGCCCCTTTGCTATGTGTTGCTTTGCTGGATTTGCCTGCAGTTGCTGCTTCTGCTTTGGAGAGGAAAAAGACTGGACTTTACTGTGTTCTCTGCTTGAGAAGTTTCTTCAAGGGCTTGCGTGTACTTGATCCATGCCACTGCTGGAAGTTCTGACCTGCCAAGAGGTGCCAATTCCAGTTCTGGACCACTGGGGGTGGTTCCTGCTGTAAATAGACTTGAAAATCAACACATTGCCCATCCAGTGCCTGTTTTTCTGACACAGCACTGTCGTGTGGCAGAGGATTCCATGCACCGCCGTCATACAACCGAAGAAATCGAACTGCTGCAGCCTGAGTTCAGCGCACCGTGTCTCCAAAGTCTGAGACCATCATACTGACTCCGACATATGCCCTGTTGTGCGGCTGAAAGAATTGATGCATCGTTGGGCCACGGCTGAAGAAATCGACACAGCGTCTACTTGCTGCCACAACATCGACCTCCAGCGCATATGGATTTCCACGCATGGTACCTGTGTGCCAAGTTTTCTACCACATCACCCGCAGACCAGAACTGTCTTGGATATCAATGCATCGTTTTCCCTTACAGTCCAGATTTGACGCAACACTTCTCCATGCAACAGAACTGATACATCCCCTCCCCAGGAATTCAGAAACTGACGCATGTATTTTCTGATGCTTCCCTTCTCTGCGACTGTTTTTTCTTGTGGTTTTTGACGCATCTAAATATACTTTGTGTAAAATCACTGTATCTATAGAATCCTATGGACAGAATTGCTAAAACCTTCTGAAAGTGATATTTTGAGTTGTGTATGTTGAGTTTTTGTCGTTTTGGTCTTGTTTGGTGTATATAAATATACTTTATTGTTTTATACTGATGTTGTGTCCATTTGTAGTGCTTTCACTGTGTTACTATGTGTGTCATGTACAAATACTTCACACCGTGCCAAGCTACCAAGGGGGTGAGCAGTGGTTATTTATTTATTTATTTTTTTAAAAAGAATCTTTATTCAAGGTTTACTTTCCTTCCCCCCCCCCCCCCCATATTACATTCCGTATTTCCCCCAATAAGATAGCAACAAATGTTTGAGGTCACAAAACAAAATCATAGTTAAGTATGGTTGTGTATCCATGACAGTAAAGGTTCCCAGATTGTCATGCCTCTTGTTCTTTTATTATACCCTTTATTTTTGTAAATGCCCACCTCAAGACTACATGTTGCCAGTAATCTAGTTCTCCATTGTGTAAAAGCAGGTGGGTTCGGATCAAGCCAGGATGTAGCAATACACATCGGTAAAACTGCCATAGCAACAAAGATTAAGCCTTGTGTATGCTTTAGCCTCTTCTGGTTTGCGACTCCCAACATAATCTCTTCTGTTGTTATGTTCATCCTGATTTGGAATATCTCGGAAAGAAAACCAGAAATTTCTGTTATCAAGTTTGTAAGCATATTGCATGAAGCGAACATGTGAATAATATCAGCCTCATATAACATACATCGCGGGCATGTAGTTCCCTTTCCAGGTCCCCACTTTGCAATTTTATGAGGAGTATAGTATAGGGAAAAAAATGTCTTATAAAATTGGGCTTGTAATTTAATGGACATCAAAGATGTTTGCGATAATTCAAACGCAAAATGGGGAATTTCTGGTCGAACTGCTAACTTTGTTTGCCAGCTTGTATATTGTTTCTCCATATCATCCGGGAGTAGCGAATTCAAAGCGTCATATAGTTCCCCGATCTTAGGGGTAGGTTTTTTACCTAGGTTATCTATGACTTGACTCGTTTGAAATTTTAATGGCCCCCCCCCCCCTTCTTGGATAAAAAATCTCTGATTTGAAGGAACTTAAATAAATCTTTGTTGCTGATTCCATAATTGAGATGTAACTCCGAAAATATTTTGAGACCATTCGGAGTATAAAAACAACCTAGCTGCTTCAGCCCGGCAATGACCTACCGTTTCATACAACTATCTTGAAAGATCTCAGGAAGATCGTTATTATTATTTAAGGGGGTATAGAATGAATATCGTCCCAGCCCAATTAGCTTTCGTACATTACACCAGACTTTATATACACTAGATATAGTCTTGAAATAGCAGTCGTTAATGTATCGCCAAAAGCATCCTTCACAACCCTCACCTAAAATAATTTCTTGAGGTGTCGGTATAATATGATCATAGGAGTCCTGGGAAATCAAGTTTACACTATACCTTAGGACAGTGGCCCAATAGTATAATTTACAATTGGGCAATGCTAATCCCCCTCTTTCCTTAGGTAAGGTAATCCATCTGAGGGCCCGATGAGGATTATTAAATCCCCAAATAAACCTCGAAAAAATTGCATCTATTGCTTTCAGTAGTTCTGTGGGAAACTCTAGACAGATAGTTCGAAAGAAATATAAAAATCTTGGCAGAAACAGCATTTTAATTACGTTGCATCTGCCCCCTATTGTCAAGTGCAAATTATTCAATCGAGCCAGTTCTTTTTTAGTGCGATCAATTAAGGGGGTTATATTAATACTGACTACGTTTTCTATTTTGGCACTGATGTTAACCCCTAGATATACAGCATTATCGATAACTCTTATATCCCTCATCTTGATTTTATCATTCAGAACAATCTGAGTTTTCCAAGGGTTTAATTTACATCCTGAAATGATTCCAAATTGTTGTGCCTCATCTTCTATAGCAGTTATAGCAATATGAGGGTCGGGGGTGACAATTGCTATATCGTCTGCACATACTAAAATATTAGTTTTAAGATTATGTTTTTGAATAGGTAATATTAACGTATGGTTCTCTAGCCGGTAAATGAATGAATCGATATAGATTGAAAAAAGGAGAGGAGAGCATGGGCATCCCTGTCTAGTTCCCCGGGTAATAGTAAATCTTTCAGAGAAAAGCCCATTAATCAGAACACGAGCCCCCGGATTAATGTACAGTCCTTGTATAGCTTTTATAAATTTCTCGGTGATCCCAGAGTAAGACAGGGCAGCCCAGAGAAATCTCCAGGAGACCCTGTCGAATGCTTTTTCCGCGTCAAGCAGAATACGGGCCATAGGGTCTCCTGTTGTCTCTGTATAATCAAATAAGGAGATAACTCTCTGCACATGATCGATTGTTGATCTACCGGGAATAAACCCATGTTGACGTTCGGACACGATTTTGTGTATAATTGGTGCCAATCGAGAGGCCAAAAGTTTCGAATAGATTTTGGAATCCCCATTTATCAGAGTTATAGGGCGGTAAGATCCCATTTCTGTGGCTATTTTGTTTTTTTTGGGAAAAACTACAATCCAAGAGGCCGGTGGTTTCCCGCCCTGAAAGATATGTGCGAATAGATCTATCATGATAGCCCTAAGTTGTTCTACAAACTTAGTATAGAACTCTGTCGGGATCCCATCAACGCCTGCTGCTTTTCCGTTTGACAATGAGTTTAGAGAGGGAAGAATTTCCTCCCAGACAAGGGGATTATCTAACTTATCTTGATACTCTTTTTTAAATTTATTACGGATAGTTGACTCGAAATATGCCTCTGGGTAATCCTGCCCTTTGTCTGGCTCTGTATAAAGTTCTTGATAGAATTTCTGGAATGATGTTCTAATTTCCGATGAATCTGTTCTCAAGCCTAGTTCTGGATCTTGGATTTCTTTTATTATTGTTGCAGAAAATTCTTCTCTTGTACCGCTAATTGGTGTCCTACTTGTTCACTCATTTCGTAAACCTTCTCTTTACATGATGTTGCTTTAGCTATTGCCTTTTCTATAAAAATCTCAGAAATAAGGTTTCTAGTAATTGCTACCCTGGCCAAATCATTTTCTGTTGTCCTTCCTTCTTGTACAGCTTTAATTAGATCTTCTTCTGCGCTTCCAAGTTTTTCCAGCAATGTGGCCATGTGCTGTTTACCCTCTCTATTAACTCGAAATGAGAACTGCTGTGTTTCCCCTCTAATACCTGCTTTCAGGGTATCCCAGACCACATTGATCGGTGCACTACCCATACTATCCAATCAAAAAATCGGGATCCATTCTCTCATCTTTTGACAATAATTCTCATTCTTCAAGAGTGCCCTTTCAAAAGTCCATAATCTAATTGTTGGATTGTTTTTAGTACAGTTTATATTTAATTCTAATGGGTTATGGTCGGATAAGGCTCTCGGTAGTTTCTCTATTGAGCAATTAGTTTTCAAGGAGTTTGAGATAAGCATATAATCTAAACGGGCATGACGTAAGTGTGGATGAGAATAATATGTGAACCCAGGATCCATAAAATGTTTGTCTTGCCAAATACCTGTCAAATCATGTAGTGTGCAAAAATCTTGAAGTGCCCGGTAAACTTTAGGTTTCCTGCCTTGATATTTAAACTCGTTCCCCGACAACCAGTTTCCTGGTAGATGTAAGTTGAGGTCCCCACAGACTATCAGGGGACTAGGCCAGTGTACTAGCTCATTGGAAACATGAATCAATACTTCTGGATCATCATTGACACTTCCATAGATAGTGCATAGCGTCAGCTTATTTGATCCATTATTATAGTGCAATTCAGTGATTGCCCAACGCCCGTATTTATCAGATGAAGATTTTGTACATTGGATCCCCCCTTCTTTTGCCAGAATGGCCACCCCCTTAGTTCGGGCCCCCTGTGTCGAGGCAACGATAAGTTTATACCCAAGAGTTTTAAGCAGGTAATGTTGGGAACCCTCCATATGTGTCTCCTGTAAACAAACGATGTTCGCACCCATTTGCTGTAGCCCAATGGCTACTTTCTGTCTTTTTTTCATATCATTGAGACCACATATATTAATTGAAATAATTTTTAGTGTCGCCATGATAAAATTAGACTAGTCATTATTTGCTGCCTAAAGTGACCTGTTTGTTTCAAGATTATGCTTCCCATCGATTGTTTTATCACAAGGATGCAACCTCTCAATATTTTTTCCACCCATCTGATATTTACTGTCCCTTGGTCGGACCTACCCCGTCCCTCCCTTCCATCCCCCCAATTCCTGATCCCTAATCTCCCTCCCGACCAAACCTCCACCCCCCTCCCACTACCCATTTTGGAAGCCTGGTTCAGCCGAACCAGTCTGATGGCTTCTGAGCAGAAGTGGGCCCGTGTAGAGTCCCCCGTCTATGTCCCGGTCAACTACTAACAATAATAAATAAACTATCTCACCCTTTAGAAACTAAATTTCATGGAGACCCAGGAGCTGGTTAAACTCAATTGAATAAAGTATATAGCGTGTTATACATTATTTAAAGTGCCCTTATTCATTTACCCCCCTCTTTCTCCCCCCTAGACACCCAGTATTATAATTCTTGCAGCCATATGTGGTCAGTCTTTAATCAGAGTCTTTAAGCAACAACAAATATCAGTCCATATTTCTTAGACCGATTAAACTTGGCTTTGGTTTTTCTCTTCAATGTTTATCTCGTATATCATTCAAGTATGCAGTGGTTAGTTTAGCTGTGTAATCCCCTTACCCTGACTAGAATCAAGGGTCCCTACTTGCACGAGGTGCAGACCACTGCCAAGTAGAGACCCTCATTTCTAACATGGAGTAGCTAGAAAAATCATTAAACAACTATCTTTAAAACTGATTAAAATCTAATTCAGTTGTTAAATCTGATTTGTAATAAATATTATGGGAAAGTAACTTTTAGAGAGTTACACTTTCCCTCCCTGGAGTTACTAGAGACTTATTTGCATTTGCTAGCCAACTTCTACCATGCAGCCAGTAGCATTTGAATAGGTGTGAAAAAGGTCTTCCAGGAGCAAACAATAGGCTGTACTGAATGAGCAGAGAGGACTCCTCTGAACAACCCAGAATATGCGTGGGTGGGGGCTGTGAGCATCCTTTTTGACATTACAGTGGCAAATCCTGCTTGACTGTCAAAGACTGCTTGACAGGTCGGCTGGGTTTATTTATAACATGTTGGGACTCACTTGAAAGGAAGAAAGCACAATGCCAAGGTAATTCTTGCATATTCATTGTCTAGTTGCTGAAGAACCTGATTACTCCCATCAGACTACTGTCTCTGAGATTTTTGTGGGAGCAATGGATGCCCAAATTGCTTTTTAATGTTAGATGTGGGAGAACTTTAGGGTTACCATAGTACACTTCCTACACACCATTTACCCTTAGAGCCCAAGTTGAGTGGGGCCAAAGACTTTTGCAATCTTGAAAATGGGCGAAGTGGGTAGGGTTGGCCCAAAAACATTTACCCCATTGGTTAGCACATGTCTAGGAGGCATTCCTACCCACTAGCTCGTACCAACCATAAATGTGGCATCAACAGGCATCAAATTCAGAACACTCCTGGATCTGAGGAAGATCAGAAAAGAACCGAACCTGCTGCCTGAAACGTAATAACAGCCCTGAAGGACTGAAATGCTTGGACTGGGGGGGGATGCGTAGCCCCCTCCACTCAATAAAGGCATTGTGCGCTGGGGATGGGGTCCCTGGGGCCAAGTGTGTCACTCGTAGAGGGGTGCCAAGTGCCCCCACCCCATAAAAACTACATTTCCAAAATGTCTCGGGGTGGCCTCACGCCCCCTCCCCTTAACTAAAGAATGTGGCCACATGCAGACATTTACTTCTGGGTCTCTTCCCCACAGCATCTAGGTGACTGTGTATCCCTACCTTGCCCCCTTATATCATTTAAAATAAACATTTAGGACAATGGACTAGCTCCCCGAAACCCTGAAACGGCAGCCAGCAACATTTTTCTCATGTTGCCGCCTGCCGGCAGTCAATCAAAGTGCTCGTTCCTGCAGGTGTCAGATGGCCCAAGGGAAAATAAGCTCCCTGGGCCATTCAGAACACTCTATTTTTGAATTGGGGCTTCCACAAGATATTCGAGGGAGTCCCTCAGACCCAAACTTTCAGATATACACATATTTGTAAACTTTCAGTTTTCAAAATCTACTGAAAGGATTTACACCAAATAACAAAAAGCACAGTTTCTGTACCAACATCTAGCTTCCTGCCGTATTTGCTGTCATTCCATTCAGCAACTGTAGCGCTGTCTACAAAAGTCTATTAAAAATGCATGGAGAAATTTGCATTTTGGACCCCCCATTTGTTTTCGGCCCCCTGCTTGATGGATCACCCCGAAACTTACCGTGCACAAGGTAGGTACAAAAGAGCACTTTTTAAAATGCTTTGTGGAGATTCATCAAACAGCAAGTTATTATCAACATAAAAAACACATTTCCTATCGAAATGCTATATGTATATTACCCAGTGGAGATTGCCACTATTATATAGTTAGGTCAGCGTTTCCATAGGAAATATGTATATATATATAGATGTACATTTGGGGGATTAAATCTGTGACCAATATGCTATTAGGAATTTTAAGGTTTTCTGGGTAAGATTTAGAAGAAAGACATCTTTGATTTAATTTGTGTAGGTTAGTATTGTAAACATGCCATGTGATTTATGAATTTGTTGGTCCTCTGATGCATGCAATCAAATAAACATAGAAAGGGACTTTGCCGATGCACGGCATGATGGTATTACAGATACGCCCTGATCTTGATATTATAGGTGATGTTTGCGCAGATATGCCGATACACGGCTGAATTGTAATTAGCGCAATTTATTTATTTAAATCATGAGAATGTCTTGTTTCCATTATACAATATGTCTAATGAAAATCATTGAAAGTGTTATATAGTACTTACATCGCTAGGCCTATTTAGCGTCTGACATTGTGATTTAAAGCACCTTATATATGTTCCAAGATGGCGTCTGTATTAGAACAGAAAGAGTATGGTCCCTTGTTAATTTCGATGTCGCTTTGACTTGCATCATGTGACCGGATATGGATGATTTTAAAATGTCGATGGTTGGCGCCTGATTTTGTAACATTGGAAAAAGGCAGTAGCCGAAACGCGTCATGTTATTTATGGACTGCATGGATTAAAAACTCTATTGAATTAAAGACCCCTGTGAGTGCTTTTCCAGATCGTGAAAGAGGAGAAGGAACGAGCGCGCATATATATATATGTATATATATATCCAAGCAACCACTTCCATCAGCTTCGAAAGTCCTTCTATTGCTTGCGAAGTGAGTACACGAACCAAATAAAGGTGCAATTTTCATTCGTTTATTTGCCCAGAGCGACGGCCATAACGTTTCGGCTCCCCTGGAGCCTTGTTCACATGACAGCGTTAAGCTCATAGTGCCACATATTTAAAGTGCTAGTGCTAATTACATTCAACGTCACATGGGGAAGTCACATGGGGGGATCACCATAGACATAGAAAAAATGAAATGAAAGCGCAGAATAATCAGCTGAATCATTACATTTTAGGAACAATATTAGGCGTGGCCAAAGATTGCACATAAGAATTAGGGAAGCATGAAGTATAAAATAACACATACTTCAATAATGCGGCATAAATGCCCGAACATCCTGTAAATAGTATAGAGATATATCTTTTTACATATACATGCCACCACATCAATGGTACACAGATTAAAACATCCTGATATTAAAAATCCAATTTGATGCCATAAACAAATTCAGTGATTTTAGTCTGCTTTCAAATGCTGGTAAAAGTATTACTCCCCTATAGTCAATGTAACGGAATTTTTTTTTTGAAATGTAAAAAAAGGGAGTATCAATCCCTGTGTTAATCAAACGCATTTAATATTCGAAAATGGTCACACACACCAGTATATTATATAGGATCAAATACTAGCAAAAAGGATATTGTCATTGCTATTGATAATGCAAAAAAAAATATTTTGGGGGAAATAAAAGGTTGAAACTAGGAGGGGCATCCTGGTAAGTCATAGGTGAGAACAAAGGGGAATGGTTTGGACGACTCATCTGACTGGAGGGCTTGAAATGTAACCCCAATATAAGGTTCAATGGAACGGTGGATAAATACAGCTGTGCAAATACGCAAAAATTCATAAAATCAGTGCAATTTGTCAATAATAAATAGTAAAATACTAAATAAATAACTGTGTACTTAAAACAATTAAATATATTAAGACAAATGACTAAAAATCTACAAATTGCTGTTTCAACATCTGATTCCACAATCCATATAAAAATATATATATATCAGGGTAAAATCCAATACGACATAAATAAATATACAGTCATCACCAGATAGAGTCATTGCTTATAGACAATTAAGGCTGAAGAATAGACGACAGGTACAAGTATACACGGGCCAATTTAGCCCAAGCATGTATGCAGGTCTTCCGTCATATTTAAACCCGATGGTGTCTTAGTATTCAGTTGTAAAATATAACGTGTTTCCAATCTGCGCAAGTTACACTCACGGTCCCCTCCCCTCCTGCTGGGCTCAATAGAATCAATGACATAATAACTGAGTCCCTTGATGTCACTTTTATGGGTTTCTCTAAAATGCCTGGCAACGGGGTAGGTATTGTCTTGGTTGGAAATAGCACGTAAGTGTTGCAGCACCCGCTTGTGGACTGCTAACTTAGTGCTAACCACATAGCTAAGATTGCATGGGCAGGTGAGAACATAGATTGCATATTCTGTTTTACAAGTTAACAGCTTGTTGATCTTAAATTGTCTGTTGCTAAAAGGATCAGTAAAAACTTTTTTATTAACACCATGGGTACATGCTTTGCAGGTCTTGCACTTATAGAACCCACTGTTGAGTTGCAGCCATGAAGTTTTGTCAATAGTTTCAGGATTGGTATTGACCAAGGCTTCTCTCATAGTGGGGGCCCTACTGTAAGTGATCAGAGCTCGTTGTGGGAGCAAAGGGCCAATGATTGGATCACTACGCACAATGGTGCGTATTGCAGTTTGTTGTTTACTGTAACCCATGATGATTCTAAAGGCTTCAGGTGAATTTTTATCCTTCCTCTCTTGTTTAGTCTGAGTTGTGACTACACTGTTCATGCTAATAGTAGACTTCAACAGATCATCACGATTCAGGGCATTCGATCTTACAATGGCACTTTCAATAATACCTGTTGAGTAGCCTCTTTCCCTAAATCATTGTTTGCTCAGCATCTGTGCTATTTCAAGATCACTATTGTTGCTGCATATACGCCTAAGGCGTAACATCTCACCATAAGGGATACTTTTGATTAGATGGGGAGGATGAGCGCTAGTAGCATGAAGGGTAGAAATGCCTGCAGTGGGTTTGCGGTATAGTCTAGTCTCTAGTTTGCCTGCTTGAAATATACTTCAGTATCAAGAAATGTGACACTGTTTTGGCTACAAGTTGCCGTAAAATGGAGATTAAGATTGTTGACATTTAAAATCTCAATAAAACCATATGCCTCTTCCAAAGAACCATTCCATACTACAAAAAGGTCGTCAATAAAACGTAGCCAAACAACCACTTTGTCATGGAGGTATTCAGCATGCTCCCTCTGTAATACCATCTCCTCCCAGTATCCCATGTGGAGGGAGGCGTAGCTCGGGGAAAAACTAGCCCCCATAGCTACGCCCCTCAGTTGACGGTACAATAAGCTGTTAAACATAAAGTTATTGTTAAGCAGGCAACATTCCAGCATCTCGACCAGCATTGCGTTATGAGCCTCAAATTGTATTGGTTTACGTGATAAAAAGTACTTAATGGCCTAGAGATATATATATATATATATTATCTACTGGCGGTCGCCAGTAGATAGTTATAGTTAGGACCGTGTTTCCATAGGAAATCCGCAACATTCTATTTTGAATAACTATGGCGCCGATTGACGAATCCTCGCGAAATTTTCAAAATAGGTGGGGCGCTCTGCTCCGCTCCTTCCCTGAAAGTCTCGGGGGGATTCGTCAAGCGGGGGCTGAGAAAAAGGGGGGGTCCCAAAACGCGTTTTCCCCATGCATTTTTCCATAGGACCTTTAGTCCAAGCTGCAGCCCGAACGGCTGAACAGAATTACTTGAAATTTGGCAGAGAGGTAGTCCTCAGGTCAGGGATGTGCCTTTTGCAGGTCTGGTGTAAATCTGTTCAGTATTTCCTGAGAAAATAGCATTTAAATCAATATATATATCTATAGGCGCGCTCCGAGCGCGTACCGTAAGCTTACCGTACACGCACGCTGCCGTGCGCGAGCGCGATTCTGATTGGCAATCCTCTGTTGATGCTAATACTGTATTTAGACACTTATTTACCCATGTCTTCTTCCATTAATTTTTAGCTATACATATATTACAAATATTTTTTTTTCAGAAAAACACATATGTCATCAGTGATGTAATATCTGACGTCATCAGCAGAGGATTGCGGTCGCGTGAGTTATAGTTGCCTGCACTAACTATAACGTGGAAATTTCAATGGTTTTTCACGAGTGAAATGCCCAGCTAACTATAACATGTGTGAAACCTATGGTTTTTTAAGTGAATTTGCAAGGTTTTTTAAATGCTAATTCCTAACTATAACGTGTGTGAAACCTATGGTTTTTTCAGTGAATATATATATATATAACCTACTGGTAGTCACCAGTAGGTAATTATAGTTAGGAACAATTTTCCATAGGAAATCCGCAACATTCTATTTGGAATAACTTTGGTGCCCGTTGACGAATCTTCGCGATATTGTCAAAACTTTTGGCCTGCTCCGGTCTGCTCCTATCCTGAAAGTCTCAGGATGATTCGTGTAGCGGGGGCTGAGGAAAAAGGGGGGTCCCAAAACGTGTTTTCCCCATGCAATTTCACATAGGACCTTTAGCCGCAGCTACAGCCCGAACTGCTGAACAGAAATACACCAAATGTGGCAAAGAGGTAGTCCTCAGTTCAGACTCATGCCTTTTGCTTAAATGGTGTCAATCTGTTCAGTAGTTCCTGAGAAAATTACAGTTAAAAGTACATATATATCTATGGGCGTGGTGGATCCGCGCACCCTGAGCACACCCTCCCGATCACGTGCTGAATGCTAATTGGCTGTCAAGTGGTTGTCAACATTCGAAACCAGGAACTGTTGGCAGCCATTTTGTGCCTCGGTAGAAGCGAGGCTGAAGAAGTCTGTGGAATAAGTGTGCAAAACGTATAAAGGGGGCAGGGTAGAAATACCCTGACCCTCTAGACCTGCTTAGGGGGTCCCAGAAGGACTCCCTGGGACCCCAAATTTTCTTTTTTTTAAAACCGCAAAGTGCGCGCAGGGTGCGCGGATTCTGCCGTAAAAATAAATAAATAAATAAAACAGAGCTTTTTTTATAATTAGCCCCCGGGAGGGCCAAATCCCGGGGGAATTTTTTTTAATTTAAAGGGGTCCCAGGGGGGCCCCCCAGCCCCGGGGACTGCCACCCCACCGGGGCTACAAAATAAATTGGGAGGGGCTCGAAAGTCCCTCCCAGTATAATTTGTGGGGGGGGCTCAACTGCCACCCCAAGCCCCGGGGACCACCACCCCCCAGGGCTTTATGTATTGAGGGAGGGGGCTGTGTGGCCCCCCTCCTGGAGCCCTCGAGGGCCCTGGGGACCGCCACCCCCCAGGGCCGGCTCCTGCAGTGTCCTGGGGTGCCCACCCCAGGACACTGTTGTTTGCTATGAGAGGGCAGGTGTGTCCCGCCCTCCCATAGCAAACTTGGTTTGGATTTTGAAAGAGGGAGCAGGGAAACCATATTGCTTTTCCACACGGGGAGCTGCATGTCAGCAGCTCCCCATGTGGAAAAGCAATGCCGGCTCCCGAAGGACGCGGGGAGCTGGCTGGGACCGTGGGGCCGTTGGGGACCCCCCCACGGTCTCCAATGTTTTTCATAAGCCTCGGGGGATGGGGTCCCCGGGGATAATAAAAATTAGTGATAGGGGCTATTTTTTTTTTTTATGGTAAAAGTAGGAGTCACGCATCCAGCGCGGCCCGCTGGTGTGCACACGTTGGAAAAAAATATATAAAAATAAGTGGATTAAAAAAATGTAGTTAAAGAATATAAAAAAATTAGAACAAGAAATACATTTTAAAAATATCATTTAAAAAACCTTTGAAATTAAGAAACAAAAAAACAGAACGACCGACCAAGGTCCAGCTCAACCAAAACAGTCACAAAATTGGTTCAAAAACACTTCCTGCATCCGTCGTCCAAAGGTGCAAAGCAAATCAAAACGTAAATCCAAAGGTGGGAGGTGCACTCATTGAAATTAAACACGAGATCAAGTAGTCCAGAAAACTTAATGTTTTTCTCTTTATTTTGATGGTTTTAACACGAACAGCACACAGCCAACGCGTTTCGTTCCAAGCTGGAACTTCGTCAGGGCTAATTAGAAGGCAAGAAAATGATCCAAAAAAGATTTATATAATCCTTTAGGACACGTTTCGTCTCGGGAAAGGAAGGGCAATAGGACGAAAATTGTTATCCTATACCTTACGTATTGTTGTATGTATATAAATATATATACAAAACAGGACCCTCATATAGTCCCAATGGTGATGCACATAAAGAAAAACGAGATGAGCAGAGGATGATGAGTATTATCCTGTTTGTCCTGCTTGTACCCACATCTGCCTGTGTAGTTGTTTCCGTAGTACGGTCTCAGAAACCTTGAGAAAAGAAGATAAAACTTGTAAACATTCCCTGTTGAGTGCAGCTTCTAGTTCACTGATTTTCTCAATTTGGGAAGGGCAGTTTCCTATTTAGTCTGGAACAGGCTGGATTAGTTTCTTTTAGTCCCTCGTCCTTTGCGCAATTATTCTTTAAGATCCACGAGCTGTTTAGCTGTACTGAACCCTCCCGGTCAGTTCTTATACCTTCAAAAGGACAGAGCGTATCTCCTTGTTTAGAGCCTTCCTTCGTCTTTCATGCAATGCGCAGCCGGACACATCTCAGCAGCCTTTGAAAGTCACTGAAAAAAACATAGGTTTCAGACATGTTATAGTTAGGAATTAGCATTTAAAAAACCTTAGAAATTCACTGAAAAAAACATAGGTTTCAGGGGTGTTATAGTTAGCTGGACATTTCACTCTTACAAAACCATTGAAATTCTTCCGTTATAGTTAGTTCTAATAACTATAACTCGATCGCCCGCAATCCACTGCTGATGATGTCACATATTACACCATTAATGACATGGTCAGTGACATCACTGATGACATCTCAAATGACATCACTGATGACATCATCTAGTAGATGTAATATATAATTTTCAAATGCTAATTCCTAACTATAACATGTCTGAAACCTATTGTTTTTTCAGTGAATATATATATAAATATATATATATATATATATATATATATATATATATATATATATATATATATATATATATATTACCTACTGGCGGTCGCCAGTAGGTAGTTATAGTTAGGACCACGTTTCCATAGGAAAACCTCAACATTCTATTTTGAATAACTTTGGCGCCGGTCGACGAATCCTCGCGAATTTCTCAAAATAGGTGGGGCGCTACGCTCCGCTCCTACCCTGAAAGTCTCGGGGGGATCCGTCAAGCGAGGGCTGAGATAAAAGGGGGGTCCCAAAACGCGTTCCCATGCATTTTTCCATAGGACCTTTAGAACGAGCTACAGCCCGAACGGCTGAACAGAATTACTCAAAATTTGGCACAGAGGTAGTCCCTAGGTCAAGGAAGTGCCTTTTGTAGGTTTGGTGTAAATCTGTTCAGTAGATTCTGAGAAAATAGCCTTTAAATCAATATATATATCTGAGCCCGCTTACGGTACGCTTACCGTACGCTTACGGTAAGCGTACGGTGGCGTGCGCGAGCGCGATTCTGATTGGCTCTTAGATCTTAGTAAACATTCGAATCGGCCGAAACCAGGAAGCGGCGGCCGCCATTTTGTGTATTTCACTCTGAAAAAAAAGAGTGAAAACAAGGAAAGGGGGCAATGAGGAGAGTTACAGACCCCCTAACATTTGTAAGGGGGTCAAAGAAGGACAGAAAAGTACAAAAAAAACATTTATTGATTTTAAAAAAAATCACGGGGTACGCGTACGGTAAGCTTACGGTAAGCGTACGGTAGAAAAAAAAAAAAAAAAAATGAAAATCAGATTTAAGTGTTTAGATATTAGGGGGCTCTAAAAAGAGCCGTTGTGTTTATGAAATGATTTTTTAGTGGTACCTACAAGTAAGTACCGATGCAGAGTCTAAGGTTCAAGAGGAAGACTCTGTTCCCTTCATCATTGAAGTGCACACCATCTCCTCTATAAATGTCTTGCATGTCATAACGCAAGTTGTTGTGGTAAATGGCACCCATACCATAGTCACGGAGGAAAGCAGAAACAGATTTGTTGACGTGCTTTCTTGCTTTGTCATCGCACCGCGTGCCCACCGTGCGTGCACGGCACTAACTGCGTAAAGTGGGCGCGCGGTGCGCGAAGCGCACCGCGTGCTCACTGTGCGCGCACGGTGCGCGAAGCGCACCGTGCGCGCACGGAACGAACTGCGTTAAGTGGGCGCGCACGCCACGAATGGCGTAAAGTAACTTAGCATTTAAAAAACCGTACAAATTCACTAAAAACCATAGGTTTCACACACGTTATAGTTAGGAATTAGCATTTAAAAAACCTTGCAAATTCACTGAAAAAACCATAGGTTTCACACATGTTATAGTTAGTGGAAATTTTACTGATAAAAAACCAATGAAATTCCCCCGTTATAGTTAGTGCAGGCAACTATAACTCACGCGACCGCAATCTTCTGCTGATGACATATGTGTCTTTATGAAAAAAAAATATTTGTAATATATGTATAGCTGAAAATGTATGGAAGAAGACATGGGCAAATAAGTGTCTAAATACAGTATTAGCATCAGCAGAGGATTGCGGTCGCGTGAGTTATAGTTGCCAGCACTAACTATAACGGGGGAATTTCATTGGTTTTTTATCAGTAAAATTTCCACTAACTATAACATGTGTGAAACCTATGGTTTTTTCAGTGAATTTGCAAGGTTTTTTAAATGCTAATTCCTAACTATAACGTGTGTGAAACCTATGGGTTTTTTCAGTGAATATATATATATATATATATATATATATATATATATATAGAGAGAGAGAGAGAGAGAGAGAGAGAGAGAGCTGGTATATAATTATATGCCAACTCCAGCAAATGCAGAGCACTCTTGGGGTGGCTAGAAATACACTTCAATTATTGCAGATGTGTTTCAGCGAGCGGCTTTCTTAAGTGCATAGATGTGTTCATACTTGGCGCGCAGCGTTCTTTTAAAAATAATCAACCCATTGTCCTTATTGGTGAATTCAGAGTAATAATAAACAAAGAGGGACTCTGCAATATTCCTTCTATTGTGGCAACCATGATAGTAAGGTACTTTCTCAATATTTGTTGTTATAATGCCTTTGACTTAAATGTCACAGTAAATCATTTAATTTAAATAAACAGCACAAATCTTCTTCCTTACATGCAAGGCGTGTCATTGTGTATGCGTCCCATCTTGAAATTCAGCCCCACATGGGCTACATTGCTGACGCTGTGCGCGGCACACTCCTCGCCTGGCCTCAGGATGTTTCTTCAAGATTGTCCCACAGGTAACTGTAAGATTACTGCTTGCCATGTGTTTAGATAACTCAAGATTCTTTGATCGACAGAAATAACTTTCTGAGATGGTTCTGGCAGTTTATCAAAATTTACAGCTCCAATTTTCCATCAAATGACTGTCAAACTCTTAAGGCGGATGCCTCCATGCTCTTACATAAGCGGCTAAAAGAGCCTTGTTAAGGCAAACAGGATTATTGTCTTGTTCACCAGTGAGTACCTGCGCATGCTCTAAAGATGTGGAAGCACATAAGGAGCTCTGTAGTTCAGCTGCACAAGCAAATTCTGCCTGAGCTAGCATTTGTGAACTTGTTTTAAAAAATTATACGCATGAGAAACTTTGCTAATACTTTTTTGCTAGGTTGCCTCAAAACATAAAACTGCCCTACCAAAGACTTTTTGCCAGGTTGAGTTGGCTGACGTGGGGCAGCTACACCAGGCTGCTTATCATAATGTGTTATAAATTAGTAACGTTGGTTGTTTTGTTTGTTTTATAATTGTTGTTTTAGTTTTGTAATGTTGTTAAATGTTTGCAATAAAAAAGTTTAAAGTTACTACTGATTTGTTTGCTTAATAGTTTTTATAAATTCCAATATTTCTACAGTATTGTAATGTTGACTAAAACGGGCAGTTCTGTTTTCAGGGAGGGTAGAAGTGCTGCTGCATGTATGCATATGTACACAGTACTATATATATATTTTATACTACAGAGAATTGTTAATGGAGAAGGCAATTATTTGAATACCCAAGCTTGGTGACTTCCTTTGCAACAGTGAGAAAGAAGGAAAAGACAACGAGAATGGCATGGGAATACATGGGCGAGGGAGAAGGAAGATATGATGGATGAAACAACCTTAGAGGAATAATAACTGACAGTAATTCATTTCTAGCGTTACAACAAACAAATGATGGACGGAATGCTGACAATGCAGACATTCTCCCCCAGTCAAGAGATCTGGGTTAAATCCATCGTTCTTTTGCCCACTACACCACCCCAGTTTAGACATGGCCATATGCAAATCAGTCTTGACCCTGTGCCTCATGGGAGCAGTCCAGCCCGAACTGCCAAGCCATGTCTTCCCTGGACCGGAATCAAGCATCCTAGGACCGGTTTCTGGCTATCAGCCGTCATCAGCCAGGATAGCTTGACTCCAGTGGCGTAGTGAGCACGGGTCCCACGTCTGGGAATACCCATCCCACTTAGGGCGAAAAGCGTTACAACAAACAAATGATGGACGGAATGCTGACAATGCAGACATTCTCCCCCAGTCAAGAGATCTGGGTTAAATCCATCGTTCTTTTGCCCACTACACCACCCCAGTTTAGACATGGCCATATGCAAATCAGTCTTGACCCTGTGCCTCATGGGAACAGTCCAGCCCGAACTGCCAAGCCATGTCTTCCCTGGAACGGAATCAAGCATCCTAGGACCGGTTTCTGGCTATCAGCCGTCATCAGCCAGGATAGCTTGACTCCAGTGGCGTAGTGAGCACGGGTCCCACGTCTGGGAATACCCATCCCACTTAGGGCGAAAAGCGTTACAACAAACAAATGATGGACGGAATGCTGACAATGCAGACATTCTCCCCCAGTCAAGAGATCTGGGTTAAATCCATCGTTCTTTTGCCCACTACACCACCCCAGTTTAGACATGGCCATATGCAAATCAGTCTTGACCTTGTGCCTCATGGGAACAGTCCAGCCCGAACTGCCAAGCCATGTCTTCCCTGGACCGGAATCAAGCATCCTAGGACCGGTTTCTGGCTATCAGCCGTCATCAGCCAGGATAGCTTGACTCCAGTGGCGTAGTGAGCACGGGTGCCACGTCTGGGAATACCCATCCCACTTAGGGCGAAAAGCGTTACAACAAACAAATGATGGACGGAATACTGACAATGCAGACATTCTCCCCCAGTCAAGAGATCTGGGTTAAATCCATCGTTCTTTTGCCCACTACACCACCCCAGTTTAGACATGGCCATATGCAAATCAGTCTTGACCCTGTGCCTCATGGGAACAGTCCAGCCCGAACTGCCAAGCCATGTCTTCCCTGGACCGGAATCAAGCATCCTAGGACCGGTTTCTGGCTATCAGCCGTCATCAGCCAGGATAGCTTGACTCCAGTGGCGTAGTGAGCACGGGTCCCACGTCTGGGAATACCCATCCCACTTAGGGCGAAAAGCGTTACAACAAACAAATGATGGACGGAATGCTGACAATGCAGACATTCTCCCCCAGTCAAGAGATCTGGGTTAAATCCATCGTTCTTTTGCCCACTACACCACCCCAGTTTAGACATGGCCATATGCAAATCAATCTTGACCCTGTGCCTCATGGGAACAGTCCAGCCCGAACTGCCAAGCCATGTCTTCCCTGGACCGGAATCAAGCATCCTAGGACCGGTTTCTGGCTATCAGCCGTCATCAGCCAGGATAGCTTGACTCCAGTGGCGTAGTGAGCACGGGTCCCACGTCTGGGAATACCCATCCCACTTAGGGCGAAAAGCGTTACAACAAACAAATGATGGACGGAATGCTGACAATGCAGACATTCTCCCCCAGTCAAGAGATCTGGGTTAAATCCATCGTTCTTTTGCCCACTACACCACCCCAGTTTAGACATGGCCATATGCAAATCAGTCTTGACCCTGTGCCTCATGGGAACAGTCCAGCCCGAACTGCCAAGCCATGTCTTCCCTGGACCGGAATCAAGCATCCTAGGACCGGTTTCTGGCTATCAGCCGTCATCAGCCAGGATAGCTTGACTCCAGTGGCGTAGTGAGCACGGGTCCCACGTCTGGGAATACCCATCCCACTTAGGGCGAAAAGCGTTACAACAAACAAATGATGGACGGAATGCTGACAATGCAGACATTCTCCCCCAGTCAAGAGATCTGGGTTAAATCCATCGTTCTTTTGCCCACTACACCACCCCAGTTTAGACATGGCCATATGCAAATCAGTCTTGACCCTGTGCCTCATGGGAACAGTCCAGCCCGAACTGCCAAGCCATGTCTTCCCTGGACCGGAATCAAGCATCCTAGGACCGGTTTCTGGCTATCAGCCGTCATCAGCCAGGATAGCTTGACTCCAGTGGCGTAGTGAGCACGGGTCCCACGTCTGGGAATACCCGTCCCACTTAGGGCGAAAAGCGTTACAACAAACAAATGATGGACGGAATGCTGACAATGCAGACATTCTCCCCCAGTCAAGAGATCTGGGTTAAATCCATCGTTCTTTTGCCCACTACACCACCCCAGTTTAGACATGGCCATATGCAAATCAGTCTTGACCCTGTGCCTCATGGGAACAGTCCAGCCCGAACTGCCAAGCCATGTCTTCCCTGGACCGGAATCAAGCATCCTAGGACCGGTTTCTGGCTATCAGCCGTCATCAGCCAGGATAGCTTGACTCCAGTGGCGTAGTGAGCACGGGTCCCACGTCTGGGAATACCCATCCCACTTAGGGCGAAAAGCGTTACAACAAAAAAATGATGGACGGAATGCTGACAATGCAGACATTCTCCCCCAGTCAAGAGATCTGGGTTAAATCCATCGTTCTTTTGCCCACTACACCACCCCAGTTTAGACATGGCCATATGCAAATCAGTCTTGACCCTGTGCCTCATGGGAACAGTCCAGCCCGAACTGCCAAGCCATGTCTTCCCTGGACCGGAATCAAGCATCCTAGGACCGGTTTCTGGCTATCAGCCGTCATCAGCCAGGATAGCTTGACTCCAGTGGCGTGGAATCAGGCTATCCTGGCTGATGAGGGCTGAAAGCCCGAAACCAGTCCTAGGATGCTTGTTTCCAGTCCAGGGAGGACCTGGCTTGGCAGTTCGGGCTGGACTGTTCCCATGGGGCACAGGGTCAAGACTGATTTGCATATGGCTGGGTTCAAACTGGAATGGCATGGTGAGCAAAAAAACGATGGATTTAGGCCCAGATCTCTGTACTGGGGTGAATGTATGACATTGTTCTGCATTCTGTCCATCAATTGTTATTTTTGCATTTGTCACCCCGAGTGGGAAGGGTATGCTCAGACGTGAGTCCCTTGCTCTCCATGCCACTGGAATCAGGCTATCCTGGCTGATGAGGGCTGAAAGCCCGAAACCGGTCCTAGGATGCTTGTTTCCAGTCCAGGGAGGACCTGGCTTGGCAGTTCGGGCTGGATTGTTCCCATGGGGCACAGGGTCAAGACTGATTTGCATATGGCTGGGTTCAAACTGGAATGGCATGGTGAGCAAAAAAACGATGGATTTAGGCCCAGGTCTCTGTACTGGGGTGAATGTATGACATTGTTCTGCATTCTGTCCATCAATTGTTATTTTTGCATTTGTCACCCCGAGTGGGAAGGGTATGCTCAGACGTGAGTCCCTTGCTCTCCATGCCACTGGAATCAGGCTATCCTGGCTGATGAGGGCTGAAAGCCCGAAACCGGTCCTAGGATGCTTGTTTCCAGTCCAGGGAGGACCTGGCTTGGCAGTTCGGGCTGGACTGTTCCCATGGGGCACGAGGTCAAGACTGATTTGCATATGGCTGGGTTCAAACTGGAATGGCATGGTGAGCAAAAAAACGATGGATTTAGGCCCAGATCTCTGTACTGGGGTGAATGTATGACATTGTTCTGCATTCTGTCCATCAATTGTTATTTTTGCATTTGTCACCCCGAGTGGGAAGGGTATGCTCAGACGTGAGTCCCTTGCTCTCCATGCCACTGGAATCAGGCTATCCTGGCTGATGAGGGCTGAAAGCCCGAAACCGGTCCTAGGATGCTTGTTTCCAGTCCAGGGAGGACCTGGCTTGGCAGTTCGGGCTGGACTGTTCCCATGGGGCACAGGGTCAAGACTGATTTGCATATGGCTGGGTTCAAACTGGAATGGCATGGCGAGCAAAAAAACGATGGATTTAGGCCCAGATCTCTGTACTGGGGTGAATGTATGACATTGTTCTGCATTCTGTCCATCAATTGTTATTTTTGCATTTGTCACCCCGAGTGGGAAGGGTATGCTCAGACGTGAGTCCCTTGCTCTCCATGCCACTGGAATCAGGCTATCCTGGCTGATGAGGGCTGAAAGCCCGAAACCGGTCCTAGAATGCTTGTTTCCTGTCCAGGGAGGACCTGGCTTGGCAGTTCGGGCTGGACTGTTCCCATGGGGCACAGGGTCAAGACTGATTTGCATATGGCTGGGTTCAAACTGGAATGGCATGGTGAGCAAAAAAACGATGGATTTAGGCCCAGATCTCTGTACTGGGGTGAATGTATGACATTGTTCTGCATTCTGTCCATCAATTGTTATTTTTCCATTTATCACCCCGAGTGGGAAGGGTATGCTCAGACGTGAGTCCCTTGCTCTCCATGCCACTGGAATCAGGCTATCCTGGCTGATGAGGGCTGAAAGCCCGAAACCGGTCCTAGGATGCTTGTTTCCAGTCCAGGGAGGACCTGGCTTGGCAGTTCGGGCTGGACTGTTCCCATGGGGCACAGGGTCAAGACTGATTTGCATATGGCTGGGTTCAAACTGGAATGGCATGGTGAGCAAAAAAACGATGGATTTAGGCCCAGATCTCTGTACTGGGGTGAATGTATGACATTGTTCTGCATTCTGTCCATCAATTGTTATTTTTGCATTTGTCACCCCGAGTGGGAAGGGTATGCTCAGACGTGAGTCCCTTGCTCTCCATGCCACTGGAATCAGGCTATCCTGGCTGATGAGGGCTGAAAGCCCGAAACCGGTCCTAGGATGCTTGTTTCCAGTCCAGGGAGGACCTGGCTTGGCAGTTCGGGCTGGACTGTTCCCATGGGGCACAGGGTCAAGACTGATTTGCATATGGCTGGGTTCAAACTGGAATGGCATGGTGAGCAAAAAAACGATGGATTTAGGCCCAGATCTCTGTACTGGGGTGAATGTATGACATTGTTCTGCATTCTGTCCATCAATTGTTATTTTTGCATTTGTCACCCCGAGTGGGAAGGGTATGCTCAGACGTGAGTCCCTTGCTCTCCATGCCACTGGAATCAGGCTATTCTGGCTGATGAGGGCTGAAAGCCCGAAACCGGTCCTAGGATGCTTGTTTCCAGTCCAGGGAGGACCTGGCTTGGCAGTTCGGGCTGGACTGTTCCCATGGGGTACAGGGTCAAGACTGATTTGCATATGGCTGGGTTCAAACTGGAATGGCATGGTGAGCAAAAAAACGATGGATTTAGGCCCAGATCTCTATACTGGGGTGAATGTATGACATTGTTCTGCATTCTGTCCATCAATTGTTATTTTTGCATTTGTCACCCCGAGTGGGAAGGGTATGCTCAGACGTGAGTCCCTTGCTCTCCATGCCACTGGAATCAGGCTATCCTGGCTGATGAGGGCTGAAAGCCCGAAACCGGTCCTAGGATGCTTGTTTCCAGTCCAGGGAGGACCTGGCTTGGCAGTTCGGGCTGGACTGTTCCCATGGGGCACAGGGTCAAGACTGATTTGCATATGGCTGGGTTCAAACTGGAATGGCATGGTGAGCAAAAAAACGATGGATTTAGGCCCAGATCTCTGTACTGGGGTGAATGTATGACATTGTTCTGCATTCTGTCCATCAATTGTTATTTTTGCATTTGTCACCCCGAGTGGGAAGGGTATGCTCAGACGTGAGTCCCTTGCTCTCCATGCCACTGGAATCAGGCTATCCAGGCTGATGAGGGCTGAAAGCCCGAAACCGGTCCTAAGATGCTTGTTTCCAGTCCAGGGAGGACCTGGCTTGGCAGTTCGGGCTGGACTGTTCCCATGGGGCACAGGGTCAAGACTGATTTGCATATGGCTGGGTTCAAACTGGAATGGCATGGTGAGCAAAAAAACGATGGATTTAGGCCCAGATCTCTGTACTGGGGTGAATGTATGACATTGTTCTGCATTCTGTCCATCAATTGTTATTTTTGCATTTGTCACCCCGAGTGGGAAGGGTATGCTCAGACATGAGTCCCTTGCTCTCCATGCCACTGGAATCAGGCTATCCTGGCTGATGAGGGCTGAAAGCCCGAAACCGGTCCTAGGATGCTTGTTTCCAGTCCAGGGAGGACCTGGCTTGGCAGTTCGGGCTGGACTGTTCCCATGGGGCACAGGGTCAAGACTGATTTGCATATGGCTGGGTTCAAACTGGAATGGCATGGTGAGCAAAAAAACGATGGATTTAGGCCCAGATCTCTGTACTGGGGTGAATGTATGACATTGTTCTGCATTCTGTCCATCAATTGTTATTTTTGCATTTGTCACCCCCGAGTGGGAAGGGTATGCTCAGACGTGAGTCCCTTGCTCTCCATGCCACTGGAATCAGGCTATCCTGGCTGATGAGGGCTGAAAGCCCGAAACCGGTCCTAGGATGCTTGTTTCCAGTCCAGGGAGGACCTGGCTTGGCAGTTCGGGCTGGACTGTTCCCATGGGGCACAGGGTCAAGACTGATTTGCATATGGCTGGGTTCAAACTGGAATGGCATGGTGAGCAAAAAAACGATGGATTTAGGCCCAGATCTCTGTACTGGGGTGAATGTATGACATTGTTCTGCATTCTGTCCATCAATTGTTATTTTTGCATTTGTCACCCCGAGTGGGAAGGGTATGCTCAGACGTGAGTCCCTTGCTCTCCATGCCACTGGAATCAGGCTATCCTGGCTGATGAGGGCTGAAAGCCCGAAACTGGTCCTAGGATGCTTGTTTCCAGTCCAGGGAGGACCTGGCTTGGCAGTTCGGGCTGGACTGTTCCCATGGGGCACAGGGTCAAGACTGATTTGAATATGGCTGGGTTCAAACTGGAATGGCATGGTGAGCAAAAAAACGATGGATTTAGGCCCAGATCTCTGTACTGGGGTGAATGTATGACATTGTTCTGCATTCTGTCCATCAATTGTTATTTTTGCATTTGTCACCCCGAGTGGGAAGGGTATGCTCAGACGTGAGTCCCTTGCTCTCCATGCCACTGGAATCAGGCTATCCTGGCTGATGAGGGCTGAAAGCCCGAAACCGGTCCTAGGATGCTTGTTTCCAGTCCAGGGAGGACCTGGCTTGGCAGTTCGGGCTGGACTGTTCCCATGGGGCACAGGGTCAAGACTGATTTGCATATGGCTGAGTTCAAACTGGAATGGCATGGTGAGCAAAAAAACGATGGATTTAGGCCCAGATCTCTGTACTGGGGTGAATGTATGAAATTGTTCTGCATTCTGTCCATCAATTGTTATTTTTGCATTTGTCACCCCGAGTGGGAAGGGTATGCTCAGACGTGAGTCCCTTGCTCTCCATGCCACTGGAATCAGGCTATCCTGGCTGATGAGGGCTGAAAGCCCGAAACCGGTCCTAGGATGCTTGTTTCCAGTCCAGGGAGGACCTGGCTTGGCAGTTCGGGCTGGACTGTTCCCATGGGGCACAGGGTCAAGACTGATTTGCATATGGCTGGGTTCAAACTGGAATGGCATGGTGAGCAAAAAAACGATGGATTTAGGCCCAGATCTCTGTACTGGGGTGAATGTATGACATTGTTCTGCATTCTGTCCATCAATTGTTATTTTTGCATTTGTCACCCCGAGTGGGAAGGGTATGCTCAGACGTGAGTCCCTTGCTCTCCATGCCACTGGAATCAGGTTATCCTGGCTGATGAGGGCTGAAAGCCCGAAACCGGTCCTAGGATGCTTGTTTCCAGTCCAGGGAGGACCTGGCTTGGCAGTTCGGGCTGGACTGTTCCCATGGGGCACAGGGTCAAGACTGATTTGCATATGGCTGGGTTCAAACTGGAATGGCATGGTGAGCAAAAAAACGATGGATTTAGGCCCAGATCTCTGTACTGGGGTGAATGTATGACATTGTTCTGCATTCTGTCCATCAATTGTTATTTTTGCATTTGTCACCCCGAGTGGGAAGGGTATGCTCAGACGTGAGTCCCTTGCTCTCCATGCCACTGGAATCAGGCTATCCTGGCTGATGAGGGCTGAAAGCCCGAAACCGGTCCTAGGATGCTTGTTTCCAGTCCAGGGAGGACCTGGCTTGGCAGTTCGGGCTGGACTGTTCCCATGGGGCACAGGGTCAAGACTGATTTGCATATGGCTGAGTTCAAACTGGAATGGCATGGTGAGCAAAAAAACGATGGATTTAGGCCCAGATCTCTGTACTGGGGTGAATGTATGAAATTGTTCTGCATTCTGTCCATCAATTGTTATTTTTGCATTTGTCACCCCGAGTGGGAAGGGTATGCTCAGACGTGAGTCCCTTGCTCTCCATGCCACTGGAATCAGGCTATCCTGGCTGATGAGGGCTGAAAGCCCGAAACCGGTCCTAGGATGCTTGTTTCCAGTCCAGGGAGGACCTGGCTTGGCAGTTCGGGCTGGACTGTTCCCATGGGGCACAGGGTCAAGACTGATTTGCATATGGCTGGGTTCAAACTGGAATGGCATGGTGAGCAAAAAAACGATGGATTTAGGCCCAGATCTCTGTACTGGGGTGAATGTATGACATTGTTCTGCATTCTGTCCATCAATTGTTATTTTTGCATTTGTCACCCCGAGTGGGAAGGGTATGCTCAGACGTGAGTCCCTTGCTCTCCATGCCACTGGAATCAGGTTATCCTGGCTGATGAGGGCTGAAAGCCCGAAACCGGTCCTAGGATGCTTGTTTCCAGTCCAGGGAGGACCTGGCTTGGCAGTTCGGGCTGGACTGTTCCCATGGGGCACAGGGTCAAGACTGATTTGCATATGGCTGGGTTCAAACTGGAATGGCATGGTGAGCAAAAAAACGATGGATTTAGGCCCAGATCTCTGTACTGGGGTGAATGTATGACATTGTTCTGCATTCTGTCCATCAATTGTTATTTTTGCATTTGTCACCCCGAGTGGGAAGGGTATGCTCAGACGTGAGTCCCTTGCTCTCCATGCCACTGGAATCAGGCTATCCTGGCTGATGAGGGCTGAAAGCCCGAAACCGGTCCTAGGATGCTTGTTTCCAGTCCAGGGAGGACCTGGCTTGGCAGTTCGGGCTGGACTGTTCCCATGGGGCACAGGGTCAAGACTGATTTGCATATGGCTGGGTTCAAACTGGAATGGCATGGTGAGCAAAAAAACGATGGATTTAGGCCCAGATCTCTGTACTGGGGTGAATGTATGACATTGTTCTGCATTCTGTCCATCAATTGTTATTTTTGCATTTGTCACCCCGAGTGGGAAGGGTATGCTCAGACGTGAGTCCCTTGCTCTCCATGCCACTGGAATCAGGCTATCCTGGCTGATGAGGGCTGAAAGCCCGAAACCGGTCCTAGGATGCTTGTTTCCAGTCCAGGGAGGACCTGGCTTGGCAGTTCGGGCTGGACTGTTCCCATGGGGCACAGGGTCAAGACTGATTTGCATATGGCTGGGTTCAAACTGGAATGGCATGGTGAGCAAAAAAACGATGGATTTAGGCCCAGATCTCTGTACTGGGGTGAATGTATGACATTGTTCTGCATTCTGTCCATCAATTGTTATTTTTGCATTTGTCACCCCGAGTGGGAAGGGTATGCTCAGACGTGAGTCCCTTGCTCTCCCTGCCACTGGAATCAGGCTATCCTGGCTGATGAGGGCTGAAAGCCCGAAACCGGTCCTAGGATGCTTGTTTCCAGTCCAGTGAGGACCTGGCTTGGCAGTTCGGGCTGGACTGTTCCCATGGGGCACAGGGTCAAGACTGATTTGCATATGGCTGGGTTCAAACTGGAATGGCATGGTGAGCAAAAAAACGATGGATTTAGGCCCAGATCTCTGTACTGGGGTGAATGTATGACATTGCTCTGCATTCTGTCCATCAATTGTTATTTTTGCATTTGTCACCCCGAGTGGGAAGGGTATGCTCAGACGTGAGTCCCTTGCTCTCCATGCCACTGGAATCAGGCTATCCTGGCTGATGAGGGCTGAAAGCCCGAAACCGGTCCTAGGATGCTTGTTTCCAGTCCAGGGAGGACCTGGCTTGGCAGTTCGGGCTGGACTGTTCCCATGGGGCACAGGGTCAAGACTGATTTGCATATGGCTGGGTTCAAACTGGAATGGCATGGTGAGCAAAAAAACGATGGATTTAGGCCCAGATCTCTGTACTGGGGTGAATGTATGACATTGTTCTGCATTCTGTCCATCAATTGTTATTTTTGCATTTGTCACCCCGAGTGGGAAGGGTATGCTCAGACGTGAGTCCCTTGCTCTCCATGCCACTGGAATCAGGCTATCCTGGCTGATGAGGGCTGAAAGCCCGAAACCGGTCCTAGGATGCTTGTTTCCAGTCCAGGGAGGACCTGGCTTGGCAGTTCGGGCTGGACTGTTCCCATGGGGCACAGGGTCAAGACTGATTTGCATATGGCTGGGTTCAAACTGGAATGGCATGGTGAGCAAAAAAACGATGGATTTAGGCCCAGATCTCTGTACTGGGGTGAATGTATGACATTGTTCTGCATTCTGTCCATCAATTGTAATTTTTGCATTTGTCACCCCGAGTGGGAAGGGTATGCTCAGACGTGAGTTCCTTGCTCTCCATGGCACTGGAATCAGGCTATCCTGGCTGATGAGGGCTGAAAGCCCGAAACCGGTCCTAGGATGCTTGTTTCCAGTCCAGGGAGGACCTGGCTTGGCAGTTCGGGCTGGACTGTTCCCATGGGGCACAGGGTCAAGACTGATTTGCATATGGCTGGGTTCAAACTGGAATGGCATGGTGAGCAAAAAAACGATGGATTTAGGGCCCAGATCTCTGTACTGGGGTGAATGTATGACATTGTTCTGCATTCTGTCCATCAATTGTTATTTTTGCATTTGTCACCCCGAGTGGGAAGGGTATGCTCAGACGTGAGTCCCTTGCTCTCCATGCCACTGGAATCAGGCTATCCTGGCTGATGAGGGCTGAAAGCCCGAAACCGGTCCTAGGATGCTTGTTTCCAGTCCAGGGAGGACCTGGCTTGGCAGTTCGGGCTGGATTGTTCCCATGGGGCACAGGGTCAAGACTGATTTGCATATGGCTGGGTTCAAACTGGAATGGCATGGTGAGCAAAAAAACGATGGATTTAGGCCCAGATCTCTGTACTGGGGTGAATGTATGACATTGTTCTACATTCTTTCCATCAATTGTTATTTTTGCATTTGTCACCCCGAGTGGGAAGGGTATGCTCAGACGTGAGTCCCTTGCTCTCCATGCCACTGGAATCAGGCTATCCTGGCTGATGAGGGCTGAAAGCCCGAAACCGGTCCTAGGATGCTTGTTTCCAGTCCAGGGAGGACCTGGCTTGGCAGTTCGGGCTGGACTGTTCCCATGGGGCACAGGGTCTAGACTGATTTGCATATGGCTGGGTTCAAACTGGAATGGCATAGTGAGCAAAAAAACGATGGATTTAGGCCCAGATCTCTGTACTGGGGTGAATGTATGACATTGTTCTGCATTCTGTCCATCAATTGTTATTTTTGCATTTGTCACCCCGAGTGGGAAGGGTATGCTCAGACGTGAGTCCCTTGCTCTCCATGCCACTGGAATCAGGCTATCCTGGCTGATGAGGGCTGAAAGCCCGAAACCGGTCCTAGGATGCTTGTTTCCAGTCCAGGGAGGACCTGGCTTGGCAGTTCGGGCTGGACTGTTCCCATGGGGCACAGGGTCAAGACTGATTTGCATATGGCTGGGTTCAAACTGGAATGGCATGGTGAGCAAAAAAACGATGGATTTAGGCCCAGATCTCTGTACTGGGGTGAATGTATGACATTGTTCTGCATTCTGTCCATCAATTGTTATTTTTGCATTTGTCACCCCGAGTGGGAAGGGTATGCTCAGACGTGAGTCCCTTGCTCTCCATGCCACTGGAATCAGGCTATCCTGGCTGATGAGGGCTGAAAGCCCGAAACCGGTCCTAGGATGCTTGTTTCCAGTCCAGGGAGGACTTGGCTTGGCAGTTCGGGCTGGACTGTTCCCATGGGGCACAGGGTCAAGACTGATTTGCATATGGCTGGGTTCAAACTGGAATGGCATGGTGAGCAAAAAAACGATGGATTTAGGCCCGGATCTCTGTACTGGGGTGAATGTATGACATTGTTCTGCATTCTGTCCATCAATTGTTATTTTTGCATTTGTCACCCCGAGTGGGAAGGGTATGCTCAGACGTGAGTCCCTTGCTCTCCATGCCACTGGAATCAGGCTATCCTGGCTGATGAGGGCTGAAAGCCCGAAACCGGTCCTAGGATGCTTGTTTCCAGTCCAGGGAGGACCTGGCTTGGCAGTTCGGGCTGGATTGTTCCCATGGGGCACAGGGTCAAGACTGATTTGCATATGGCTGGGTTCAAACTGGAATGGCATGGTGAGCAAAAAAACGATGGATTTAGGCCCAGATCTCGGTACTGGGGTGAATGTATGACATTGTTCTACATTCTTTCCATCAATTGTTATTTTTGCATTTGTCACCCCGAGTGGGAAGGGTATGCTCAGACGTGAGTCCCTTGCTCTCCATGCCACTGGAATCAGGCTATCCTGGCTGATGAGGGCTGAAAGCCCGAAACCGGTCCTAGGATGCTTGTTTCCAGTCCAGGGAGGACCTGGCTTGGCAGTTCGGGCTGGACTGTTCCCATGGGGCACAGGGTCAAGACTGATTTGCATATGGCTGGGTTCAAACTGGAATGGCATGGTGAGCAAAAAAACGATGGATTTAGGCCCAGATCTCTGTACTGGGGTGAATGTATGACATTGTTCTGCATTCTGTCCATCAATTGTTATTTTTGCATTTGTCACCCCGAGTGGGAAGGGTATGCTCAGACGTGAGTCCCTTGCTCTCCATGCCACTGGAATCAGGCTATCCTGGCTGATGAGGGCTGAAAGCCCGAAACCGGTCCTAGGATGCTTGTTTCCAGTCCAGGGAGGACCTGGCTTGGCAGTTCGGGCTGGACTGTTCCCATGGGGCACAGGGTCAAGACTGATTTGCATATGGCTGGGTTCAAACTGGAATGGCATGGTGAGCAAAAAAACGATGGATTTAGGCCCAGATCTCTGTACTGGGGTGAATGTATGACATTGTTCTGCATTCTGTCCATCAATTGTTATTTTTGCAGTAATTCATTTCTAGCCACATGAGTAAACTGACATTGAGAGGAATGTTTTAAAGCTGTGACTATCTTTTTCCCCCAGTGTATTTAATGACTATGCTCAAAAGAGAGTTGAATTATTCAAATTCGCTCACAAATTAAAACTACATAAAGAGCATTTACCGAAGAGAAGTCATATTCAGGAAAGAGGTTTACCTATGATTAAGAAGTCTACCCTGTTGTTTGATTATATTGAAAAGCTGAATACATTGTATGATTTAAACCACCAAACTTATTTTAGTATCATGAGTAAGAAATGTGATCCCTTTGATCCCACCCTAGTGATAGTTACTTAAAGAGTTTGGTATAAGTGCAGACCTAACTGTACCAAAAGTTTTTAAGCGACTTTCTAAATTTGATCTAAAAACACCCAGGGATAACATTGATAATTTTTGTAAATTGGTGTCTAAATACCTATTATAGTTGTGTTGTAAAACAGTAAAAATGCAACAAATGTAAGTAAGAGTCAGGGGAAAGATGAGAATATTATCATTAAGTAAACACAAGGAGATGATGGACGGAGTGCTGAAACTTTTCAAACACTCACCCCCAGTCACAGATCTGGGTTGAATCCATCATCATTCTTTAGCTCACTTTGCCACCCCAGTTCAGATACAGCAATATGCAAATCAGTCTTGACCCTGTGCCTTATGGGAACAGTCCAGCCCGAACTGCCAAGCCATGTCTTTCCTGTACCTGAAACAAGCATTCTGGGACCTGTTTTGGGCTAACAGATTGCCATGTCTTCCTTGGACTGGAAACAAGAATCCGGGGACCGGTTTCAGGCTAATATCCCTCTTCAGCCAGGCTAGCTTGAATTCAGTGGCAAAGTGAGCAAGGGACCCACGTCTGGGCATACCCTGCCAACGTAGGGCGAAAAAAGCAAACACAAGGAGATGATGGACAGAGTGCTGAAACTTTTCAAACACTCACCCCCAGTCATAGATCTGGGTTGAATCCATCATCATTCTTTAGCTCACGTTACCACCCCAGTTCAGACATAGCTATATGCAAATCAGTCTTGACCCTGTGCCTCATGGGAACAGTCCAGCCCGAACTGCCAAGCCATGTCTTCCCTGGACCGGAAACAAGCATCCTGGGACCGGTTTAGGGCTAACAGCCTTCTCTTTAATATTATCATTAAACCATCCGATAATGGGGGCAACATAGTATAGTTGTCAAGTGAAAAGTACATCAGAGAAGTGCATAGACAGCTTAATGAAGTGACTTGCTATGAAAAAATTTCCAAATGTTATTATATAGATCTGCAAAACAGATACTTCGAAAATCTTAAAGAGTGGTACAACAGCCAATTGATTGACTGGGAAGAAATGCAATTCCTAAAAATGTTGAAACCCATAGTACCAAATCTGTGTCTGTTACTCAAAATATGTAAAAACAGATCAGACCCCCCGCCCCCGGGATGACCGATAGTGTCATCAAAGAACAGCCTTCTATACTGCTATTTGAGTTGATCATTTTTTGTTACCTTGTAAAAAACGTAGCATCTTATGTAAGCAATACTAAAGATTGCATCTAAAAAATACAGAACATTGAGTGGGAACAGTCTTTACATATTGGTTTGTCTGGATGTGGAAAGCCTCTCTATGAGTATACAACATGGAACGGAGGCCTGGAAGTATTTCTTGCGAGCCTAAGGGGTCAGCCTTCTGGAACACACACACATGCTATTGAAAATGATATAAATCTGTCTCAGTGAGAATGTATTTATGTTTGAAAATCAATACTTTAGACATAAACAGGGAACTGTTAGGGGCACCTGCTTGACCCCCAGCTGTGCCAATTTGATGATGGACTGGTGTTAGAAGCAAGTGTTCTGGTTTACCGACCTGGAACATTTCATGGACAAAATTGTGATGTGACTCAGATAAATCGACAATGTATTTTGCATCTGGGATGTTCATGAAGAAGAACTAAAACAGTTTGTAACATTGTCGAATCAGAACCAGATACATTTGAGATTTACAATGAACCCCAAAAGGGAAACCATAGACTTCCTAGATCTAAAACATATAGTGAGAAACCAATTCTTAGAAAATGAACTTTTCAGAAAGAGTAGAGCAGGAAATTCTATCTTGCTTGTGTGAAGCAATCATGCACCAAACTTTAGATGAAGTATTCCATATAGTGAGTTTCTTGTAATTGTAGCGCAAAAGTAAGTTATCTTAACAGTAGAGATGACATGATCTAAAGATTTAAAATGAGAGTATACTCCAATAAAGTTGTTAAAACAAGACAGTGAGAAAGCTGACAAAGTGAATAGAAAGTAGGCTCTTTTTGGGCCTAGGAAAGGTAAGAAAAGTACATTGAAGGAACCTATTTGCTTTATAACGAAATTCACAACGCAAGCCAGCAAGTTCCAGTATATTTTCTGCAAAAGATGGAACATTCTGTCACATGACCCCACCTTAAGGGAAGCGGAATCTTTGAAGGACATGCCAGTACACACTTTTCCCTCACTTAAATTAGGAAGTTGGCTTAAACCGGTAAAGGGCTTCACACAATATGGACAATGTAAAGCATGTAAATTTAGCACTAGTATACAGGAGGATGAATTAATATTTGCTAAGAAGAAGTGGAAAATTAACAAACATATCACCTGTAAAACAGATTATGTACTACATATTATTGTTTGCCAGAGTGGCAAATGGTACATAGGATTAACAATCTTTCCTGTGAAAAAAAGAATATTAGAGCACAAGAAGGCCATCACTAATGATGACAAAAGCTATAACGCTGCCCAGCATTTCAATGAAACACATAAAGGGAATTGGAAATAGTAACGTACTTTGGTATCGATTCTGTACCCAAACATCCGAGAGGAGGCCATAGAACATTATCTCTTCAAAGATTAGAGTCAAGATTCATTCTGGAAGCTGGATGTCTTGCAACGGTAGGGATACATTTGGATGAGGAACTGTATGTGCATTTATAAAGTTAAAGATTAAAAATTAGCTTCCCTTACCTTTGTGGAAATATACGGGGCGGCCTGTAAATCTAAGATTTGGCATTTCAGTTTTGTTTTTTATGGAAATGTTTGTATGTTTAAATTTAAGTGCTCTCTAGGCGAAATTTGTTTTTTATTTACTTTCTTTACCGATGTAACTTTTAAAATAATTGAAACAATCAAAGCAGTGGATTTCTTGATGTAATACATTGTATTGGGCTACTATAGCTAAATAATATAGTGTGCAAACTATGAATTCTGTAATTATTAAATGCATTTGAAAACAGGAACGAAGTGTAATTGTTCACAATAATGAAGAATTCTGATGGGCTCCCACAGCTACAAAATTCAGTGTTGAGAATGAGTTTGATGTAAACTGTCTACTTGAGCCTATGATTACTTTAATTCTGAAATGCAATAATCACAATAATAAGAAATCAAAATGAATACTTGACTGTCATAATTGTTGCGGAAGAATAATGTACCAATATTATGAGCAAAATAAATTGTGGAAAGGAAATCACAATAGCTCTATTGAGCTATTTTGTAAACCTATTATCACCTTTTAAAACGTGGATATGTTTATTTTGGAGCATTTTATGAATGTGAATGAAGTCTGATAGACAAGTGGTAGTGCTTTAAAAAAAATGGATCGGTATATGTCACAGGTCATATGATCAAGACCTGAGTGCGGTCGAAATGCTTTATTTTTGATTTGTTCACCAAATAAATACTGGCTTTATATTTCAGCTGGAGTGGCTCATTTTCGCTCATTGAGCGCAAGTGAGTGGTGGAAACAGTATGAATATGAGCTTGGAGAGATGACCGCGGACGAGCCCTGACCCGATAAGCAGTAGTCTGTAGTCCAAACAGAAAAGAAGCAATATACATGGCAAGAGGACAATACCATTTTTAGTGACGCAGTTGCTGAGAAGGTGGGGTTTCCTTTGCTTGAGTGCTCATAAGTGCATTGTAATGCTGCGGAACGGGTCACTGAAATCACCCACACTTGACCGCCAGCATCAGTAGGGGGGCTCCATCTTTCAGGAGACAGTTGCCCAGAAGGAGGGGCAATCTTTGACTGAGCGCTTGTTTAAGAGCACTACTAGTTCCAACCCTCTTGGTTCTTTAGGTCTCGCCTAGTGACGCAGCGCATGTGTTGCTCGACTTGGCGACACCTATTGTCATCGGTTTCTTGGCCGAAGGGGGACAGGACTGTGCATGCGTACGGACAGGAGATGTGCACTCCATACGCATGCACATCTCCTGTCCCCGCGTAGGACTTGAACACAGCATGCGCATGGCGCGCTTTGACTTTACTCCGTCCCTCCCCGATTTCAGTTTCCCTCCCTCCCTCCCCTGTCTGCTGCCACAAGAGCAGGGATGTGCCATGCCAACTACCAGACAACGTTACGGCGACGCAATGCAAACGGAGTCCCAGTGTGCAACGCCTGCGGCCTGTACTATAAACTGAACAACGTGAGTATGACTGCGGCGGTTGGCTCAGAGGGGAATGCACTGGGTAAAGCGGCATTACCAGCGTCGGGCTGTGGCTGGGAGGATGGGGGGCACACCCAGTCCCCATTAACAACGGGCGCATCCATCAGTGCCGCGTAGCAGATTGGCGTTCATCAGACCTTATTGGCTTCAGTTTCTGTTCCATTCCCCCTCTGAGCCGAGGCTGTTCTTCTCCCGGCAGTGATGAGGCCTTCCTTGAATTGACAAGGCATTCGCTTGGCTTCCACAGCTGCTCCAATAAGGCGACCTCACAAGCTGCTGGACATCATTTAAAAATACACAAATGCGAGGATACTACTCAGGTAGGGTGACCAGAAACTTGAGGACATTTGGCAACCCCCTCTAAAAACTTACCCAAATCTGCCGGGACAGCTCGTGAAAAACCGGGACTGTCCAGGCAAGTCAGGGGTGTCTGGTCACCCTATATTTGGGGCTTGTAAAATCCACCAAATATGCGCAGGGTAAACCTAACAGGTAACAGAGCCCACACAATATTTCAGCCATACGAACAAAACGAGGAGGGTATAACATTTGGGGAAGTAAGCGTTGTAACATGAAGCAGACTTTAAAACCACAAAAGAATAAAAACAAATCCAATGCAGAACGCGAATATGTTCAAGCAATGTAATTGTAGTATAATACGTTTAATTTGTAGCACCTGCTGCTATGGTCTTGTGGCTTATTAGCCCTGTAGCTTGTAAGATATACCACTAGCCAATATAAGGGAACACATTTTAAGGCCCCACAAAGCTGCAGTTATTTCTGAAGTCACTGCTCTAGGCTAGAAATCCGTGGCCTGTAAAGTGCACACAGATTTTGGCAGCACATAAAGAACCCACCGAGCTATCATACTGGCTATGTGTTTGTGAAACATGGTGAATGACACAAAATGAGAGCCTCATATTGCCATCTCAGAAAGCGCTTGCATGCAAAACCATGTCCGCCAGATCAGAACTGCCTCTCTTAAGATCAGTGGCGCTGAAACGATTTTCAGGGTGGAGGATGCTGCCAACAATGTTGCAGCAATTAACACATAGGCACCGCGAACAACCCAAGCGTTTCATAAAACGGGGAGGGGATGTGGTCCGTCGGCTAGACTGCCGACTTTGGTGCTGGAAACCAGGGTTCGAGCCTCGGGGTCGCGTCCACATCCTGTGATTCTGGGCAAATCACTTAATCTCCCCGTGCCCGAATGTGTAATGTAAATACGGTGCTGATGTAAAGCGCTCCAATGCCTTCGGGTCGGGTTCGCGCTATATAAATATGGAAAAATAAATAAATGAATGAAAAATTAAGGACAAGTCCATTCAGGAGACTGGTCCAGGTGCGGTATGGAGCAAGGGGCGCATTATGAAGAATAGGTTATTAAAAGCATCTTTCATATACAGTTTCCATTGATAAGGCTGCAAACGTTGCACTGATGCAGTTTTACTGATAGAAATATACAGCTCACATACAATAATGTGTAAAAATCTGGTTTCAACAAATGTTTATCTTTTACTCATCCCAAGTAAAGGGTCTTAATTTGTTTTGGTCCTATTAAATATTTGTTTCCATCACACTTCAGGTGTGCTTTCCTAACTACTGATGTTTAAAAAATGTGTACAATTGATTTACAGGTATTTACATTTTGTTGCGTAAAACAACAAGCATTTGCAATGCAATAGACCTCACATTTACCCGAGTTTCAGCTATTGGCATTGTAAATGACAATGCCTTTTTTATTTATGTTTTAAAAACAAAAACAAAAATAAAAGACATTGCCCTTTGCAAAGTTAATGTAAATGTGAGACCTATTGCATTGCAAATGCTTGTTTTTTAAAGGTACAAGTATTTTTGGGCCACTGTAGTGTTTACTACTTGCTTTCTTTCAACTGGTTCTAGCCTTATTGTGTTCTTTATTCGGGTAATACTGCTGTTTTGTCTGTGAGTCGCGTGTTCGGGCTCAATTTCGCTTTGGTTGTGCACCATGGCAGCTGCAGTCCAAAACAATAAAAGATCACTACCCCCTTTCCAAGCGATTTCTCCAGATGTTTTAGAGGTTGCACATTGGTATAGGGAAAGTAAAGCTCCAGAAAAATTGCATGAATTGGGAGATGCCAAAAAACAGATGAGGCACAGCACAGATAAAACCCCTGCCTGCAAACTCAGTGCACTCCAGCATGATGATAGTTCACCCCAACTCTCTACCTCCTTCTCCAGTTTACCACTGCAGCTTAGAATCAGACTCAGAAAGTAGTCAGATGTATGACCACATCATGTTGTAGGGGTTGAAGGTGATATAGATTTAAAGCTTTGGGAAGGACAGATAACGATAGACCCACATACAGACAACTGATATATCTAATACTCATATTTCCACATTGCCTCCAGTGAGCAACTCTGACATCCAGATAAACTCACTTAAGGAAGAGGTAATAGGTCTAAAAGACTACGTAACAGAAAATGGATAATTTGACCACCCTACCTACAAATGTAACCCCAAATTCACATTTAACTAGGAAGGCCTCTAAAGTACCACTTGCCCTGTGTATTCAGCCAGTCAAACAGCAGGTAACTTACGATCATTAGTCCATTCACGTAGTAAACTGACCACGCGCTTAAACACGGCCCTGAGTTCCCAGAATACCCAGCATGAGCGGCAACAGTATTCCTTTAACCCCCCAGTTGAAATTCCATCTCTTTGGGGCTCGCATGCAGCCAGCCACGTCATAGAACGTTTGTCCATCCAAAATCCTGAAGGTTCACTAGGACACGCAAATCTCTTATTAACAAAACTACCCACTGGATTGGTAAAATACGAGGTTGCAGATCAATTATCAGGGAGGACCTTCTAGATGTACTAAGTTACATTGACAAACATACACCCTTTGACTATATACGTTTTCGACTTGTTAACCATGAACTAGTAGAAGGACACATTGCTCCAGATCATACATTTAGGCCTACCATTAGCTCAAACATAATATTGAAGGTAAACCTTTCGCCAATAGCACAAATCAGTAGAACACCGCACGTCTTCTGTTGTGCACAAACTCTAATACTTTTTCTTGCCCAGCGACTTATCTGCAGTACACTGACTACCTCAAACTCCCATAGAGCCGCTGCGACAATGCCATAAGGAGCTAAATATACCATCATATCAATTTTCTTCTACACTTTTGGAGAGGTCGGGTATGGAAACCAGAGGCAACACATTTTCGCCTCAGGTTCACTCATCATTTCAAGAGGGAGACGTTAACTACTCTGGAGCTTCCACTAAACCTCTCATGATGCACTTGTGCAGATGGGTCCATCAATTTATTGTCTTGGAACATTGCAGGGATAAGAATGGGACTAATTTATCGATCAACAATATTATCCTTTCGTAAAAAACCTGGACGACAATATTTAGAAAAGAATATTTATACTTTTCATCGAATGCTATGCCATCAAAGGCAGGTAGAGCATCTGATAGTTTATCAATTTGGCTAAGAATGGATGCATTTAATAGTGCCAAGATTATTCATACTAACTGTAAAGATAATCTGGGCATTATAATTACTTGGGGTAGCCTCTTTAGGACTAGACAGATTGGCATTATTAATGTCTAGGTTCGTTCCCTCCCACATAACTCTCAAACAGGCCCCATAGATCAACTGTCTTTAATGATTGACCAACAACACACTTCCAGCTCTAACATAGTTGCCGGTGATTGTAATACAGCAATTATGCTTGGGGGATCTTTGCTTACTTTAACTAGTGTAGAGGATGAGGTAAGTGGTGTGCCTTTTCTAACAGCTTACCCCCGATTAAAGCAGACAAGGGTTGCTGATCAAATTATTGACACTCTGGTAAGACACGGACTGAAGGCACTAAGTCACCGCACAGTCTTTGTCACCTCCCGCAAACCCACCTTTAGAAGAGGCCCATTTTTCAGCAACACAGACTATATGTTTTTGGATATCAGGATTTGGTCCCATGTGGTTGATATGGAGGTGGTGCTAAGAGCGATTAACCACCATAAAGCCTTTTGCGGGATGTCATCTATGATGTCACTGACCATGTCATGAGAGATGCAATATTTGAGGTCATAAGCAGTGCATTGCGAGTTATAGTTATCTCAGTTAACTATAACTGCTGAATTTCACTCATTTTGTACAAGTGAAACCTGAGCCTAACTATAACGTGTCTGTACCCTTTGATTTTCTGCAGTGAATTTCTAAGGTTTTTAAATGTTAATTACTAACTATAACATCCCTGTAACCTTTGTTTTTTTTCAGTGAATTTCTATGGTTTTTTAATTAGTAGTATTTGCATTTGCAGAGTGATGGAGAAAGGGGGCTGGGCCTCCTACCAGCTCTCAGGAATCCCGCTGTACAGGACTTACAGGAGGTTCCAAGAGGGCTTCTTGCATGTTTGCATGAGGCCCACTGAGCATGTGTCCCACCAATTTTGGTGATGCTTTCTTGATGTAGAGGAATACAAGGACATATCCACCAAACAAACAAGCACTTACTTGACATAGTAAGAGGGAAGTACCCGTGTTTGGTGGAGATTCGACTCTGTAGTTTTGTAGTTTTCTCTTGACAAGGATTCATGTTATCACAGATTTGTGGATGAAGACGCTGTAGGAACAGTCACATTTGATGAAAATACATTCACACATGGTCACTAGAGACATTACCTTGTGGTCCTTTACGCAGCTGTAGTGTAGATTATGCACTATACATATACCCATCGAGATAGCACTTACTAATTAACCAGTAGAAAGTACTCAAGTTGGGTAGACATTTTCATCACAACTGTGGACTCTCCTTGGAGAAATGAGTTTCTTTCCATTCTGCCCCTGATGCTCAGTTCACAGAATTTAAACCTCAACAGGAAGCGCTTACAAATATAAACACAGCAGGGGTCCCAGTTGAAGCTTCTCTTCTGTAAAGTAGGAATGATCCTAACTGCTTGGGCTTGGCGAAGGCAAAGCAAGTGTGTTTCCTCCTGTATTCCACACTGAAAAACAATCTGAAATGCTTAATGAAGGTGAATGCACTGTTCATCTATTGGAGTGAAATCAGATCTGTAGTGGCTGTGGCGAGTGGTTTCAATCGTATCTTGAGAGTAAAGTCAATTGTTCTCCCTTATAATTACCCTGGTAGGTAGAAAACACATTTATTGGGACAATTGTCCATGAAACATTCTAAAACAATAAAAACATGTATACAATATAAAATTGACTTAAAACCCGCCTGTCCCTCCCATAAACTTTCCACCCTGATGGGCTCCCACAGCTACAAAATTCAGTGTTGAGAATGAGTTTGATGTAAACTGTCTACTTGAGCCTATGATTTCTTTAATTCTGAAATGCAATAATCACAATAATAAGAAATCAAAATGAATACTTGACTGTCATAATTGTTGCGGAAGAATAATGTACCAATATTATGAGCAAAATAAATTGTGGAAAGGAAATCACAATAGCTCGATTGAGATATTTTGTACACCTATTATCACCTTAAAGCTCTGTTTATCAGTACATATAAAACGAGCAATAGTGCATTTCAGACAGAAGATCTCCACCCTTTGTACTGTTCTATATTTTAAAAACAAAGGTCTTAAAAACTTGATCCGGATAAAGATGTAAAAAGCACAATTCGTAAGTATGTGTAACAAGGAACATTGTACACTCAGGGGGCAAAGGCAGAGACCGTTGTTACCCTGGATCTTAAAACATCGGATGTCGGATGAGTAAATAGGGTACATCTCACGCTCACCCTTTAAATTTCCTTCGGTAATCTGGGATCAGGTAACTGTGCCAGGTAGGGGAAGACCATGTCAAGGCCAAGTATGCTTAATGAAAAGCTACTAGACGGTTTCTTTCTGCGGTAGGGCATGTCAAGAGACCCGACAGCCTTTCCCGCAGACTCTTTCAATACGTGTTTACTGGGAAAAGGGGACCAGGTTACAGTTGTACCGTGCCCTTAATGTAGATTCTCAAGGTCCCTTAGTCTATTCCTTACTTCCCTTTCCACCTTCTTTCACTACTTTGGATCTCATCCAAACAAAGTTTGGAGACCTTTGCCACTTTGCTATCCTCAGAAAGCTTATTGCGAAATCATAGAACCCTGGAAAAAGGTTTGAAGAGGTTAGATTCAGTTTCTTCTTTATACCCTGGACCATGGTGCCTGGTGGTAGTGTACAATGTTCCCTCTAATCATTCTTCCTCGTGTGCGGCAACAGAATGTTTGCGTGCACACGTTCCTAGCCTGTGTGTGCAACCGAGTGAATAGATGTACAACTAGGAAAATCAACTAGCTACCACTTGAAGGTTGATAACAAGCATTGGCAATGTCAATAGGTCTGGCTTTTATGTGAAAGTGCCTCTTTAGTCAGTAAGGGCTTTAGTTACAGAATAAATCATTATACATGCATTCTGTTACTCATCCTTGCACTCATGCATCTATTTATCACTAAGTCACTCTTGCATTCACCCATTTACACAACCACAATAAAATACATGCACCAACGCAGCAACATAGGCAAGAAATTAAAGGTCAAATTAGAAAAAAGAAAGCATGCTATATCCTAAAAATGACAGACTTATGCTTGCAATAACAAAATTGAACAGAGTAGCAGGTGCCGTCATGCAATGGTACTGTACATAGTGTATTGTTTTATAGTTGCACCTGACTGCCATGTTTAACAGTTTAAGACCAACATGTTGGCCATTTTGCAATGTTGAAAACAATGAACCCTTATGGACAATATTTTTTGATGGTGGTCAGGTGGTTTAGATGCAGTGGCTGTGCACGTTGCGGTACACTGCAGATGGAGTGAGCGGTAAGCAAGCAGCAAGTTAGAACTGTCTTTGAAGAGGAGGTGTAGCAGGCTTTAATTATTAAAATAAAAAGTGAAGACGGAAATAAATGTAAAGGGACCTGTAGCTAGAACATGAAAAACTAAAGGACTGGCCCACCAGCCTTAACACTGAAATGCACTCATTTTCAGGTGGCTGTGCACACGTGGTCAAACAAATGCCATTAACAGGGCAAGATAGTCAACGTCACTTTAACCTTTGTTTTTTTTTTCAATAAACAGACAGACAGACAGACAGACAGACAGACAGACAGACAGACAGACAGACAGATAGATAGATAGATAGATAGATAGATAGATAGATAGATAGATAGATAGATAGATAGATAGATAGATAGATAGATAGATAGATAGATAGATAGATAGATATGATGACCCCTGACAAGCAAATCGGCCGTCCCACGTATAATGATACCCCCTTACAGTATGATTGAGCATCTGGTATAGACGGGGGGCACTTTAATTATGGATTTCCGTGCCCACTGGGGTGAAATGTGATGTAACGGTGTCATCAAATGCATTTTTATCTACCTCATGTACATATTTATAATGTAATGCATATTTTTTTACTAGTGTGTGTGTCTAATAAATGTGCATTTCCTTTTTAAAAGACAAAGCACTATTCTTAGAGGCTTATTTCTCTTTGCATGAAGCACACATGCACAGAGGAAATGACAAGGAGAAATAAATGTATTTCTTATTATTATGCCAGCCTGGGGTTGGTGCAACATTTTGATGCAAACCCAGGTTTACAGACTTTGTAAAATCTGGCTTTGCATCACAATACATGGGTGGAAGCACGGGAACGCCCATGGTCCACCCATAAAACGACTCCTTTAAGCAAGGTAATGCAAGGCTATGCTTTTGTGACGAAATTCCACTCAAATATTGATTAAGTGGTTTACGCAGAATCACAGGGCCCGATTTTGATCTTGTCTGATGGGTTACTCCGTCACAACGATGGCGGATATCCCGTCTGCCGAAATATAAATCCCATGGGATATAAGAAATATCCGTCACCGTTGTGATGGAGCAACCCGTCCGCCCATATCTAAGCCAGGCCCGCAGACTGTTGAGCTGAGGCCGGGACTCATAGCTAAGTCTCCAGTTCTAAAGTCGGCAGCGCTGACACGCCGCATCTTTAGGATCGCTCACACCATAAAAGCATTTTTTATTCCAACATTTTCCGGCGCTTTTAGGTAATCGGAAAAAAGCTCTCATGAAAGTTTTAATGTAATGTCTGTACAAGATATTACAGTGCTGAATGGCTGTCTGGGTGGTAATGGTGCTGTAACTGCCTTCTCAACTAAATGTTATATATAAGGTCCATGAGTCCTAAGTGTACCACAGCAAGAGGACACAAATCTGCTCTTAATGTGTCTGAGAAAATGTCTTAGAGATGAAACTTCAGTGAAGTCGCGCTGCTCCTGTCCTCTTGTTCTGGCATAAGGTTCATTTCAATTCTGAACATTAAGAGATTGCAAACACTGATACATTACCATCAAAGCAAATCTCCACTTTATATGCAAACTTAATGTATTTTCATGAGTTGCATACATTCCCGGCCAAATATCAGTTCATTCTGTTGTCATCTGACACGTGTTTCTCTCTGTACGTTAGATACTTTTTCAAGGCTGTGAAGTGAAACCAAAAGTAAAAAACTGTATATATGTTTTTAGTTCATACATTTAGGTACATTCCAACATCACAAGATATCCTTTTTGTTTTTTTCATGTTTTTATACCAGTCTCGGTACTGTACACCAACTGCGACTGGTGAATGCCTGTGTAATGCAGAGTTGAGGATTGATAGAGACAGATAGACAGACAGAAGATAGACAGATCAATGGATGAACAGAGACAGACAGACAGAAAGCCGGGTCTGGTGGCTTATAGGACTAATGCTTCCACTGTACGGGCCTGTGTTTGACCATATGGTCACAGGTCCTAATCCAGGCAGGTCCACTCAGCCTTTCATCCTTCTGAGATCGATAAATTGAGTACTATTGAGTTGGGTAACAATAAACATCTGTTATTCAATGCCAAGAGACCCTTGGTTGACCGTGCACTTTACAAATACACATGTTATAGATAGATTGATTCTAAAGGTCTTCGGTAACACAAGGCCTGAAAATATAAAATCTTCCTGGCATTTTCTTCTATCTGTGTTTTTTTCTTTTTCTTTCAATGAATAAGAACAGAATCAGAGGAGATGGCATGAGACAGACATACCTACAAGACCTATCTATACAAAATGGACGTTTTAAATATAGAAGGACAAACATTATGGATAAATAGAAACATAGAAGTGATTCTGAGAAACAGTATTATGATTGTTAGTGAACAGATTCACAAAATACAGCAAGAGAAATATATGACTGTAAAATGTGTCAAATTTCATTACACTGAGAAATGTCAAAATTTTAATTTATATTATTTTCAGTAGTGACACAGAGGAAAGAACTCATGGCATGATAGACTACAACTCAAACAAAAGGTGTTGGATTAGTGTTTGAAAGGTGAGCGGAAGCCCCACTCAGGCAACAACCATAATCCTTAACAGGGTTGACCACAAAAGTCACAAAATCAACCTGTGCCTAACCCTCTGGTAGCTTGGCACAAAAGCAGTCAGGCTTAACTAAGAGGCAATGTGTAAAGTATTTCTGCAGCACACAGACGACATGGCAAAAACCAGGAGATTAGTCACAAGTTACCACCAACTGTAATGCAGTGTGGGCCGTACACAGGTACTATGTTATTCCAACTGAAAAAGTTACCTTCTCAAAGTCCAGTGCGCAAAGTTCAAAAGGAAAACTGAAGGGTTTCACAGGAGGTGCTCCACTGAAGCCTGCAACGGGATCAGGACCTGGAGATGCCCCACTTGAGAATCAGGAACTTACTCCAGCAGTGGCAAGCAAGGCTCAGGCAGGGCCAGTTTCAGGGAGGATTCTGGAGCTTGTTGTGTCCCTTCAGCTCGGAACAGGAGGTCAGCCAACTTGGAGCTACTCTGGTGGTCCTGGGTTGAAGGACATGGTCCTCTCTCCTTCAAGAAGCAAGGCAGCCCTCGAGCAGCAGGGCAGTCCTCTGGGGAACAAGGCAGCCCTCGAGCAGCAGGGCAGTCCTCTGGGGAAAAAGGCAGCCCTAGAGCAGCAGGGCAGTCCTCTGGGAAACAAGCCAGACCTCCAGCGGCAGGGCAGTCCTCTGGAGTGCAAGACAGTTTTTCTGTGGTGTTCCGCAGGTCCAGGAGTGTATTGAAAAGTGGGTGTGAGGTTCCTATTTTTAACCCTGGGCCCACATTGAAGTGGAAGAAACTTCTAGACTTCCGCTCCCACTCACAGATGGTTCTGGAATTTCCCTTCCTCCCTGCCCATGCTCCAAGGCTGGTGTCAAGTTCCTTTGTGAGTGTGTCGGAGGCAGTCATTTGAAATGTAAGTGGGGCAAGGAACAGCTCATCCCCACTCATTCTGGTATGATTGCCCTCTCCCAGCTACACCCTGGTCCTATTATTCACTGTCTGGGTCCAATACGCATTCCTGATGGGGGAGCAATTAACAGGCCCAGGTAGCTGTAAACTCTTAGAAGGACTCAGTCAGTCAAAAACTTTATTTCGGCCATTGCGGCCATAAAAGTGTCATATGCATACAGTACATTGGAGACATGATAAAACGTTTAGGTTTAAATGGCAATCTGTAACTAACATATTTTAAAAAGTCCAAACATCATACAACACAGAGGCATTAGCGAAATCCACAAAAGTGCAACTGCATACAGTATGGAAGATTAATAACCATTGTGCAAAACAGATTACTGGGATTAATGAGATCCAACTTTGACAGTAACCCCTAACTGTGGAGAAAGGACCTCGAAAAGGGCCAGTGCCTAAACTGCAAAGAGACCAAAGTTAGCTAGCAAATGACCGAAAGACTGGTTCAACTCAGACTGACTTGTGCAAATAAGTGAGCAAGGTTAAAAGAGTACTAAAGAGCGGCAAGAGTAATAACTAAGAACTATCTCAGCATATTTCTATACCGTAAGGTCTAAATGTCATGACCCGTCATGCAGATACAGTTCTAAAATTAGCTCAGATCCAGACTAAAAAAATAGATACATACTTAAAAACATTTAGAAGAATTAGGATAAGAAAAAGTTACATCTGTTACATGGTCAGTGCGTACCCCTGCTGATCCACGTTTTGCCTAGAAATTTAGCAACAGCACAAACAATTAACATGCCAGAGTCAGATTTTAAAATACGTAACACATCACTGTGACAACGAGTACCAAACTGTCTACAAACAGGAGCTATCCCCCTTGCTCTCAAATGGTGGTACCTAGGAAATGCAAAACGGATGTGGCTAATAGACTCAGCTGCAAGAGAGCAGGCAGGACAGAGCTGGGATGGGAAAGAGGGCTGGCACCAGGAGGCAGTAAAAGTGTTCACAGGAAGGGAACCAAATCTAAATTGCATGTAAAGTTTCCTATCCTGGGAATTTGTAATAACCTCCAAATATTGCTCAAAGGCACCTTCCAGTTTAAACTCCATAAAATCAAGTGCCAAACAACCCCAGAATGGATGGGAAATAGAGGACTGCGCGCCACCCAGTCCCAATAGTATTTCTTAATCAGTGCTTTACTTGGAAGAGAATCTGGAGTCTCAATGTCCCATGTACCTTCCATCGCTAGAGTGGACAACAGAGACTTCACCTTGGTCAGCCAGCCAAATTTCTTATGACGGTCCAGCGCATAGACCTCGTCCAGGGCAGTAGCGTATGGGTGTAACTCAGGGGTGGTTTTTAGACGTAGCCAAAAGAGCAGAGAGCGTAACTGTGCTTTTTGTACAATCGAAAATCTGCCCATGTCTAATCTCTATGGATGCGGGGGAGTTCTCTGTGGGAGAGGACAGAGGGATCTCAGGAATTTGTTCTCAGTCACAAGAAGCTCATCCAATTTTTCCAACCCCCAGACTTCCGCCCCATAAGAGCTGCTCCCACTGCTTTGTGATCATAAATGCAAAGGGGGGCAGCTATTGGCTTACTCGATGAAATGTTGTAATTTGATCAGAGCCCCTGAAAGGCACCTAAAACTGGAGATTCCGCCTCTTAACATGATGCTTCCAGGACGGATGTATGTCGTTACAACGCACACTTTTACAACGCATGCCCTTACAACGCATTTTTTACAATGCAAAATCCATTACAACGCATTCCATTACATAGCATGACACTACAACGCATTTTTAAAAACTACCTTTACAACGCATTCCATTACAACGCATACTACCTTTACAACGCATACCATTACAACGCATAATATTAAAATGCATTTAAGGTAAGTATTAGATAGTATAGGGGTAAAAATTACTTTTCTAACTCCAGGGGGTGCAACAGTAGGGTAAGTGTTGGATAGTATAGGGGTAAAAATTACTATTCTAACTCCAGTGGGTGCAACAGTAGGGAAAGTGTCGGATAGTATAGGGGTAAAAATTACTATTCTAACTCCAGGGGGTGCAACAGTAGGGTAAGTGTTGGATAGTATAGGGGTAAAAATTACTATTCTAACTCCAGGGGGTGCAACAGTAGGGTAAGTGTTGGATAGTATAGGGGTAAAAATTACTATTCTAACTCCAGGGGGTGCAACAGTAGGGAAAGTGTTGGATAGTATAGGGGTAAAAATTACTATTCTAACTCCAGGGGGTGCAACAGTAGGGTAAGTGTTGGATAGTATAGGGGTAAAAATTACTATTCTAACTCCAGGGGGTGCAACAGTAGGGTAAGTGTTGGATAGTATAGGGGTAAAAATTGCTATTCTAACTCCAGGGGGTGCAACAGTAGGGTAAGTGTTGGATAGTGTAGTGTAATATTATGCGTTGTAATGGTATGCGTTGTAAAGGTAGTATGCGATGTAATGGAATGCGTTGTAAAGGTAGTTTTTAAAAATGCGTTGTAGTGTCATGCTATGTAATGGAATGCGTTGTAATGGATGTTGCGTTGTAAAAAATGTGTTGTAAGTGTAGTGTGTTGTAAAAGTTGCGTTGTAAAGGTTGTTCCCCTTCCAGGACAGGTCATCGGAGAGAGTGACGCCCAGATAATCAAAGGTGCTCACTCTCTCAAGTTATTTCCCATCTAGGAACAACTTTCCCTTTAAAGATCTGTGAGGATCTATCATTAAGAATTAGGCCTTTGGGGTGTTAATCTCAAGGCCTCTTAGTGCACAGAAAGACTAAACGCGTTTTAAAGGGGATTGCAGGCCACTAGGGATCTTGGAAACTAGCAGAGTTGTCACCTTGATATCCCCCCGCCCAAGGGTCAGAGCATCGGCTGGTCTTTTGGCAAGATTCTGAACAACACCGTTGATGAAGAGTGAGAAAAGAGTGGGGGCCATTACGCACCCCAGTCTGACCCCTCTGACCACCCTAATCGGGTCAGTCAGTTGTCCTTGGTTACTCCATCAAACCCCTGCATAGTTGTTCTCGTGTAGACAAACAATCAATGCTAAAATTTCGGAAGGGATGTCCATTTCCTTCAAGACACACCAAAGTTTTTCTCTGGGAATGAGGTCAAATGCAGACCATAGATCACTAAAATCTACGTATAGGCTGCCCTTACAGAACATCGCAGTCTTCCAAGCTAATAATAGGAAGCGGAAGACCTGATCGACAGCTCTCACTTTCTGTCTAAACCCTACTTGAAAGGGGGACAGAATATTGTTGTCACCTATCCAAATTTGGATTTTCATAAGAAGTGCTCGGGCAAAGACCTTTTGAGCACTGTCGATCAGGCTAATAGGCCTGTAATTCGAGGGCAGTGAGCGATAGCCCTTCTTGAACAACGGAATTACCTCAGCTCCTCTCCATGAGGACAGAATTGGGGAGCCAGCGGCTATTCCATTGGCCACAGCCAGAATATACAACGACCAGTTATCAATGTTACTAAGAAGTACATCACCGGGAATGGCGTTTGGCCCAGGGGCTTTAGATCTAACAATTGCATTGATACTGGTCCTTATTTTGGCTAAGGTGAAAACCCCATCAATCTGGGGACAGTTATGATCAACTGTTTAAAGTGACGAGAAATGAAGGTGTCACGCCTCAACAGCAATATTGTTATCTGGTGGCTGGGGTCTATTTTCATCTTCCCTTGTTACTAAGAGCCAGAAACGTTGTGTATCGTTTTTGACGTAAGCATCACTGATCAGCGACCAACGCTCTATTTCCCAATCCTTTTTAGCCCTAAGAATAGCTTTCTTGTAGGTTCTCCTAATTGCCCTCACTGCGATCATATTGTTTGATCGAATTGCAGTAGCCAATTTGGATCTAAGGCCCCTGCACTCTCGTGTGAACCAGGCAACTGTGGTTTTCTGTTTTTAGACCCACCCTGCTTGCATCGTTGTAATTTAAAGTAAGAGGCCAACAAGTAAAAAAAATTGGTATGACAGTCAGCAATCTTAGTCAGATCACCCAGGGGTTCTAGCAGACGAAGCATCTGTCTAATGCTAGCCTCCAAGGTAGTATTAATTAGGTCGAGCTTCCCTGGGTCCATTGCTGCACGTGCCCATTCAAGACACCTATTATTGTTAGTAGGGCAAACCACCCTGGTGGCAAGAGTAGTATTAGAAAAATGTAAGCGTCAAGGAGAAATTAAAATAAGTTCAATTGGGTTGTGATCGCTGTCTGTAGTAGACCCTACAACCATGTCAATTACATTGGGCCATAATCTCAGGTCCAGCAAAAAATAATCAATACGGCTCATATTGGTGGTCCGGTTAAAAGTGTTTGCTCCTGACTTATCAGAGTTGGTTTGCTCATTTGTGGTCCTCAAGCCAAATTCGAGGGTTATTGCGTTAAGTTGCAGTGCCGTTTGGGACCATTTCTTTATGGGAGTAAGATCCAAAGGGGGAATGTGCCATAACTATTCCTCACACCCACTTCCACAAAAGTCCTCCTGCCCAAGTGGTTCGAAGGTGACATTAAAGTCACCTGCGATTATTAATGGTGAATGGGTATCTCTAGCATCTAGAAGATTCTCCAAATCCTGAAGTGATGATGTGGTTCCCGCTTTGGTCCCTCTGGCATACACATTGAAAAGGTCCACCCTAAACCTATCCTCCGCCCTTCTCTGAACCGCTAGTATGTCTGGGCTGTTGGTCTTGAGCTCTTTAACAGAGCAATGAAGGTTGATTTGAATTAAAATCAGTAAGTCCCCAGCTGGATGGCCGAGCTTGTTAATGATCGCAGGAAGATGGAATGTGATGTACCCAGGAATAAAAGTAGGAGATGGGGGCCACGTTTCTTGTAGGATACAGATGTCGTGTTTTTGTTACTTTTGACCTCACCCGGCCACATTCCATGATAATTAGGTGAGTTTTATCGAGTGATCTCGATCTCTTATGGGAGGGGGAATTTCACCTTCTCCCTGATCCCTGCCATGGGATCCAGTCCCGTGTTCCGACGGACTGCCCCCCTCACTGAGGCCATTGGATGTGGTCGAGCACCATTCACTGGCCACAGGGCAAGGGGTAAAACCTGGAGGCGAATTTGGAACATCAAAGATAATGGTCTCATAAGGACGAATATTTAAGATGGAAGGATGTAATATGGAGCCTAGTGAGGGAGTTTGGTGTGCAAGTCAATCATTTGTATCGAGAAGTGAACCAGAGCTCTGCTGCTGTACGAGGCTATGGGTGGCTGGCTACAGTGGGTGCATTAGTGGGCGATATTTCAGCTGTACCAGAGTATGAGTTGAAGGATTGAACCTAGCTTCCAGTGCAATCAAGTTATGGGCCAGGTTCGCATCGCCAAAGAGCAGCTCTGTGCAGTCTGTCTGGGAATAAACACTGTTTATCTTTTTTGACCCAAAAATATCCTCTCTGATTACTGAACGACACCCCCTCACATGACGTATACAGTGTATGCATTTATTAATTAGGGAGTCTTTGTTTTCGTGACTTGTGGGTGTCAACAACCTGGGGACGCTGGTCATGTAAATGCTCTTGGTAGGCCCCTGCGGTTTATCTAGCCTACCATATGAATCTCGACGGAAACATTCATCAGTGGGGGGAAGGAATTGTGGACCACTAGCTGGTAACAGGCCTGGTGTATGGCAGCGGGGAGTATTAGCGTAGGATGTAGTGTTCCTAATCATGGGGACAGAAGATTTCTTATGAGTGGGGTTTACAGCCAATCCTGGATTGGAGACGGTTGGGCTGTCGGGGTTAGTAGTACAGGTCAGGGATATAACGGGAGACTGCTTAATTGGTTGAACTTCAGGGATACCTTTAGTTATTAGTGATTTGATTTGCTCCGTTAGTTCTTGAACTGCCTTTTTTAAAGAGTCTACCTCGGACTTCAGATCAGCTATAATCTTCAGGGTATCCTGACCCTTCAGGACCTGGTCATTAGTGGCAGGCTCGCTTGAGGATGGTGCTGGGGTGCCTAAAGGCCCTGGGTTGACTCCCAATTCCTGGCACCCATCAGCTATGATGTGAGACTCACCTAATCTCACTACCACAAGGGGCTCATACATATGCTGGGGTGGGAGTAACCTATTGGAAATGGTAGATCAGTAGCCAAACTTGTAGCAGCTGTAGCATTGTATAAAACCCTAACGGGGAGTTCGGGAGGACTTGTCGCCTCCTCTTCCTCTTCTGCGACAGTGGTTGGAATTTGTGACACTAATGTATGGTTGGGGGAACAGTTTTTTGCGCTACGCGTTTTGGGCTTCCTGAACATCGATGGAATGCGTTTTGGCTGACAGGACTTTCTGCGACTGGAGCAATTAAGTGAACAAGGTGAACAAGGGATGGTGCTGAAATATCCTCGCACTCAACGAGGCGATCGTCTATGCAATCGAGGACACAATTTCCTCCTGACGACTTCCAAACGTTATTAGTTAGATTTCGGTTGAACCCTACCGTCCCCACTTTCGAAGTCCCTGGATTTCCTTTTCCCCATGGTGATTTGTGTGACCTTGACTATAGTAGAGCTAAAGCGCTGCTAAACTCACTCCCCTGAAACCTTCTTGCCAGAGATTAATAACTGTTATACACAACAAGCAGCCGGGAGATGACACCTTCAATGCCCAGCAACAACTATTAGGACTAGCAGTCGTTTGTATATCGTTGCCCCCACTCAGTAAAAGTCAACACTGTATGGGTTCCAACATGAAACAAAGACGTGGGACAGCAAGCGGGTACCAGTCAACTAAAAGAAGCCGAAGTGCCAGGACCAAATATCCAACTGAGTATGGCAGCCAGGGAAGGCCAAAGTCAAATTCAGAGTCAACATAGATTATAAACTCACGGTTTAGATGCCATACCCGCAGATCAAAGGGGGTGGCCCTGCCCCGCCCTGCCTCTTCCAGGCAATGATTGGCAAGGACGGGACCACCCTTGACCCGGGCTTTGCCCGGGGTGTGGCCCGCGGGTGTCCCATGCTATGGGAGACTGGCAGCCTTCTTGAGCGCCTCATGGCGTGACACTTCGCGTTGGCAGCATTAGCCCACGTTGCTTGCTGGGGGCTGTGGTCCCCCGTGGCAGCAAGTGTGGCTCTTGGGAGACAGGCAGGGTTCTTCAGCACCTCCTAGTGCATCACTTCACGTTGGCAGCATCAGCTGCATTGGTTGCTGGGGGCTGTGGTCCCTGCTGGCGGCAAGTGTGGCTCTTGGACTCCTGCACTGCGGGAGACCGGCAGCTTTCTGGAGCGCATCCTGGCGCATCACTTCGCATTGGTGGCGTCAGCCACGTTGGTTGCTGGGGGCTGTGGTCCCCTGTGGCGGCAAGTGAGGCTCTTTGGCTCCCACGCTGTGGGAGACCAGCAGCATTCTTGAACGCCTCCTGGCACGTCACTCCACGTTGGCGGCGTCAGCCTGCATTGGTTGCTGAGGGCTGTGGTCCCCGGTGGCGGCAAGTAAGGCTCTTGGGCTCCCGTGCTGTGGGAGACCACAGCGTTCTTGGGCACCTCCTGGTGCGCCACTTCGCATTGGTGGCGTCAGCCACATAGGTTGCTGGGGGCTGTGGTCCCCAGTGGCAGCAAGTGTGGCTCTTGGGCTCCCGCGTGTGGAAGACCGGCAGCATTCTTGAGAGACTCCTGGCACGTCACTTCGCATTGACGGCGTCAGCCGCGTTGGTTGCTGAGGGCTGTGGTCCCCGTGGCGGCAAGTGTGGCTCTTGGGCGGGTGGGAAAATGCTAACTTTCTATAAGTGGCATTTTTAAAATTGCAATCTAAAATCCAACTTTACCTTTAAAGAGGATTTTAAATCACAAATCATTAGAATCAATATATGATATTTCTAACTGTTCACAATCAAAAGCTAGCACTTATTAAATACATAATATAACCTAATGTTATCCTATGGTAGAGGGAGGCCTCACAGTAGTGAAAACTGAATGTAGGAGTTTTTCATTACCAGGCTATGTAAATCTTAAAAGTACTTGTCCAGCTTTTTGTATACAATGCACCCTGCCCGATGGGCCGCTTAGGGTCTATCTTGGGGGAGTCTTTATGTATTAAAAAGGGAGGTTTAGGCCTGAAGAAAAGGGTATTTTGCCAGACTTTAAAACTGCAAACAGGCTGCAATGGCAGACCTGCGACATGTTTTAAAGTGCTAATTAAACGTGCAGCACAATAAGTGCTGCACTAGTCGTATTTAATTTACAGTCCCTGGGTACATGTTGTACTGCTTTACTATGGATTTATAAGTACATTAAATCAAATGTAGGCCAATTGTACCTTATTTTAAGGAGTGATCACAAATACTTTAACTTTTAACACTGGCTAGCATTGGTAAAGTGCACAGAGTCCAAAAGCCAAAAATAAATTCAGCAAAACAGGAGGAGGGCAGGCAAAAGGTTTGGGGGAAGACACTCTAAGGCTGACAGGTGTAACAACAGGCAAAAGAGATTAGGCAGTTTATCAATCAGAATTGGAATTTAATATAAATGTAAAACTTGCTATGTGAGTCTCTTTAATCACATATAAGAAACCCAACAATGCAAGAGATACACTAGTGAGGGCTCATCGACAAGAAATAGAAGAAAATGCCCTTTTGGGAATTTTAAACAAATACAAAGTGTGTAAGAACAGTTCTAATATCCTGCAATACATGGGACAAGATAGAAAAAATGTATTTGAGAAATCATAACCTGTACTACACCTCATGTAGTACATGTCCGGATTTGCCGCTGTGATAATTGAAATGGGGCAACATAATTCTATCTGTTGAGGAACGTGTGCTGGAACATCGCAGAACCATTAAGAACAATAAACCAAACTATCTTGTAGCAAGGCACTTTTACAAGAGACATGAGGGAGACTGTGAAAATTGGCAATATTTTGTAATTGACAAAATAGTAATAGACCCACGTGGAGGGTAGAGGGAACGTAAATTGTGAAAGTTAGAATCTAGAAACATCATATCGTTAAGACACACTAACACCAAATGGTTTAAATATAGATGAGGAGATCTCTATACACTTCAGGATTTAGAGTGAAATAATATGTAGATATGCGAAAATGCGAAGTATATCTATGTATGTAGTGGTCTGAGAAAAGAAGGGGGTCCCAAAATGCAAAATCCCCATGCATTTTCTATAGACTTCTTTAAGAAGGACTACAGCAAAAACTGCTGAATGAAATTACACCAAATTTGGCAGCAAGCTATATTTTGGTCCACAGATTGTGCATTTTTTTTAATTTGGTGTAAATTCGTTCCGTAGTTTTGAGAAATACGTCTTAAAAATACGTGCATGTCTCAGCGGTTGGGTCAGAGGGACTCCAGTGAGACTCTCGGAGGACCCGGGCAATTTAAAAATAGACATTCTGATTGGCTCAGGGAGTTTTACTTCCCTTGGGCCGTTTTGTTCCTGCTGGAGCGAGCACTGTGATTGTATACTAGCAACATGAGAAAAATGTTACTGGCAGCCATTACAGGACTTTGGGACCCAGTCCCTTGTCCTGAACATGGAAAAATAAATATATAAGGGGGCAGGATAGTGATACCCTGGCCAACTAGGCTAAATAAAGGGACCCAGTGGGACCCTCCTGGGGCCAAAATAAAATAACAATCAGCAGTTTCTGCTGTGACCTCAAGGGACTCCTGTGTGATCGAAAAAAAAGTAAAAGGCAGCCAATCCACTTTCTTTTATTAATGGGAGGCGGGGCATGACCCACCTCCCTGAGCCATTAGAGGCCTCAGGGAGTCCACCCCCCCGGGCCAAAATTATTCAATAAGATGAGCGGGCCACATGGCCCCACTCCCTGAGCCATTACAAGCAATGAGGACTTAACCCCTGGGGTGGTATTATTCAAGAAGGGTGGGAAGCCAGGCAGCTCCCCTCCCCAAGTCATCAAAGGCCCCATTGAGGCCACACCTCCTGTGGTGGTATTATATAAGAAGGGGAGGGGAGCCAGGCAGCTCCACAAAGTCATCACAGGCCATGAGGCCCCCTTCCCCGTGCCATCATAGGCCTTGGGAAGTTCACCCCTTGGCCAAAATTTGCCAAAAAAGGGGGGGGGGCATGCAGCCCCACTCACTGAGCCTTTAAAGGCCCCAGGGACCCCATCCCCCGAGGTCGCTAAACTAATTAAAATGGGAGCGGGCCTCATTGCCCCCTCTAGTGAGCTGCTCAAGATAGAAGTAGCTAGTGAGCTGGCCCCGGGAACCCCATGCCCCAGGGCCAGCTCACTAGCTATGTCCCATGGAGCCCACCACTGGGACATAGCGGTTTCCCTGCCCGCTTTGCACAGGCAGGGAATTCTGTTTTTGCTCCCTCTTGGCAGGAGCATTTTTTAATCTCCCACCATGCAGGAGCAAACACAAAGTCAGCTCCCAGTGAGTGGAAGCTTTAAAAATGCCCCTGCAGGCTGGCAAGCAGACTTTTGATCTGTTACCCTGCCCACAGTTATGTAGAGGGGAAACAGATGAAGAGATCGCTCCCGCCCAGAGGGAGCAGCATAAGTAGATACTCCCTGCGGGCAGGAGTAATTCCAACTACAGCTGCATGTGTAGAGCTGGCTGGGGCTACAGGGGCCCTGGGGCTCCCCCTGGAGACCCAACAAGTGCATGGTGGATGCCCTGGGTGGACATCAGGGCACCCACCTTTGATAATGAGGACCCTGGGGGATGGGGTCCTCTGGATGAGAAAAGGCTCAGGGAGAGGTCCGCCAGCCCCCTCTCCTTTATTTTATGGAGTGGCCCCGGGGGATGGGGTCCTCAGGGCCTGGCCTAATAACACTTAGGGAGGGGGGCCACATGCACCCTCCCCTTTACTCAAACAAAAATGGCCCTGGGGGTTGGGGTCCAAGTGCCTAATAAGGCTCGGGAAGAGACACCACTTAAAAATACATAGCATCTGGGGTCGCTAGACCTAACGAGGCTCGGGTATGGGGATCTCATGTTACCCCTTCCTTTAAAAATACATAGGATCGTGGGGGATGGGGTCCCCAGGGCCTAATGAGGCTGGGGTAGAGGGGCACACATGCACCCTCCCCTTTAAAAGAGATATGGCCCTGGGGGATGGGCTACCCAGAGCCTTTTAAAGTTTCAGAGCGGGGGTTGTGTGGCCCCCCTCCTCTTAAGAAAAAAAACCCTGGGGATGGGGTTACCAGGGTCTTATAATGCTCGGTTCGGGGAACCACATGATCCCTCTCCCCTTTAAAAACCAAAAGGCCCTGGGGATGGGGTCCCCAGGCATAGTAAAGCTCTGGCAGGGGGACCACTTGGCCCCCTTTCTTTAAAAAAACATAAGGCCATTTCAGATGTCATCAATGATGTCATCATAAATTATGAGGAGGATTTATTCCTATACTTTGAGGAATGCACACTCATGTACAGTCCACCGAGTACTGTTGAAGTCTGGACAATGACCGAATAGGGTAGTTCCTGACAGTAACAGGTATTGTGTCTAAACATAACACTTAGGTTGTGAATAACTCCAACTTTATTATTTTGTTGAATGTAGATAGTTTTTTCTTAAGGTCCGGACGAATCGCGAGTATACTTACTCACAGCGAGAAACATGTTGACCGACGTCTTATAAACACATGACACCTTAATACGAGACATTATACTCAAACAAGTGCCATGTCTACACGCTTTTAATTAGGGTAGGAGGCCCCCAGAATACAATTAATTTTCATTAGGCACTCCTGACCTTATTTTAATCACATTAATATACATCTACATTATCCTGGCCCCACACCCGCACTTCACCATACGGCAGTTGGATAGAAGATCTCCGCTAAAGTGCCCCTTTTTAGGGAGCCTGTTGGGCATTGCACCGTCGGCCCGACGAGGAGCAGCCCATATGATGAAGCATGACACCTGAAAGGGTGTGTGAGGGCATTAAAATCCAACAGACGGATTTCCACATGGTGTATTAAGCTGACTGTAGCCTTCTTTGTTTCCACTCTTCTTGTGAGGAACTATAGGAACACCTTTTGTAATCATAGTCATAGAGCATGTCATGAGTGAGGTAATATGTGCCTGGTGGGATTGCAAGTTAAAGTTAGCTCTGCTAACTATATCTGCCGAATTTATGCAATTTGTTTTAGTTCCAAAACATTATTGGGATCACTGACATATTCACTTAACTATAACAATACCTAAAATGTTGTTTATTAGTGAATTTCTACGTTGTTTTTTTTTTTTTTACACAAATAGATCTTTTTATCACACCTAACTATAATGTTATTTTAATCAATCATCAAGTCTTTATTTCGGCCACTGTGGACCATAAAAGATGCAGTAAATACAATAACAATACACAGTAAAATGTACACAATAAAAAAAGACGTTTTGTAGATGAATTGTTATCTAACATGGAATGATAGACTCGTAAAACCAATCTAAAAAATATTTACAATAAAAATTTACCTAGTCATGAGGCGATTACGAATAAACCAGGCTGTAGTTAAAAATTTGGCTACGGCACATACAATGGGGGCAGACAGATCAGATTTTAGGATCCTATATGCGGGACGGTGTTCCTTAAAGCCTAGATTCCTGAGGAGAGGAACAAGCCAATATTTGCGTGGCTTATTATATGCAGGACAAAAGAAAATCAGGTGCAAATCATCTTCTCGGGTGTGAGGGCAAACCTGGCAATTAGGTGTACTCTGGGTTTTGAGCCAGTGTTCTGTGTGAGCCCTCAACGGGAGTGTCCCATAGCGCCACTGCAAATAAAGTTTTCGTGTTAGTTGTGGGCCAACATCATCAAGGACCTGTTCCAGATAATAATGGTCCTTGAGAGCGATGAAATGTATGGACAACGAGTCTTGGCGAAGAGAATCAATTGCTGCCTGTAACTTGTACTCGCGGTATGCGTCCGCCAGTGACCTACGAGAGATCCTTGTGCAGGCGCTCCGCGGGTCAAACCACAACTCTGGCTTCCCCATCAATTTAAAAGTGTCCTTAATGTATTTGAACCAGGGTATACGCAGCACCTTAGGAAAGCGCATGATTTCTTCTAGTTCTGCTCTATAACTAGAAAGCTCTAAGGAACTCCAGACTCTGCGCCAGTACATCAAAGGCCTAAGTCCCAATTCTTCGATGATTGGTCTTAGGCCAAGATCCAATCTCAACGGGAAGAGCGGGGTGTTTGATGGTAAGGCGGTCAGTTTTCTAATGAAGTTGTTCTCAGTTATCTGCAACTTCTGGCACGCAGCATAGCCCCATATCTCACCCCCGTAAATCACCGCCCCTCTAGCCTGAGTTTTGTAGATATGGAGAGGTGGGCCCAGTGGCTTGTAGGTGGACCTAGATATCATCCTGGTTATACCACCAGTAAGTTGAGCAAGTTTTAGGTTTACTCTGGTGATATGCGTTTCCCAGGTCAACGATTGGTTCAGGGTGACACCTAGATATTCAAAGGTGGAGACCCGATCAAGACTTTCTTTACCAATTGTAGGGTTAGGGCGAGTTGAGGGGGGTGGGTTGAAGGTCATGAACTTAGTTTTAGTCGCATTCACCTCCAAGCCACGAAGCTCACAAAAGTTGATGAATCCGTCCAGGATTCTCTGGAGTCCCATTGGTGATTTTGAGAGCAGGAGGGTATCATCCGCGAACATAAATGCGGGTACCCTCCTGCCATTCAACACTGGGGCATCAATGTAGCTTAGCCCTGTCAGAAAGTCTATGACACCGTTCACGAAGAGGCAGAACAGGGTCGGTGCGAGCACACAGCCCTGTCTGACCCCCGTGTTCACGGGGAAATCCTCTGTTAGAGTGCCTCCCTTTCCACACCTAACTTTAGCATAATTACCCTGATGGAGTCTCATCAGCATAATTAAAATGTCACCCGGAACATCTAGATCTTTGAGTACTGTCCACAATTTGGCACGTGGCACCAGATCAAATGCTGCCCGTAAGTCAACAAAGACCGTGTACAACGTTCCTCTGCCCACAGTCACAACTTTCCAATACAAATAATTAAATCGGAAAATCTGGTCTATTGTAGAGACGCCCTCTCGGAACCCAGCCTGGTATGGGCTCAATATGTCCCTCTCTGCAATCCAGGTTTGGAGACGGTTCAATAGCATTCTACCAAACAGCTTCTGTGGGACATCTATTAAGCTTATTGGTCTATAGTTGGAAGGGAGCAGAGGTGATCCCTTTTTAAATATTGGGACAATCTCTGCTCCCAGCCAAGTATTCGGAACCGCCATGCCGCCCAAAATAGAATTAAATAAGCACAGCAAGTATGGCGCCCAAATGAGTGGTTCGTGTTTAAATAAGTCACCAGGCAGACCATCCAATCCAGGGGCCTTGCCTGATGCTAGCCCATCTATCGCCTCATGTATCTCCCTTAGTGTAAAGGAGTGGACTTTAGTTACCTCGATGTTAAGGTTGGACATCTCCATTATATTTGATGTGCTGTATAGGGATTTAAAATGATTCCGCCAAGCAGTAGCTGAAATATTTGGCTCAATTGCGTCTGGTAATGTGTCTGACCCTGTGTTAACAAGGCGCCAGAATAAGCGAGAATCTCCTTTTGCTAAACTCATTTTTAGTTTCTCCCACCTACTGTGCTCCCATTCCTTCTGTGCAAAGCCCGTCATGCGTTTGTATGCAGAACGCCTGGTCCTAATAGCCTCAGTCCCAAGGCCCTCCTTCAGTGCAGCCAGAAGGCTCGATTTAGCCTTTCGGCATGCGGAGTTGTACCAAGTGAGAACGGATAAGCGTTTGGTCGGTCCTTCCTGTGTTGTAAAAAGGATGTCTGATAATGCCAAGGTTAATTCTGTGTGGAGTGTCCCCCACTCCGTCCAATTGTCAGGACAGTCATCTTTTTCAGAGAGTTCCAGGGCCTTGGTCAATACAGGAATTGCCCGGGCATAAAGATTGGGAAGGTTGACTGGGTTTGAAAGTAGTCTTTCCCATCTCACTCTCCGTCTATTATTGGTTAGTGTTAGACCCGTCCGAAGGGACGTGGTCTGCTCCCTTGTAGCCACATAGTCGTGAATAATATATTCTGCTTCAAGTGCGCGGTGATCACTATCCACACCTGGCAAAACCCTAAAATCTTTGATGGAAGACCAAGATGCTAGGGGAACAAGAATGTAGTCCAATTTAGATTCCCTCCCGCCCCTACTGTATGTGTGTTTTGGAGGGATGTCAGACTTTTTCCTACCGTTACAGGCCCGTAATCCAAATTTTAAAGTTAGTGTCGTGATTTGGACCGCAAGTGGTGTCCATGCTTTTGGTCTTGGCGCCTCAAGAGTGGGTATAGACCAGAGCGAATCCTCCTCGTCGGCCAAACCATCTGATAGGCCAAGGAGGGGCTCGTAGTGACAATTAAAGTCGCCACCGATTAGATAGGGCGTACCCACAGGGATTTCGCTTAGGACTGAAGCGAGTTCCTCTATGGTGCGGGATTCCTGCCCATTAGTTACTGGGCGGGAATAGACATTTATCAACATAAGACTTTTGGAGTTGGGCCAGTTTAGTACTACCACAAGAATATCCTCTGTGGAAAGCGGATGTAGGGCAGCACTACAGCCCAAGTCTGCCGCTATCCATGTTGCCAGTCCACCCGAGGGTCGTCCTTTTCCTCCCCATTTAGCTAACATGGTAAATGCTTCATATCCCAGGTATGTCACCTCGTCACAAGCCCAGGTTTCCTGGAACATGCAGATGTCCTTACTCCTAACGAAGGTGTTCCATTCTGGGCAATGCAGCTTGTTAGCAAGGCCCGCTACATTCCATGATAATATTTTTAAAAGCGGGGGGTTGGTATCACCAGTGGGTTCATCTGGATCTGTGGTGTTGCCCAGCTCAAGTATTGGAAGAGTATTCTTTACAGAGTCAGGAGCTATGGGGATCACCACCTCAACTGGGGTAATATCTAAATATGGAGGATTATGGTCTACCAGGGTCCTAGCCTCGACCTTCGAAGGGATAAATTCCTTTGTTAGAGGAGGTGTGACACATTCCTCTTCACTACTTGTCCGGGTCAGTCAATCCACCCATTCTAAACTCCCAAATCTGTTCTGCGTGGGGAAGTAGTCAAAGTGTGGTGGGTCAGTCGTGTACGGGATACTCTTTTTCCCAAAGCTCCGCCTTCTACCTCTATTACATACAAGTTCCCAATCAGCCTCACCCTGCCCTTGTGCTAGAGGTGGGTAGAAGAAAGATAACGGTAGAGCTTGGATTGTGGTTCCCCTGTCACGATACGGCCAATTACATATATGGGAGACTGTTCTAGGATCCCTAAAATTGACCAAGACACAATCTCCCTGTATTGATTTCTTTAGGCCACCCAACCATTGAACTCTTCTTACCATCAAAACCTGGCTACTTAATCCAGCAGGGAGTGGTCTGTTGATGGTAAGCCAGTTGATGACCTTATTTTTGAGCGATTCAACAGACTCTTGGGTTGGTTCTTTTAAGGCAGGGATACCTGCTAGAATTACAGTGTATGGACTAGCCTCGGGAGGTAGGTTAATGGTCATTAATTCCCCACTAGAACTTTTATTCCGGCCCTTAAAGCCGCCTACAGGCGAGTTTCTTTTTGGGGTTCTATTTTGTGCTAAATCAGTAACTGGTAATTTGGGTGGAAGCGGCAGGGTGTTGGGTTTAGGGGGAATGGTGGCAAGATTCAAATTAGAGGCTGAGGGGGGTAACTTGTTTAACGTGCCGCCCGACACAGTGACTGGAGGAATAGCGTATTTTACGCGAACAGTTGCTAATTTGGTTAATTCGCTAGCAACGCGATTTAGGGAAGTTTCAATTTTACCCAAACGTGCTACCAATGGGCTACGAAGACGCCTCATCAAATTGTGAATGTCTAAAAGTGTAATATCCTCCTCCCCCAAGATTGGACCAGTGTTATCTACTTTATTCGATAGGAGATTAGGAGACATAGGCCCCTCAGTTTGTAGTATTGTTTGGGGTTTGTTAATGGACTCAGGTTTCTCGGTCTGTGGGGCGTTTGGTAGTTTAGCGTTTTTGCGTTTGTTCCCCCGAGACGCCTGGGGCTTCTTACTATACTTGGGAATGGCTCCTTCCCTCATCCCTGCCCCTTTGTGATCAGGAAACGTAGCCCCTACAGTGTTTCCCTCCCTACGTAGTGCTAGGGTGTTCAGGCTGGTCTTAGAATGTAAAGGCTTAGATTGGGGAAGGGGGAGAGATAGAATACTAAGGTCAGCCTGTGATAAAATAGAACAATCAGAATTGGGAGTACCAAGTAGTAGGGGTGATGGCAATCTAGCCAAATCTGTCGTTTCCTCTAAACCCTTACTCCTGTCCATTTGTTGACTGACATCAAGTCTCTGGGTCGGGGATGTTGCGGCAGCTAGAGGACCCAACGAGGATCTCCTTACCCATTCGATTTCTTGGGAGATGCGTCGTTCTAGCGTGGTAATGTCCTCGATTAATAGTGTTCCAGCTTTGGCGAAGTACGCGTCCAAGGTGCATTGGGAATTCCCAGCAGCGCCCTGAGTCTTGCTTCGTGTCTCCCTCATGGCCATAGTAACAAAGCAGGCCACAAACAGACAACAGGAGGCACAAAAGGGCGTAATGTAAGAGTGACTGCCCGAGACCGATCTCGACCGTCCTCGAACGGCCTCAAACGGCCCGCTCTTTGCCCGGTCTTCGCCCCGGGCTACGTCCCGCGCGCGTACCGCTAGCGCGTAGGGACAGGGAAGATATTAGAAGATTAGAGTGCGTGGAGGAGGCGGGGCCGGGAAGAGGAATCAGGTGTGCAGGAGGAGTTGGCAGTATACACCCTGGTCCTCGCAGTCCCGTACGGTCAGCCTCCCCAGTAGGTCCCTCAGGTATCAGCAAAGCGTCCTCACCAGTCAGGCCAGAGCGACCCCAAAAGCGTCCCCACGCTTGTCAGCGGCAGAAGTGAGCAACCAGCCCACGAGCGGCGCCCGCGAAGCGGGGGCTGCGAGAAGTTGAGTCGGTCCGCAGCGTCCTCGGGAAGTAAGTAGCAACGAACTCTGTGGTGTCCCAGCACTTTATGGGAAAGCGGGGAATCAATCAGTGGAGGCGGGGCTGGGAAGAGGAATCAGGTGTGCAGGAGGAGTTGGCAGTATGCACCCTGGTCCTCGCAGTCCCGTGCGGTCAGCCTCCCCAGTAGGTCCCTCAGATATCAGCAAAGCGTCCTCACCAGTCAGGCCAGAGCGACCCCAAAAGCGTCCCCACGCTTGTCAGCGGCAGAAGTGAGCAACCAGCCCACGAGCGGCGCCCGCGAAGCGGGGGCCGCGAGAAGTTGAGTCGGTCCGCAGCGTCCTCGGGAAGTAAGTAGCAACGAACTCTGTGGTGTCCCAGCACTTTATGGGAAAGCGGGGAATCAATCAGTGGAGGCGGGGCCGGGAAGAGGAATCAGGTGTGCAGGAGGAGTTGGCAGTATGCACCCTGGTCCTCGCAGTCCTGTGCGGTCAGCCTCCCCAGTAGGTCCCTCAGGTATCAGCAAAGCGTCCTCACCAGTCAGGCCAGAGCGACCCCAAAAGCGTCCCCACGCTTGTCAGCGGCAGAAGTGAGCAACCAGCCCACGAGCGGCGCCCGCGAAGCGGGGGCCGCGAGAAGTTGAGTCGGTCCGCAGCGTCCTCGGGAAGTAAGTAGCCTTTGTTGTTTTTCAGTGAAATTCTAGGGTTTTTTAACGTTAAGTAACATTTTATTACCATACATAAAGCCAACTCTCCAATGCACGCGGCATGGTGGGTTGGCCATAGGACCTTATGTTTTTTTAATGGGGAGGTGAGGCCAAGTGGCCCCTCTCCCTGAGCCTTTTTAGGCCCTGGGGGCACCATCCCCAAGCGCCCTTTTATTTTTACAGGGGAGTAGGGCCAAGTGGGCCCCCTCACTGAACGGTATTAGGCCATGGGGATCTCATCCTCATCCATGTGTCTCAAAAAGGGGTGATCCTGATATGTATTTTCCCCATTCAATTTCCCATAGGAATTTCAGCGAGGGTTTTAGAAAAAAAACGGCTGAACAGAATTACAGAGATCTTTGCTCAGAAAGTGTGCTTTTTGTGATTTGGTGTAAATCAATTCGGATTTTTTTGAGGAATTAAGGTTCAAATGTTAGCGATATATTGACAGTTATTCTTGTTGTACTCCTGTGAGACTCCTGCGGCACCACAAATTATAAGAAATACAGCATTCTGTTTGACCGGGGAGGCATTTTTCCAGTTGGCCTCTTCTGTCCTGTGGTTCCGTGGGACAGAGCAATCCGACTGGCTGTCCGCTAGATGAAGATTAATGCAGCTGCCACCATTACAGGACACAGGGACTATAACATAAATAACATAGAAGGCCACAGGGTAAGGCTACCGTTACATCCTGGCCTTGTAGGGTAGGTCCCAGAAGAACCTTCCCCATACCCCATTGCCAAAACAAAAAATAATTGTGCACAGGTTCCCATGGTACTTCCGTTGAAACCCAGCAAGGCCTCTGGTGCGGTCCCATGGGACCACAAAAACAATTTTATAAATGAGAACAAATGGTAAATGTGGAGTGGAGGTTCATGGGGCGTTGGCCACCCACAGAGGGTTTGGCGCAACTCCAGGCCACAGGCCAGGCCCTGCCTCCTTCCCTGTACTGCTCACAGTCAGAATGTATGCTCAGCAAGAAAGTTGGGTAAATATGATTTTTGAAAAAATACTGAAATTAACTGAAAAAAACAAAGGTTAAAGTGACTTTATAGTTAAATATGATAATAGGAACTTACTTTATGTTTAAAAAAAACATTAAAAATTGGCTGTAGAAACAAAGGTTAATGTGACTTTATAGTTAGGTATGGTAATAAAATCTTACTTTATGTTAAAAAAAATCCTAAAGTTCACTGAAAAGCCAAAGATTATAGTGACGTTTTAGTTAGGTCTTGTAATAATATAAAAATTAGCATTTTCAATCATAAAAACACTGAAATACTCCAGTTATAGTTTACTGAGCTAATCATAAGTTGCGTCCCCGCCATGCACTGCTTATGACCTCACACTCTACATTGCTCATGACATTTTAAATGACATCATTGATGACATCACTGAAGACATCTCAAATAACATATTTGATTACATCACTGATGACATCCTCCAACCTACTGCTGATCAAATTTCTCTATTAAACAATACAGCATTTCAGATATCAAACTAAGTTCTAAATGGTGCAGAAATGTGTAAACCATAAATTACCACACAAGCCTCCTTAGGTCTACCAAGCTCCTCCAATGCTGAGCTTTCGCTTTGTACCAAACACTTTGTACAGAGTCGGCTTTATTAGGTCAGTCAACCAGATATGAGTGGGCAAGCCACTGCTGCACACGGTCTACACCCTGTGAACAACTCTTCATGGAGAGCCCACTTACTCAAGACACCCAAGCCCCATTAGGTGGCCAAGCCCCTACCACACACAGCCTCTGCCTGGTACAAAACCCTTCACAGACCGCCGACCTCTTGTTGTCAATAAACCAGATATGGTTTACCTTGTGAATTCCCATAGAAGCCCAGGTTTACACCAGAACATGGGCTTCTATGGGAATTCTCAAGGGCACATTATCAAGCCCATTATCGCCGCTTTAGCTGCAGTTTTCTGCCGCTTAAGCGGGGATAATTTTAACACCGTTTCTTGATAATATGGCCCTACATTTTTCATTTAAGAGTCTATAAGAGGGCATGTGTTTTCTTGCTCTCTCTTGCTTGTTGGGTTTCCCTTTAAATCCCATCTTGACCCTCCTCCCTCCACACCCAGCTTTTCTGTTGCTCCCCTGTCTCTCCCTATTCGTTTTTGTATGTTATTGCTTTAAAAAAGCAGTAATTGGAATAGGGACAATGGAGATGAAGGGATACAAATGACAGATAAAGGCAGAGTGCAAAAAGAGAGGAAAGTCTCAAAATGCCCCGCTTGGCTTCCGTCAATGCCCTGCGCAAGGAGCTTTGTGAGGATTTCCAGCACATCCGCTAAAATTGCCTTGTGTGTGCTTGAGTGCTTCCAATTTACAGTCAAAAGTAATTTTCCAGTTCTTTTTTGTAGTAAAATGGAGCCCTAGGTCTCCTGCCTTGCCTGGCCCTATGGAAGTGCCATCCTTGTATTTTCTTACGATTCTTTGCTCAAACAAAATGCTTCTCAGTTGAAATAATGTTTCTCGAGCACATGGCATATTCTTTTTACAACACCTTTGTCAGCACTTTTCCACAATAAAAGTGCTGATTGATTGATCAGGCTCTGTGTGAGTCTATTTCAGATGAGACCCCTATATTTAACATAACCAGAGCTGGCTTTAGAACTGGTGGCGCCCTGTGCGAAAATGCTTGCTGGTGCCCCCGCCTCCACCCCCAATGACCACCTCGCCACGGATTCCCTCACTACCACCATTCACAATGGCCCCCAAGTCCCCATAACAACTGTCTCTTAGATTCATTTAGTGTTATAGCGCCACTCATACCAGTTTAGGGTGTCGGGACACTTTATATCACACATACGTTGCACGGAGACAATCATACCTGTATAAGTCAGTGTATAGGATATGTTCCATATGACAGAGGCCTACAAGGTGTAGGAGTCACATGGCATCCATTCCATACTGGTAGGCAGTATAGTTTAAGAGTCCTTGGCCTGAAAAAGCACAAATTGAGAATTTAAAATGTAACACCATTGTTAGGAGTTTTCTTTAATAATAAGAATTGATTTCTACCCAAATGAACCCTTTTTGCAATATTAGTATAAGGAAAGACTCGGCAAAAAAACATGTAGCTGTAATATATTCCTTGCAGTTGACAGTTCACTGCTCTATATTAGGATTTTAACTTTGAAACTGCAGATAACAGAAAGATCTCTCTGACAAAAGCGCTAACCCATTGACCTATTATATTATATGCACTTCGTGATGTGAATGGAACACGTTCTTTGCAGGAACACGTTCTTTGCAGCAGGCACATTAACCTTCTGCGCTATGATGAGTCAAAACTTCCACTACCAGACAAAGCTCCGGGCTGTCTCCAGGGAAAACATTAATCACCGGAGTTATGGTGACATTTTTATTGATGCTTGAAAATTGCTGGGACAAGGAACATGGCATCTGGTGTTTTTAAAACAATAAACATGATGCCCCCAACCCCAAGTCAGCGCCCGGTGCGGTGGCACCGATCGCACCTCCATAAAGCCGGCCCTGAACATAACATTTACCCAGAGGACAGAAAAACCACCCAGGAAAATCCACACAAGACAGGATTTCCAAATTAAAAACCACAAAGGTTTATTAGAAATTAAGAATCAATGCAGAAGGTAAACGGCAGGGGTTAACGAAATCATATACAAATGCTCAGTATGCAAATAAATGTAATATACCATTGGCAGCAGAAACTAAGCCCTAATATAGTTAACAGCAAACACCGAATGCGGTCTATCACAAGGAGTCAAGGAGCAATTGTCATAGGAGCTGCTTAGAACTAAGCACAGAACGATAAACAGACTAGCATGAGGTCTGCCTCTATAGGAATCAGGAGAGAGACCTGGCTCAACCGCAAAATGGTGGGTTTTTATACATTTTAGAGAGAGAAACTGTGCGGCCTGACAGCGAAAGTTACAAATCACAACCAATAGAGATAGAAAACACATCACATAGTAATATTGACATTTGGTCTAAATCAAATGCAGCGTCCACTGTACTGAGCCGCACACAGGAAACAACAGCACATTCATATTAGAAGCAGCATCTCCATGGCTGAGAACTAAGAAAATGGCCATCAGTTTGTACACAGTTGTAAAATCCGTCCTGTTCAGGAACATTGGGCACACAAAACATTACATTTGATAAATGATACAGTGTTAACAAGGCCATAAGGAATACAGATCAGCACGGAGGTCTGTGGTGCACAGGCAGGGAGGGGGAAGAAGGGTTGTCAAGTGTTAAAACCCACACACATTAAAAATGTTGGATTCTGAAAACACAAGTAGGCCTAAAGCCTTACTCATGTATATCTGTAATTCTTGTTCTATACAATCCAATAAAAACAGTGCATTTGTGACCCTTTCATGTTAAGTATAATGCAGAATTGTTAACTGTGTGGAACCTTTGTGAACAGTTGACAATTATTTTGTCACTACAGCACAGGAATGTGACACACACACACACACACACACCCTCCCCGAGCAATGAGTCACAGGGAGAGAGAGAAAGAGAGAGAGAGAGAGAGATAGAGATTGGTAATATGAGAGGGGTAATAAAAGGACACGGTTAATAAAAAGGGTTGGACAACAGCAAACTCTGGTGCAATTAAAAAGGGCATTGGGTAATACAAATCCATGTGGTGATGAAAAAGAAATGGTAGTGAAATGACGAGGGGTTATAAAAAGTACCTGTAGTAATAAAACTGTGTTGAAAAGGAGTAAGGTGATAGAAAGGACAGGGAACAATAAAACAGGGATATGGTATAGCACAGAATGACAAGGGGTAATAAAAAGGGAAAAGGGAATAAAAGAGAACACCAGACGATGAAAATGGACAAAGCGTAGTAAACTTTTCAATGTGAGACACCAAATGGATAGCAGTTACTGGGCACATAAATGGATCCTTTCTCACAGGCTGCACAGAGAGCCCTGCTCAGCCCCTGTCTCTGGTGAGCCTGAAACTGAAAGGAACAGCTCTGGCGAGGGAGGAGAGAGGTGCTAGGCCAATATATCTAATTGTGTCCATGTTGAAGACTCTTAGTTGGTCTCTGCCGGCAGGTCATTTGGCTGATGTTTGAAGGTCGATCAGAGCCAGGGCTGGAGTCCATGGTCACAAGTGCACAGAGTCTGAGTGCCAAAAGCTCAAGACAATGTCACAGAGTGGAATGTGGCCAATGCTGACCAGAGGGGCCAGCAGCCTTCTAAATGCAAAGGTTTGAAGAGACAAGGCTGTTGACGCCAAACACATGCTAGTTGCGTGTGGAAGAGACACAGATCACAGGCATAGGAGCAAAGTAACTTTATATGTAGCAATGGATGAGCACTCTGTCCACTCTGGAAACTTGTTGAGGAGTGCCAGGGTGGTCAGGTGTCACTGGTCTCAGATTGTGTCAATCAGAGCAATTTACCACATTGTGTCCTGGGACTTAAGCCCGCTGTTTGACCCAGAACTGAGCCTCAAGTGCACCACTTTAGCATTCGGTAAGTGAAAGTGAGCAGCCCAAAGCTCACTCAGGGAGGTGAGTGGGGTTAGAGTCTCAGAACGCAACAATCCACGACGTAAAGTAATACCTGTGGGGCTTATTAAAAAGGTAACTTTTTAACTTCTGTAATTCTTCATGTGTTTAGGCTTTCACTTTGTTGTAATGTTACTACTTTTGGCTGTGCAATTTCTGATTGTAAGTGATTAATTCAATAGTAGAGACTTACATATCTTCACCTTCTTAAACGGAGGAGGTGCCAAATTTACAAGTGTACATTTACTACAGCCAAAAAGGACCTGGAGTGAGCGCACCGCCACAGAACCACTGGCACTGCAACTGCCTGCCATAGAAAATAACGCGGGGACTTAAAATTGAACCCCGTAGGAAATAATGTTAAAATTAATTCATTTATTTTGACTTTTTCAAATTATATATATAAATGTAAATTATTTATAAAAATGTAAATTATTGTTGAGAATCATTTTTTATCCTTAAATAAATGATGAACATTGTTTTATGATAAAATATTGTAATAACCTTTTTAATAAAACAAATGAAATATGTTAACAAATAGTAATCATTCTATGCATACCTTTTTGTAAGTTGTAATACATAATAAGTAAAAACAAACATTTAGTAGTAAGTATCCCCCCTTTTTCCGGCCATTTCTACTTAGATGTGTGAGAATCTCTCCATAGAAAGCATTAGAGATGAGGAGCTTCACAATGTTAGTTTGTGAATTGCATTTTGTAGTATGTAGCTTATCTCTCTGCAGCACTTCTTTACATACCACAAGATAAAGCTTGTGGATCGGCCCTTGAATGTCCACTCACTGTTTAGCCTTTTGAAAAGAAAAAATACCTTATCGCACATCATACAAAATGTAATACTGTACATAAACTGTACAGAAGCAATACATACAATGGTTGTCAATCTTACCCATCAAAGGGTTAACACTGAAAGGTGTCTCAGCTATTCTTATGGGACATCCTTGCAATGTACTCTTATGCCACAACCCTTAACCCCCCTTAGGAGAAGTGTGGCTCAATAGTTAGAGCGGCAGACTTCAATGCAGAGCACTGGTCCGGGACCAGGGTTCGATTCCCGTCGTGGCAGGGTATCGGGCTATAAATTCCGCAGACCGGATATTCTCGCCTCAGTGCCTATTCTAATCATGGGTCCCACGCTGCAACTCTGGGCAATAGCTTGTTTAATCTCCACAATGGCCCCACAGTGGTGGGATGCCTGGCTTCACCCTGGGGATGCCCAGGAGTGGACATTTCACAGGGAACAAGCCAGGAAGGGTTCCCTAGCGGTATGAATACAGCGCCGGGAGACCCTGGACCAGGGTAGCTGTGCGCTATATAAGTACTAGTACATTTACATTTACAGTCTCCTGAGATTTCCCTGATGCGTTACAGGGTTTTAGGAAGTAATTTTTGTGGCAAATGGTGCTATCAAAACTGTCCACAGATTTCCTTCCCCATAGTGTTCAGAGCCTGCGTTCCCCCATTGCAGGCTAGCTTGTAATACACAGTATGTTTTGTTTCATGAGGTCCACTCTGGTACAGTGGAGTAACAGGAGCCCCAGCAGTGCGGGGTAACCGAGATCCAGGGCGCCACTGTGGCACCGTGCACGGGCCGCAGGCCTCTGGCCTGAGAGATCCTAGCAGGGTTCGGGCAGGGGGGGCCTCTATGTACTTTGCAGGGGGGCCCTCTTAAGTTTCTTTATGCCCCTGTTCTGGTACCAAGCCTGTGTGACTCAGCACCCTTTGTTGTTTCGAGCCACTTGCAGTGTTTGTGTTGAACAACCCTTGATGCTGGGGTAGCATGGGTCTCATCCATTCCTGACCCGACTGGCTGGCGCGTGGTTGAGATCTGTTGTGCCGCGCAGATATCAGCCGAATGGAGGCAGCACTAACACCAGTCGGGTTAGTGCTCCATCCTCGGGTGGCCTTATGGCCTGGGAAGCCTACTTGGGCCCAGACAGTGACCGACCACCCAAACAGGTGGGCGCACACCCCAGGTGAGTACTCAGGGCCTTATTTAGAGTTTGGTGGACACAGATGACCCGTCAATAAACAGCAGTTCCTCAGTCCTCCACAGTAAATGTCATCTGCCCCCCACCTACCGCCACCTGTGTCAATGGTTTTCCAGTTGGAAATTGGTGGAGGATCTGTTAAAAAATCTGTGCTCCATTAACCATATTTAGAGTTTGCCGCCTGCCTGTGGATCCATGCAGGAATGGACTCCACACCTGTCATGGAGGAAAAAGTTCAAGTAGCCAAACCACGAGCAATCATACATCTCAATAAACACAGGTAAGATTTCCTGCTGTTGAGAGCCCCTAAAAACCCTGTGTTTCTAAAGTCACTAGCCTTCTTGGCCTAACGACACTCTTCGCCACTTTCTTGTAACTATGCCCCAGCGGGGGCACATTTCCCCCTCAAGGCCATCGCATTCGCCTCACAGGGTTCACTGGTGTTGCATCAGGCAGAAGCTAATGCTCCCGGCTCCAGGTAAGTGACCTTGATTCCCTGGGTTGGTGCCCCCTCACCCTGCATGGGAGACTGGCAAACCCTCAGACCCCAGTCCTGATCACAACTGGCAGGCCTTGTGCTGAACTCCTACATCCAGGCTTATGCACTGAAGTATCTCCAAATCAGACAGCCCCAAATATAGGTCATATGAGTGACTAAAGGCTCGCACCTGGATGTCAGCCTCAGGGATATGCGCATCAAAGGGTTGGAAAAGACCCCCAGTCCTACCCTTTATTGTTCCCTTATCAGCTGCATTTCCTTCGGGAGATGTGACCGGGCCCAATGACCACTGACTTTTCTTTGGAATCAAAGAGTGCACTGAAGAGCCCGGCTCTGCCTTCCTCCAGAGTGTGCCCCACCCGGCTCTCAGCAATGCAACAATCCACAAATCACTAACATGGGCCCCACTGCCTCTATAGACCATGCTCTTCCATTGACTCCCATGTACCGTACCACTTTACAGGCACACATACAACACGGCATGCAGACGCAACTGCGTGCTGACTCTCCTGTGCTCCATCCCTTCCCCAGCACACATACATCCCAGCCTGCACATGCAGTCACACGCGCTGCTCAGCTCCACATACCTTCCAATGCAGGCCAAGGTCGATTTACACCCACAGCAGCGGAATGCGCGTGGGCTATAGGAGGCCCCACTCCAGGGACACTGGTAAGAAGGCCCGTTGACTCTGCTGGTTCCTACTACTTGAAAACAGGGCATGCTGCCACCACAGTGCTTGTGTGGCTTAACTCTAGGGGAAGGTGGTGGTGGAGCACTGCGTGGTAAAGTTACAAATACTGGCCTGACAGGTACTTATCTGCGTGGTAAAAACTGCGTGGTAAAGGCCATGCGGGGTAAAGGATCCGTGGTAAAGGCTGCCATTCACCCCCTCCCCCCACCTCCATATCCCCAGTCCCAGAGTACCGAAAAGAGCTGCTAATGGCAGATTGGGCACTGAACTACCATTGGTACAGCAGGTGCAGTGGCACAGGGGTCCAGAGCCCCGGGGGACCACTGAACCCTGATAACTGTTGTATTTGCTGCCTCGACATCCGTCTCAGAGGGGCTTTTCCTTGCTTGCACCAGGGCCTGTGGCATTCTTGTTACGATACCGGCTATATGCAAGGGTCAAATAACTTTAAAAACAAAAGTGTGCACGAAGGACCGGTAAAAGTAGGTTATTCATATTATTTCAGGTCTTACAGTAATATGGCCCTGTTTGCACTGGCTCGAGTCAATAAGCTGCCCCCACCTGTTCCCCCAATATTCTCTGGTGTGGAAGCGCCCCGAAGTCCCCTCATGGCCACCTGAAGCGCTGACGGGGCGGTGAGAGATGCCAGTCTGAGTTTGCATCCGACAGATACATTATCAGCCGTTGCAGACGGATCGATACCTCTGATCGGAGCCGGGCGGATCACTGTCTCTGCTTCACAGCCAGAGCTCGCGCGCATTCAGGGAAATGTAGCGTTTAGAGTGAGAAGGGGCTGAGCAGCGCTGGCTCTCGCAGGCAGGGCCGGCATTAGCGCTCGTCTTCCTGTGTTTAATTGCTGCAGGGGGCCCCAGGGGGGCCGGGAAGTGAATATTGTAGCAGCGGGGGGTAACCTTTGATAGCCGATGAAAGGGATCAGAGCCCGGGCTGAGTCAAACTCTTTTAGTCTTAGAATGAGTCAGGCAAATGGAGGTGATTAATGCCGGTAAGACGGCCGTGTGAGCTGCACGCTCACTGCTGACATCTGCTGTGATCTGCAGGTCACAAGAGAGAATCCTGGGAAGCCCTGTTCATCCTCTCAGCCTTCCCAGAAGCAATGCCTCTCATTTGCAATGCTTAAAACCAGCAGGAGCGCAGCACAGAGTGGTGCGTAAAGGACGAATCTCTTACCCTGCTCTTCCAGTGGCCCCAAGGCCAGGGTACCCCTGACCCTGCGCCAGCCCGAATAGCTAAGAACCCGCGGATTCACTGTGATTCTGAGCTCCAGACAGTTTATGCCACGAGTCCAGGCAGTTGCTTCCAATCTCCCCAAAATCCTCCCACCTCTGCAGAGTGAATCCTGGGACCAGTTCAGGAGAGCCATTGACATGGCACGACTGGATGACTGCATCATCTACACAGGCCTACCCTGGACAACCAGCTCCTGCCTTCAAGGCGCAGGCCCAGGAAGCAAAAGTGTGACAAAACTACAGAAACTGCCTTGGGCGCCCTGCACGGACATCCTACGGGTTTAGGGGGCCCTGGGCCAAACGTATTTTGGGGGCCCCTCTTCGGAACAGCTTTGAATTTATGATCCAATTTCAGCTCTTTCATGCCCTCTTCAGCCAGGTCCCTGACAGTGCACAGGCATCTGGGTCCATACTCTAAATGTGATAACATCTAATATTCAGGGATAGTGACGTGTGTTTTCAATATTTTAACACAGCAGCCGCTCACTAATATTACTGCAAATAATCTCTGTGACGCCCTCCCATTTCTCATATCTGAAGTCCTGTTTTGATCTCCAAAACTTTTTTATGGATGTTGCATGAATGCGAAGCACAACATCTCTCTACAAAATATCTTAAATAGACTCTCACGCATCCTCCACATTAAAAATATATTAAAGGAAAACGGTATTTAAAACAATCTGTGTTAGAATTATTAAAGGTCTTCAGGGAAAGACTCTCTGCAGAACAGAGCTGGCTCTATGGGGGAGGGGCCTGAAAGGCTGGGGCCCTCAGCTAGAGCCCATTTTGCCCATGCCCTAAAATGTCTCTGGTGCACTGCACTGCCCGCCACTAAAAATGAGCATCACGCCCCGGGCCCTGAGCACTGCATACACAGCTTACTGGTTTGGGGCCCTGATCATGACACCAGCATCCAACAGGATACAGGAAATCGAAGGATAGAGTCCCATCCTACCACTGAGAGGGCAGGTGCAGCTGGGACAGGTAAGAGTGGTGGGGGTGGGGCGGTGGTGGGGTGAGAGGATTGTCGGCAGACGTCAGGATAGGGAAAATAAATAAATAAAAATCACTTACCATGACCTCGCCGCATCGCCGAGTCGCCGATGCAGTGAGCGCAAGGTAAGTGGTTTTGTTTATTTATTTATTTTATTTTCTCTATCATGCCATCGTTCGACCCGCCCCCCCATCCTGCCCCAACCCACCGCTCCCACCAATACTGGCCACGCCTGCATACAGGGTTACAAAATGAGGGATGCCATGAACCCCTCCCTGAGGCCTTGAGTCTAGCTACCAACAACTCAGGACTTTCTTACAGATAGTACCACCCAGGTCCGCCTCCTCTGGGATGTCTTCATGTTTAAACGGGCCACCCAGAGTCGCGGAGAACAGCTCTCTTGACTTGTATCGTGACTAGTGCTGGAAAGTAGAGGGATCCCCTGGATCCTGGTTTCAGCAGCTATTTCTAGTCCGGATTTGGGATCTGGCCGACCCAGCGAAACACGCAGAGTTTGTCCTGGTGCCACTTTCCGCCATCAGGACATACTTCAGCAGCAAACGAAGGTAAGTAACCTGCAGAGTCCAAAACAGAAGCCTGATTTAAAAGCCGCTCAGGCCTCCTTTGGTTCAAGTATTATCCTGGTTAGGAGCCATCTGGCGCCCAACACCTGGACGCCAGTGCCATGGAAGTAAAAAAGGCTCACCCTTTGTTATCACTTCACTTTAAAGCATTTTAAAGAACTTGGTGGCAGGATCTCAACTTTGTTCAACTCTCTACATAAGAGATGTGTTTGCACTAAAAGGATGCGCGATGTATCTGTCTGTATGAGTAATTCACAAATATTGGTTTAAATGGCACCTAATCATTATTTTTATTTAACTCTTTTACAGCACTACTCACCTCAGAGTAGGGCATCAAAGCGTTTTACATCACCCATAGAGGAACAATAAATCAAACAAGTGTGTAAATCAATATACATTAAATGTTACATAAGACAATGGGGGTTATAACCTATAAAGTGTAGGAATCACATATCATCAATACTTGTAGACATTTCACGTTAAAAGTGAATGGTCTGGAAAAACACAAAGTCAGGCTATAAAATGTAAGGCATTGGTTGTGGTTGTCTGTACTAACAAGACTTTCTTTATTTCCAGAGGAACCCTGCTTTGCAGTCTAAGAATAACAACAGATTCAAAGAAAAACAATAAGGGCCCGATTCACAGAACTAACTTAAGACAAAATCCTAAACTTACTACCATTTTGGAATTCACAGAAGGCACTTAGGGGCATATGTATCAAAATCTCCTTTTGCGAATCTCAAATAGTGAGTTTTTGAGAATCGCTATTTGAGAATTGCAAAACGGGATGTATTTAAAAATTCGCACAAATTTTGCGAATTCGTAATATTCCTTAATTGCGATTAGCAAATTGTGAAATCGCAATTAAGGAATACCTTCCCATTCATTCCTATGGGCCAGGAGGCCCATAGCAATGAATGGGAGGTCATTCTCAAATTGCGAATCGCAATTTGCTAATCGCAAATTGAGAATAATTTCAAAGGTGCAAGGGTGTCATGATGACACCCTGATGCACCCCTGAAATTAGCATGTGTGCGCATATAACGCACATACATGCCCTAAGGGGATTTCAAAGAAATCGCAAATTACCACCAACTTGAAGTTGGTGTTAATTTGCGATTTCTTAAGGAGAAATCGCACAACTTTGGTGCGTGTTACATAGCATTTAAGGAATCGCCATTTGCGATTCCTTAAATGCTTACGCAAAATTAAGGTATCGCAAAATTAGCGATTCCTTAATAATGCGATGTGAAAATGGCTCATACATATCATTTTGCGATTTTGTATTCGCAAACGCTGTTTTTTTGCGAATCACAGCGTTTGCGAATACAAAATCGTTTGATACATATGCCCCTTACTCATTTTGGTAATCACCGAAGGCACTTACTCATTTCGGTATTCACAGAAGTTAGGAGTCCTAACTTTAGGACTCCTAAATGCCTTCTGTGAATGCCGAAAGTCTTAAAGTTAGGATTTTTCTCAGTTTAGGAGTCCTAAAGTTGGGAGTTCTAACTTTACTACTTCTAAACTGAGAAAAATCCTAACTTTAAGACTTTCGGTATTCACAGAAGGCAATTAGGAGTCCTAAAGTTAGGAGTCCTATCTTTACTACTCCTAAACTGCGAGAAATCCTAACTTTAAGACTTTCGGTATTCACAGAAGGCAATTAGGAGTCCTAAAGTTAGGAGTCCTATCTTTACTACTCCTAAACTGCGAGAAATCCTGACTTTAAGACTTTAAGTATTCACAGAAGGCATTTAGGGGCAAAGTTGGATCTGGACGCATTTTTCCAGAAACTTTGCCAGAGTGGGGATGCTGGAGATAGGGTGGAAGTTGTTAAGATCTGAGCAATCTGCAGGTAGCTTTTTCAGAATGGGGGTTACCTGCCCTACTTTAAGGCAATCAGGGGTAGTGCCTTGACTAAGCGAAGCATTTACAATCTTAGACCATAAGGAGAAAATAGAGGATTTGATCTCCTTGAAGATAGCCAGAGGTAAAACGTTGATGAAATAATTAGATGGGTTCAAAAGCTAAAAGAATGTTGTCAATGTCACTTTCATGGAGGGCTGTGAGAGTGTGCCAAGAGGCATTATTTTGGGGACCTGCCCAGTGTAGCCAACCAGATCAGCGGTCAGGGAGGTGTACGTAAGGATGTGCAAAGCCGCAAGTAGTTGCCTCGCTGAGTGTAGATCATTTTCAATGATTTCAGTTTTTCCCAGGAAGAACGAAGCCTAGTCATCACAGCTTCGGAGTGTGGTGGACCCATTGCCAAGCGGGTTTGGTAAGTTGGGCGACTGTTGCTGGGCAATTTCATAAATTTTTACGGGCCGATTTCTGGCTTGGTCTAGCTGGGTTCTGAAGAAGTTGGCCTCCGCATGGTTGATTCTTCTGTTGTAGGTGTTCCTCATTGATCTGAAGAGTTTTAGGTGCTCCAAAGAGGGTGAGGATCTCCCGGCTCTTTCTGCTAATCTCAGATTGTGTCTTTCCGAATTAAGGTTGTCATTGAACCAAGGCTTAGAGATTTTGGTGGCTATAATTTTAGTCGAGGGGGGGAGCGATTGAGTCAGGGACATAAAAGACGGCAGTATTGTAGAAGTCTGTGTGCTCGTGAACATCTACCATATCTGTTTGAGGAGACAGGACATGGTTACAGAGGGTAGATAAATCATTACAGTTTATGTTTCGAAGACTCCTTTTCGATTCTTTTGCTTTCTTCAGTTGAACTCTCTTCTGGATCACATTTACAGATGAGTCTATTGTTGCTAGCGATGTTGATTCTAAGATATTCACAAGCAGGCAGAGCGGCAGCTTCTGACTGGATCACAGCGAGGGTGCTCCGGTAGATGCAGGCTACTCTGCCACCAGTAATCTTAGTTCTTTCTAGTCGAATGATGCCGTGACTGGGGGGGGGGCTGGTAGGCCTAAAATAGGAGGAGATTAGTTGTTTAACCATGTTTCTATGAGGATAACGAGATCAAACTCATGTGTGAGGATGAGGTCATAAATATCAGATGCATGTTTAGCAGCCGCTCTACAGTTACGGCGCATACATTTCAGTTGGCTATTGGTGTGGACAGTGGCAGCCCGAGAGATGTTAATATGCTTGAGGTTGTCTATACAGCTCTGTGATTGTAGCTTGTTTCTCTATAAGGGGTTAGCCTGGTTGTTTTGACTTTGACCCCGACGTGGCCATGCTGGTATCTCTCAAGTGGGAGTGAGAGAGGAGGAGGTCGTGGATGTCACTGTCAGACAGACCATCATTCAGTCTCCTAGGTCGTGAGGTGGTGTTGAGGAAGGGTATCATTTTCTAACTAAAATGGGGAGAGTGATGGTCCTGGGAAGACAGCGCGACTATTTGGGAGCCTGTCCGATTAAGCATGGCCCACATGGGCCTATCAGAGAGCAACCATTCCATGGTGATGGATGTCAGTCTCTGGAGTTTATGTCTTGAGCTGGAGCAGGCTAAGTGAAATCTCGTCGAGGCGTGATTCCCAAGAGGCGTGGTGACAGGTTGTCGTGGGTTGGGGAGTGAAGGCCGGTTGAGGGGGGAGGCTGAATGAGAGGCCAATTTGAGAGGAAAAGCCATTATCGAAGGCCTGGACTAATTGTAGGTTAGGGAGGTAACATGGGGGGACTGACTGAGTGAAGAAGGGAGGAGGGGGAGGGGGAGTTAGGGGGGAATGATGTGCTGAGGGAAAGACCTGGAAGGCGTGAGGTTAATCATGTTAGGGGCTACAAAATCTAGATGTTATACAAGTTGCTTTGCAGCAGGTACATTGACCTTATATGCTACTGTATGAGTTAAAACTGTGGTTGGACTAAACACAGAGCTCTCTTGGAACTGCATCAACCTCCTGAGTTATGTTACCACTATTCAAATCCCCTCAACATTGTTGAACACACAATGATCTCTGTAGAAGGTGTCTTAAGCCTGTAAGATATTTTAAATTGCAGCCTTTTTGTGACCAATTAAGT